>NC_090930.1:502246066-502572224 GCF_040938575.1 Ambystoma mexicanum | reverse complement strand
CATCACCCCCCACCCCCCAGCAGTGCAGGGCACCCTCCACCAGGCCCCCACTCATGTCTCCCATCACCCCCACCCCCCAGCATCCAGGGGCACCCTCCACCAGGCCCCCACTCATGTCTCCCAGCAACCCCACCCCCCAGCAGTGCAGGGGCACACTCCACCAGGCCCCCACTCATGTCCAATTCATGTCTCCCTGCACCCCCACCCCCCAGTTCCAGGGGCACCCTCCACCAGGCCCCCACTCATGCCCCCACCCCCCAGCATCCAGGGGCACCCTCCACCAGGCCCCCACTCATGTCTCCCATCACCCTCACCCCCAGCAGTGCAGGGCACCCTCCACCAGGCCCCCACTCATGTCCAACTCATGTCTCCCATCACCCCCACCCCCCAGCAGTGCAGGGGCACCCTCCACCAGGCCCCCACTCATGTCTCCCACCACCTCCACCCCCCAGCAGTGTAGGGGCAGCCTCCACCAGGCCCCCACTCATGTCTCCCATCACCCCCCAGCAGTGCAGGGCACCCTCCACCAGGCCCCCACTCATGTCTCCCATCACCACCAACCCCCAGCATCCAGGGGCACCCTCCACCGGGCCCCCACTCATGTCTCCCACCACCCCCACCCCCCAGCATCCAGGGGCACCCTCCACCAGGCCCCCACTCATGTCCAACTCCTGTCTCCCATCACCCCCACCCCCCAGCAGTGCAGGGGCAGCCTTCACCAGGCCCCCACTCATGTCTCCCATCACCCCACCCCCCAGCAGTGCAGGGGCAGCCTCCACCAGGCCCCCACTCATGTCTCCCACCACCCCCACCCCCCAACAGTGCAGGGGCACCCTCCACCAGGCCCCCACTCATGTCTCCCACCCCCCAGCAGTGCAGGGGCAGCTTCCACAAGGCCCCCACTCATGTCTCCCATCACCCCCACCCCCCCAGCATCCAGGGGCACCCTTCACCAGGCCCCCACTCATGTCTCCCACCACCCCCACCCCCCAGCAGTGCAGGGGCAGCCTCCACCAGGCCCCCACTCATGTCTCCCATCACCCCCACCCCCAGCAGTGCAGGGCACCCTCCACCAGGCCCCCACACATGTCTCCCATCACCCCCACCCCCCAGCAGTGCAGGGCACCCTTCACCAGGCCCCTACTCATGTCTCCCACCACCCCCACCCCCCAGCAGTGCAGGGGCACCTTCCACCAGGCACCCACTCATATCCAACTCATGTCTCCCTGCACACCCACCCCCCAGCATCCAGGTGCACCCTCCACCAGGCCCCCACTCATGTCTCCCATTACCCCCACCCCCAGCAGTGCAAGGCACCCTCCACCAGGCCCCCACCCATGTCCAACTCATGTCTCCCATCACCCCCACCCCCCAGCAGTACAGGGGCACCCTCCACCAGGCCCCCACTCATGCCTCCCACCACCCCCCACCCCCCGTCAGTGCAGGGGCAGCCTCCACCAGGCCTCCACTCATGTCTCCCATCACCCCCACCCCCCAGCAGTGCAGTGCACCCTCCACCAGGCCCCCACTCATGTCTCCCCTCACCCCCACCCCCAGCATCCAGGGGCACCCTCCACCAGGCCCCCACTCATGTCTCCCACCACCCCCACCCCCCAGCAGTGCAGGGGCACCCTCCACCAGGCTCCAACCCATGTCCAACTCATGTCTCCCTGCACCCCCACCCCCCAGCATCCAGGGGCACCCTCCACCAGGCCCCCACTCATGTCCCCCTGCACCCCCACTCCCCAGCAGCGCAGGGCACCCTCCACCAGGCCCCCACTCATGTCCAACTCATGTCTCCCATCACCCCCACCCCCCAGCAGTGCAGGGGCAGCCTCCACCAGGCCCCCACTCATGTCTCCCATCACCCCCACCCCCCAGTAGTGCAGGGCACCCTCCACCAGGCCCCCACTCATGTCTCCCATCACCCCCACCCCCCCAGCAGTGCAGGGGCACCCTCCACCAGGCCCCCACTCATGTCCAACTCATGTCTCCCTGCACCCCCACCCCCCAGAATCCAGGGGCACCCTCCACCAGGCCCTCACTCATGTCCCCCTGCACCCCCACCCCCCAGCAGTGCAGGGGCAACCTCCACCAGGCCCCCACTCGTGTCTCCCACCATCCCCACCCCCCAGCAGTGCAGGGCACCCCCCACCAGGCCCCCACTCATGTCCAACTCATGTCTCCCATCACCCCCACCCCCCAGCAGTGCAGGGGCAGCCTCCACCAGGCCCCCACTCATGTCTCCCATCACCCCCACCCCCCAGCAGTGCAGGGGCAGCCTCCAGCAGGCCCCCACTCATGTCTCCCACCACCCCACCCCCCAGCATCCAGGGGCACCCTCCACCAGGCCCCCACTCATGTCCAACTCATGTCTCCCATCACTCCCACCCCCCAGCAGTGCAGGGGCAGCCTCCACCAGGCCCCCACTTATGTCTCCCATCACCCCCACCCCCCAGCAGTGCAGGGTCAGCCTCCAGCAGGCCCCCACTCCTGTCTCCCACCACCCCACCCCCCAGCATCCAGGGGCACCATCCACCAGGCCCCCACTCATGTCTACCTGCACCCCCACCCCCAGCGGTGCAGGGGCACCCTCCACCAGACCCCCACTCATGTCTCCCTCCACCCCCACCCCCCAGCAGTGCAGGGGCACCCTCCACCAGGCCCCCACTCATGTCTCCCGCCACCCCACCCCCCAGAAGTGCAGGGGCAGCCTCCACCAGGCCCCCACTGATATCTCCCATCACCCCCACCCCCCAGCAGTGCAGGGCACCCTCCACCAGGCCCCCACTCATGTCTCCCATCACCCCCACCCCCCAGCATCCAGGGGCACCCTCCACCAGGCCCCCACTCATGTCTCCCACCAACCCCACCCCCCAGCAGTGCAGGGGCACACTCCACCAGGCCCCCACTCATGTCCAATTCATGTCTCCCTGCACCCCCACCCCCCAGCATCCAGGGGCACCCTCCACCAGGCCCCCACTCATGTCTCCCATCACCCTCACCCCCAGCAGTGCAGGGCACCCTCCACCAGGCCCCCACTCATGTCCAACTCATGTCTCCCATCACCCCCACCCCCCAACAGTGCAGGGGCACCCTCCACCAGGCCCCCACTCATGTCTCCCACCACCTCCACCCCCCAGCAGTGCAGGGGCACCCTCCACCAGGCCCCACTCATGTCTCCCATCACCACCAACCCCCAGCATCCAGGAGCACCCTCCACCGGGCCCCCACTCATGTCTCCCACCACCCCCACCCCCCAGCATCCAGGGGCACCCTCCACCAGGCCCCCACTCATGTCCAACTCCTGTCTCCCACCACCCCCACCCCCAGCAGTGCAGGGGCAGCCTTTACCAGGCCCCCACTCATGTCTCCCATCACCCCACCCCCCAGCAGTGCAGGGGCAGCCTCCACCAGGCCCTCACTCATGTCTCCCACCACCCCCACCCCCCAGCATCCAGGGGCACCCTCCACCAGGCCCCCACTCATGTCTCCCACCACCCCCACCCCACAGCAGTCCAGGGGCACCCTCCACCAGGCCCCACTCATATCTCCCACCACCCCCACCCCCCAGCAGTGCAGGGGCAGCCTCCACCAGGCCCCCACTCATGTCTCCCATCACCCCCACCCCCCCAGCATCCAGGGGCACCCTTCACCAGGCCCCCACTCATGTCTCCCACCACCCCCACCTCCCAGCAGTGCAGGGGCAGCCTCCACCAGGCCCCCACTCATGTCTCCCATCACCCCCACCCCCCAGCAGTACAGGGCACCCTCCACCAGGCCCCCACACATGTCTCCCAGCGCCCCCACCCCCAGCAGTGCAGGGCACCCTCCACCAGGCCCCCACTCATGTCTCCCATCACCCCCACCCCCCAGCATCCAGGGGCACCCTTCACCAGGCCCCCACTCATGTCTCCCACCACCCCCACCCCCCAGCAGTGCAGGGGCACCTTCCACCAGGCACCCACTCATATCCAACTCATGTCTCCCTGCACCCCCACCCCCCAGCATCCAGGTGCACCCTCCACCAGGCCCCCACTCATGTCTCCCATCACCCCCACCCCCCAGCAGTGCAAGGCACCCTCCACCAGGCCCCCACCCATGTCCAACTCATGTCTCCCATCACCCCCACCCCCCAGCAGTGCAGGGGCACCCTCCACCAGGCCCCCACTCATGCCTCCCACCACCCCCCACCCCCCAGCAGTGCAGGGGCAGCCTCCACCAGGCCCCCACTCATGTCTCCCATCACCCCCACCCCCCCGCAGTGCAGTGCACCCTCCACCAGGCCCCCACTCATGTCTCCCATCACCCCCACCCCCCAGCATCCAGGGGCACCCTCCAACAGGCCCCCACTCATGTCTCCCACCACCCCCACCCCCCAGCAGTGCAGGGGCACCCTCCACCAGGCTCCAACTCATGTCCAACTCATGTCTCCCTGCAACCCCACCCCCCAGCATCCAGGGGGCACCCTCCACCAGGCCCCCACTCATGTCCCCCTGCACCCCCACCCCCCAGCAGCGCAGGGCAGCCTCCACCAGGCCCCCACTCATGTCCAACTCATGTCTCCCATCACCCCCCACCCCCCAGCAGTACAGGGGCAGCCTCCACCAGGCCCCCACTCATGTCTCCCATCACCCCCACCCCCCAGTAGTGCAGGGCACCCTCCACCAGGCCCCCACTCATGTCTCCCATCACCCCCACCCCCCAGCATCCAGGGGCACCCTCCACCAGGCCCCCACTCATGTCCAACTCATGTCTCCCATCACCCCCACCCCCCAGCAGCGCAGGGCAGCCTCCACCAGGCCCCCACTCATGTCCAACTCATGTCTCCCATCACCCCCACCCCCCAGCAGTGCAGGGGCAGCCTCCACCAGGCCCCCACTCATGTCTCCCATCACCCCCACCCCCCAGCAGTGCAGGGGCACCCTCCACCAGGCCCCCACTCATGTCTCCCACCACCCCCACCCCCCCAGCAGTGCAGGGCACCCTCCACCAGGCCCCCACTCATGTCTCCCATCACCCCCACCCCCCAACAGTGCAGGGGCACCCTCCACCAGGCCCCCACTCATGTCTCCCATCACCCCCACCCCCCAGCAGTGCAGGGGCAGCCTCCAGCAGGCCCCCACTCATGTCTCCCACCACCCCACCTACCAGCATCCAGGGGCACCCTCCACCAGGCCCCCACTCATGTCTCCCTGCACCCCCACCCCCAGCAGTGCAGGGGCACCCTCCACCAGACCCCCACTCATGTCTCCCACCACCCCCACCCCCCAGCAGTGCAGGGGCACCCTCCACCAGGCCCCCACTCATGTCTCCCACCACCCCACCCCCCAAAAGTGCAGGGGCAGCCTCCACCAGGCCCCCACTGATATCTCCCATCACCCCCACCCCCCAGCATCCAGGGGCACCCTCCACCAGGCCCCCACTCATGTCTCCCACCACCCCCACCCCCCAGCAGTGCAGGGCACCCTCCACCAGGCCCCCACTCATGTCCAATTCATGTCTCCCTGCACCCCCTCCCCCAGCATCCAGGGGCACCCTCCACCAGGCCCCCACTCATGTCTCCCATCACCCTCACCCCCAGCAGTGCAGGGCACCCTCCACCAGGCCCCCACCCATGTCCAACTCATGTCTCCCATCACCCCCACCCCCCAGCAGTGCAGGGGAACTCTCCACCAGGCCCCCACTCATGTCTCCCACCACCTCCACCCCCCAGCAATGCAGGGGCAGCCTCCACCAGGCCCCCACTCATGTCTCCCATCACCCACACCCCCCAGCAGTGCAGGGCACCCTCCACCAGGCCCCCACTCATGTCCAACTCATGTCTCCCATCACCCCCACCCCCCAGCAGTGCAGGGGCACCCTCCACCAGTCCCCCACTCATGTCTCCCACCACCCCCACACCCCAGCAGTGCAGGGCACCCTCCACCAGGCCCCCACTCATGTCCAACTCGTGTCTCCCATCACCCCCACCCCCCAGCAGTGCAGGGGCAGCCTCCACCAGGCCCCCACTCATGTCTCCCATCACCCCCACCCCCCGGCAGTGCAGGGGCAGCCTCCAGCAGGCCCCCACTCATGTCTCCCACCACCCCACCCCCCAGCATCCAGGGGCACCCTCCACAAGGCCCCCACTCATGTCTCCCTGCACCCCCAACCCCAGGAGTGCAGGGGCACCCTCCACCAGACCCCCACTCATGTCTCCCACCACCCCCACCCCCCAGCAGTGCAGGGGCACCCTCCACCAGGCCCCCACTCATGTCTCCCACCACCCCACCCCCCAAAAGTGCAGGGGCAGCCTCCACCAGGCCCCCACTGATATCTCCCATCACCCCCACCCCCCAGCAGTGCAGGGCACCCTCCACCAGGCCCCCACTCATGTCTCCCATCACCCCCACCCCCCAGCATCCAGGGGCACCCTCCACCAGGCCCCCACTCATGTCTCCCACCACCCCCACCCCCCAGCAGTGCAGGGGCACCCTCCACCAGGCCCCCACTCATGTCCAATTCATGTCTCCCTGCACCCCCTCCCCCCAGCATCCAGGGGCACCCTCCACCAGGCCCCCACTCATGTCTCCCATCACCCTCACCCCCAGCAGTGCAGGGCACCCTCCACCAGGCCCCCACTCATGTGCAACTCATGTCTCCCATCACCCCCACCCCCAGCAGTGCAGGGGCACCCTCCACCAGGCCCCCACTCATGTCTCCCACCACCTCCACCCCCCAGCAATGCAGGGGCAGCCTCCCCCAGGCCCCCACTCATGTCTCCCATCACCCCCAACCCCAGCAGTGCAGGGCACCCTCCACCAGGCCCCCACTCATGTCTCCCATCACCCCCAACCCCCTGCATCCAGGGGCACCCTCCACCGGGCCCCTACTCATGTCTCCCACCACCCCCACCCCCCAGCATCCAGGGGCACCCTCCACCAGGCCCCCACTCATGTCCAACTCCTGTCTCCCATCACCCCCACCCCCCCAGCAGTGCAGGGGCAGCCTCCACCAGGCCTCCACTCATGTCTCCCATCACCCCACCCCCCAGCAGTGCAGGGGCAGCCTCCACCAGGCCCCCACTCATGTCTCCCACCACCCCCACCCCCCAGCATCCAGGGGCACCCTCCACCAGGCCCCCACTCATGTCTCCCACCACCCCCCACCCCCCAGCAGTGCAGGGGCACCCTCCACCAGGCCCCCACTCATGTCTCCACCACCCCCACCCCCCAGCAGTGCAGGGGCACCCTCCACCAGGCCCCCACTCATGTCTCCCACCACCCCCACCCCCAGCAGTGCAGGGGCAGCCTCCACCAGGCCCCCACTCATGTCTCCCATCACCCCCACCCCCCAGCATCCAGGGGCACCCTTCACCAGGCCCCCACTCATGTCTCCCACCACCCCCACCCCCCAGCAGTGCAGGGGCAGCCTCCACCAGGCCCCCACTCATGTCTCCCATCACCCCCACCCCCCAGCAGAGCAGGGCACCCTCCGCCAGGCCCCCACACATGTCTCCCAGCACCCCCACCCCCCAGCAGTGCAGGGCACCCTCCACCAGGCCCCCACTCATGTCTCCCATCACCCCCACCCCCCAGCATCCAGGGGCACCCTTCACCAGGCCCCCACTCATGTCTCCCACCACCCCCACCCCCCAGCAGTGCAGGGGCACCTTCCACCAGCCACCCACTCATATCCAACTCATGCCTCCCTGCACCCCCACCCCCCAGCATCCAGGTGCACCCTCCACCAGGCCCCCACTCATGTCTCCCATCACCCCCACCCCCCAGCAGTGCAAGGCACCCTCCACCAGGCCCCCACTCATGTCCAACTCATGTCTCCCATCACCCCCACCCCCCAGCAGTGCAGGGGCATCCTCCACCAGGCCCCCACTCATGCCTCCCACCACCCCCACCCCCCAGCAGTGCAGGGGCAGCCTCCACCAGGCCCCCACTCATGTCTCCCATCACCCCCACCCCCCAGCAGTGCAGTGCACCCTCCACCAGGCCCCCACTCATGTCTCCCATCACCCCCACCCCCAGCATCCAGGGGCACCCTCCACCAGGCCCCCACTCATGTCTCCCACCACCCCCACCCCACAGCAGTGCAGGGGCACCCTCCACCAGGCTCCCACTCATGTCCAACTCATGTCTCCCATCACCCCCACCCCCCAGCAGTGCAGGGGCACCCTCCACCAGGCCCCCACTCATGTCTCCCCCACCCCCACCCCCCAGCAGTGCAGGGCACCCTCCACCAGGTCCCCCCTCATGTCCAACTCATGTCTCCCATCACCCCCACCCCCCAGCAGTGCAGGGGCAGCCTCCACCAGGCCCCCACTCATGTCCCCCATCACCCCCATCCCCCAGCATCCAGGGGCACCCTCCACCAGGCCCCCACTCATGTCTCCCACCACCCCCACCCCCAGCAGTGCAGGGGCAGCCTCCACTAGGCCCCCACTCATGTCCCCCTGCACCCCCACCCCCCAGCATCCAGGGGCACCCTTCACCAGGCCCCCATTCATGTCTCCCCACCACCCCCACCCCCCAGCAGTGCAGGGGCACCCTCCACCAGGCCCCCACTCATGTCCAACTCATGTTTTCCATCACCCCCACCCCCCAACAGTGCAGGGGCACCCTCCACCAGGCCCCCACTCATGTCTCCCATCACCCCCACCCCCCAGCAGTGCAGGGGCAGCCTCCAGCAGGCCCCCACTCATGTCTCCCACCACCCCACCTACCAGCATACAGGGGCACCCTCCACCAGGCCCCCACTCATGTCTCCCTGCACCCCCACCCCCAGCAGTGCAGGGGCACCCTCCACCAGACCCCCACTCATGTCTCCCACCACCCCCACCCCCCAGCAGTGCAGGGGCACCCTCCACCAGGCCCCCACTCATGTCTCCCACCACCCCACCCCCCAAAAGTGCAGGGGCAGCCTCCACCAGGCCCCCACTGATATCTCCCATCACCCCCACCCCCCAGCATCCAGGGGCACCCTCCACCAGGCCCCCACTCATGTCTCCCACCACCCCCACCCCCCAGCAGTGCAGGGCACCCTCCACCAGGCCCCCACTCATGTCCAATTCATGTCTCCCTGCACCCCCTCCCCCCAGCATCCAGGGGCACCCTCCACCAGGCCCCCACTCATGTCTCCCATCACCCTCACCCCCAGCAGTGCAGGGCACCCTCCACCAGGCCCCCACCCATGTCCAACTCATGTTTCCCATCACCCCCACCCCCCAACAGTGCAGGGGCACCCTCCACCAGGCCCCCACTCATGTCTCCCATCACCCCCACCCCCCAGCAGTGCAGGGGCAGCCTCCAGCAGGCCCCCACTCATGTCTCCCACCACCCCACCTACCAGCATCCAGGGGCACCCTCCACCAGGCCCCCACACATGTCTCCCTGCACCCCCACCCCCAGCAGTGCAGGGGCACCCTCCACCAGACCCCCACTCATGTCTCCCACCACCCCCACCCCCCAGCAGTGCAGGGGCACCCTCCACCAGGCCCCCACTCATGTCTCCCACCACCCCACCCCCCAAAAGTGCAGGGGCAGCCTCCACCAGGCCCCCACTGATATCTCCCATCACCCCCACCCCCCAGCATCCAGGGGCACCCTCCACCAGGCCCCCACTCATGTCTCCCACCACCCCCACCCCCCAGCAGTGCAGGGCACCCTCCACCAGGCCCCCACTCATGTCCAATTCATGTCTCCCTGCACCCCCTCCCCCCAGCATCCAGGGGCACCCTCCACCAGGCCCCCACTCATGTCTCCCATCACCCTCACCCCCAGCAGTGCAGGGCACCCTCCACCAGGCCCCCACCCATGTCCAACTCATGTCTCCCATCACCCCCACCCCCCAGCAGTGCAGGGGAACTCTCCACCAGGCCCCCACTCATGTCTCCCACCACCTCCACCCCCCAGCAATGCAGGGGCAGCCTCCACCAGGCCCCCACTCATGTCTCCCATCACCCACACCCCCCAGCAGTGCAGGGCACCCTCCACCAGGCCCCCACTCATGTCCAACTCATGTCTCCCATCACCCCCACCCCCCAGCAGTGCAGGGGCAACCTCCACCAGTCCCCCACTCATGTCTCCCACCACCCCCACACCCCAGCAGTGCAGGGCACCCTCCACCAGGCCCCCACTCATGTCCAACACGTGTCTCCCATCACCCCCACCCCCCAGCAGTGCAGGGGCAGCCTCCACCAGGCCCCCAATCATGTCTCCCATCACCCCCACCCCCCGGCAGCGCAGGGGCAGCCTCCAGCAGGCCCCCACTCATGTCTCCCACCACCCCACCCCCCAGCATCCAGGGGCACCCTCCACAAGGCCCCCACTCATGTCTCCCTGCATCCCCACCCCCAGGAGTGCAGGGGCACCCTCCACCAGACCCCCACTCATGTCTCCCACCACCCCCACCCCCCAGCAGTGCAGGGGCACCCTCCACCAGGCCCCCACTCATGTCTCCCACCACCCCACCCCCCAAATGTGCAGGGGCAGCCTCCACCAGGCCCCCACTGATATCTCCCATCACCCCCACCACCCAGCAGTGCAGGGCACCCTCCACCAGGCCCCCACTCATGTCTCCCATCACCCCCACCCCCCAGCATCCAGGGGCACCCTCCACCAGGCCCCCACTCATGTCTCCCACCACCCCCACCCCCCAGCAGTGCAGGGGCACCCTCCACCAGGCCCCCACTCATGTCCAATTCATGTCTCCCTGCACCCCCTCCCCCCAGCATCCAGGGGCACCCTCCACCAGGCCCCCACTCATGTCTCCCATCACCCTCACCCCCAGCAGTGCAGGGCACCCTCCACCAGGCCCCCACTCATGTGCAACTCATGTCTCCCATCACCCCCACCCCCCAGCAGTGCAGGGGCACCCTCCACCAGGCCCCCACTCATGTCTCCCACCACCTCCACCCCCCAGCAATGCAGGGGCAGCCTCCCCCAGGCCCCGACTCATGTCTCCCATCACCCCCAACCCCAGCAGTGCAGGGCACCCTCCACCAGGCCCCCACTCATGTCTCCCATCACCCCCAACCCCCTGCATCCAGGGGCACCCTCCACCGGGCCCCTACTCATGTCTCCCACCACCCCCACCCCCCAGCATCCAGGGGCACCCTCCACCAGGCCCCCACTCATGTCCAACTCCTGTCTCCCATCACCCCCACCCCCCCAGCAGTGCAGGGGCAGCCTCCACCAGGCCTCCACTCATGTCTCCCATCACCCCACCCCCCAGCAGTGCAGGGGCAGCCTCCACCAGGCCCCCACTCATGTCTCCCATCACCCCCACCCCCAGCAGTGCAGGGCACCCTCCACCAGGCCCCCACACATGTCTCCCATCACCCCCACCCCCCAGCAGTGCAGGGCACCCTTCACCAGGCCCCTACTCATGTCTCCCACCACCCCCACCCCCCAGCAGTGCAGGGGCACCTTCCACCAGGCACCCACTCATATCCAACTCATGTCTCCCTGCACACCCACCCCCCAGCATCCAGGTGCACCCTCCACCAGGCCCCCACTCATGTCTCCCATTACCCCCACCCCCAGCAGTGCAAGGCACCCTCCACCAGGCCCCCACCCATGTCCAACTCATGTCTCCCATCACCCCCACCCCCCAGCAGTGCAGGGGCACCCTCCACCAGGCCCCCACTCATGCCTCCCACCACCCCCCACCCCCCGTCAGTGCAGGGGCAGCCTCCACCAGGCCTCCACTCATGTCTCCCATCACCCCCACCCCCCAGCAGTGCAGTGCACCCTCCACCAGGCCCCCACTCATGTCTCCCCTCACCCCCACCCCCAGCATCCAGGGGCACCCTCCACCAGGCCCCCACTCATGTCTCCCACCACCCCCACCCCCCAGCAGTGCAGGGGCACCCTCCACCAGGCTCCAACCCATGTCCAACTCATGTCTCCCTGCACCCCCACCCCCCAGCATCCAGGGGCACCCTCCACCAGGCCCCCACTCATTTCCCCCTGCACCCCCACTCCCCAGCAGCGCAGGGCACCCTCCACCAGGCCCCCACTCATGTCCAACTCATGTCTCCCATCACCCCC
Source organism: Ambystoma mexicanum (assembly GCF_040938575.1). NCBI lineage: Eukaryota > Metazoa > Chordata > Amphibia > Caudata > Ambystomatidae > Ambystoma > Ambystoma mexicanum. The sequence goes on along the minus strand of NC_090930.1, from coordinate 502,560,177 downwards.
ACCCCCCAGCAGTGCAGGGGCAGCCTCCACCAGGCCCCCACTCATGTCTCCCATCACCCCCACCCCCCAGTAGTGCAGGGCACCCTCCACCAGGCCCCCACTCATGTCTCCCTCCACCCCCACCCCCCAGCAGTGCAGGGGCACCCTCCACCAGGCCCCCACTCATGTCTCCCGCCACCCCACCCCCCAGAAGTGCACGGGCAGCCTCCACCAGGCCCCCACTGATATCTCCCATCACCCCCACCCCCCAGCAGTGCAGGGCACCCTCCACCAGGCCCCCACTCATGTCTCCCATCACCCCCACCCCCCAGCATCCAGGGGCACCCTCCACCAGGCCCCCACTCATGTCTCCCAGCAACCCCACCCCCCAGCAGTGCAGGGGCACACTCCACCAGGCCCCCACTCATGTCCAATTCATGTCTCCCTGCACCCCCACCCCCCAGTTCCAGGGGCACCCTCCACCAGGCCCCCACTCATGCCCCCACCCCCCAGCATCCAGGGGCACCCTCCACCAGGCCCCCACTCATGTCTCCCATCACCCTCACCCCCAGCAGTGCAGGGCACCCTCCACCAGGCCCCCACTCATGTCCAACTCATGTCTCCCATCACCCCCACCCCCCAGCAGTGCAGGGGCACCCTCCACCAGGCCCCCACTCATGTCTCCCACCACCTCCACCCCCCAGCAGTGTAGGGGCAGCCTCCACCAGGCCCCCACTCATGTCTCCCATCACCCCCCAGCAGTGCAGGGCACCCTCCACCAGGCCCCCACTCATGTCTCCCATCACCACCAACCCCCAGCATCCAGGGGCACCCTCCACCGGGCCCCCACTCATGTCTCCCACCACCCCCACCCCCCAGCATCCAGGGGCACCCTCCACCAGGCCCCCACTCATGTCCAACTCCTGTCTCCCATCACCCCCACCCCCCAGCAGTGCAGGGGCAGCCTTCACCAGGCCCCCACTCATGTCTCCCATCACCCCACCCCCTAGCAGTGCAGGGGCAGCCTCCACCAGGCCCCCACTCATGTCTCCCACCACCCCCACCCCCCAACAGTGCAGGGGCACCCTCCACCAGGCCCCCACTCATGTCTCCCACCCCCCAGCAGTGCAGGGGCAGCTTCCACAAGGCCCCCACTCATGTCTCCCATCACCCCCACCCCCCCAGCATCCAGGGGCACCCTTCACCAGGCCCCCACTCATGTCTCCCACCACCCCCACCCCCCAGCAGTGCAGGGGCAGCCTCCACCAGGCCCCCACTCATGTCTCCCATCACCCCCACCCCCAGCAGTGCAGGGCACCCTCCACCAGGCCCCCACACATGTCTCCCATCACCCCCACCCCCCAGCAGTGCAGGGCACCCTTCACCAGGCCCCTACTCATGTCTCCCACCACCCCCACCCCCCAGCAGTGCAGGGGCACCTTCCACCAGGCACCCACTCATATCCAACTCATGTCTCCCTGCACACCCACCCCCCAGCATCCAGGTGCACCCTCCACCAGGCCCCCACTCATGTCTCCCATTACCCCCACCCCCAGCAGTGCAAGGCACCCTCCACCAGGCCCCCACCCATGTCCAACTCATGTCTCCCATCACCCCCACCCCCCAGCAGTGCAGGGGCACCCTCCACCAGGCCCCCACTCATGCCTCCCACCACCCCCCACCCCCCGTCAGTGCAGGGGCAGCCTCCACCAGGCCTCCACTCATGTCTCCCATCACCCCCACCCCCCAGCAGTGCAGTGCACCCTCCACCAGGCCCCCACTCATGTCTCCCCTCACCCCCACCCCCAGCATCCAGGGGCACCCTCCACCAGGCCCCCACTCATGTCTCCCACCACCCCCACCCCCCAGCAGTGCAGGGGCACCCTCCACCAGGCTCCAACCCATGTCCAACTCATGTCTCCCTGCACCCCCACCCCCCAGCATCCAGGGGCACCCTCCACCAGGCCCCCACTCATGTCCCCCTGCACCCCCACTCCCCAGCAGCGCAGGGCACCCTCCACCAGGCCCCCACTCATGTCCAACTCATGTCTCCCATCACCCCCACCCCCCAGCAGTGCAGGGGCAGCCTCCACCAGGCCCCCACTCATGTCTCCCATCACCCCCACCCCCCAGTAGTGCAGGGCACCCTCCACCAGGCCCCCACTCATGTCTCCCATCACCCCCACCCCCCCAGCAGTGCAGGGGCACCCTCCACCAGGCCCCCACTCATGTCCAACTCATGTCTCCCTGCACCCCCACCCCCCAGAATCCAGGGGCACCCTCCACCAGGCCCTCACTCATGTCCCCCTGCACCCCCACCCCCCAGCAGTGCAGGGGCAACCTCCACCAGGCCCCCACTCGTGTCTCCCACCATCCCCACCCCCCAGCAGTGCAGGGCACCCCCCACCAGGCCCCCACTCATGTCCAACTCATGTCTCCCATCACCCCCACCCCCCAGCAGTGCAGGGGCAGCCTCCACCAGGCCCCCACTCATGTCTCCCATCACCCCCACCCCCCAGCAGTGCAGGGGCAGCCTCCAGCAGGCCCCCACTCATGTCTCCCACCACCCCACCCCGCAGCATCCAGGGGCACCCTCCACCAGGCCCCCACTCATGTCCAACTCATGTCTCCCATCACTCCCACCCCCCAGCAGTGCAGGGGCAGCCTCCACCAGGCCCCCACTTATGTCTCCCATCACCCCCACCCCCCAGCAGTGCAGGGTCAGCCTCCAGCAGGCCCCCACTCCTGTCTCCCACCACCCCACCCCCCAGCATCCAGGGGCACCATCCACCAGGCCCCCACTCATGTCTACCTGCACCCCCACCCCCAGCGGTGCAGGGGCACCCTCCACCAGACCCCCACTCATGTCTCCCTCCACCCCCACCCCCCAGCAGTGCAGGGGCACCCTCCACCAGGCCCCCACTCATGTCTCCCGCCACCCCACCCCCCAGAAGTGCAGGGGCAGCCTCCACCAGGCCCCCACTGATATCTCCCATCACCCCCACCCCCCAGCAGTGCAGGGCACCCTCCACCAGGCCCCCACTCATGTCTCCCATCACCCCCACCCCCCAGCATCCAGGGGCACCCTCCACCAGGCCCCCACTCATGTCTCCCACCAACCCCACCCCCCAGCAGTGCAGGGGCACACTCCACCAGGCCCCCACTCATGTCCAATTCATGTCTCCCTGCACCCCCACCCCCCAGCATCCAGGGGCACCCTCCACCAGGCCCCCACTCATGTCTCCCATCACCCTCACCCCCAGCAGTGCAGGGCACCCTCCACCAGGCCCCCACTCATGTCCAACTCATGTCTCCCATCACCCCCACCCCCCAACAGTGCAGGGGCACCCTCCACCAGGCCCCCACTCATGTCTCCCACCACCTCCACCCCCCAGCAGTGCAGGGGCACCCTCCACCAGGCCCCCACTCATGTCTCCCATCACCACCAACCCCCAGCATCCAGGAGCACCCTCCACCGGGCCCCCACTCATGTCTCCCACCACCCCCACCCCCCAGCATCCAGGGGCACCCTCCACCAGGCCCCCACTCATGTCCAACTCCTGTCTCCCACCACCCCCACCCCCAGCAGTGCAGGGGCAGCCTTTACCAGGCCCCCACTCATGTCTCCCATCACCCCACCCCCCAGCAGTGCAGGGGCAGCCTCCACCAGGCCCTCACTCATGTCTCCCACCACCCCCACCCCCCAGCATCCAGGGGCACCCTCCACCAGGCCCCCACTCATGTCTCCCACCACCCCCACCCCACAGCAGTCCAGGGGCACCCTCCACCAGGCCCCCACTCATATCTCCCACCACCCCCACCCCCCAGCAGTGCAGGGGCAGCCTCCACCAGGCCCCCACTCATGTCTCCCATCACCCCCACCCCCCCAGCATCCAGGGGCACCCTTCACCAGGCCCCCACTCATGTCTCCCACCACCCCCACCTCCCAGCAGTGCAGGGGCAGCCTCCACCAGGCCCCCACTCATGTCTCCCATCACCCCCACCCCCCAGCAGTACAGGGCACCCTCCACCAGGCCCCCACACATGTCTCCCAGCGCCCCCACCCCCAGCAGTGCAGGGCACCCTCCACCAGGCCCCCACTCATGTCTCCCATCACCCCCACCCCCCAGCATCCAGGGGCACCCTTCACCAGGCCCCCACTCATGTCTCCCACCACCCCCACCCCCCAGCAGTGCAGGGGCACCTTCCACCAGGCACCCACTCATATCCAACTCATGTCTCCCTGCACCCCCACCCCCCAGCATCCAGGTGCACCCTCCACCAGGCCCCCACTCATGTCTCCCATCACCCCCACCCCCCAGCAGTGCAAGGCACCCTCCACCAGGCCCCCACCCATGTCCAACTCATGTCTCCCATCACCCCCACCCCCCAGCAGTGCAGGGGCACCCTCCACCAGGCCCCCACTCATGCCTCCCACCACCCCCCACCCCCCAGCAGTGCAGGGGCAGCCTCCACCAGGCCCCCACTCATGTCTCCCATCACCCCCACCCCCCCGCAGTGCAGTGCACCCTCCACCAGGCCCCCACTCATGTCTCCCATCACCCCCACCCCCCAGCATCCAGGGGCACCCTCCAACAGGCCCCCACTCATGTCTCCCACCACCCCCACCCCCCAGCAGTGCAGGGGCACCCTCCACCAGGCTCCAACTCATGTCCAACTCATGTCTCCCTGCAACCCCACCCCCCAGCATCCAGGGGCACCCTCCACCAGGCCCCCACTCATGTCCCCCTGCACCCCCACCCCCCAGCAGCGCAGGGCAGCCTCCACCAGGCCCCCACTCATGTCCAACTCATGTCTCCCATCACCCCCACCCCCCAGCAGTACAGGGGCAGCCTCCACCAGGCCCCCACTCATGTCTCCCATCACCCCCACCCCCCAGTAGTGCAGGGCACCCTCCACCAGGCCCCCACTCATGTCTCCCATCACCCCCACCCCCCAGCATCCAGGGGCACCCTCCACCAGGCCCCCACTCATGTCCAACTCATGTCTCCCATCACCCCCACCCCCCAGCAGCGCAGGGCAGCCTCCACCAGGCCCCCACTCATGTCCAACTCATGTCTCCCATCACCCCCACCCCCCAGCAGTGCAGGGGCAGCCTCCACCAGGCCCCCACTCATGTCTCCCATCACCCCCACCCCCCAGCAGTGCAGGGGCACCCTCCACCAGGCCCCCACTCATGTCTCCCACCACCCCCACCCCCCCAGCAGTGCAGGGCACCCTCCACCAGGCCCCCACTCATGTCTCCCATCACCCCCACCCCCCAACAGTGCAGGGGCACCCTCCACCAGGCCCCCACTCATGTCTCCCATCACCCCCACCCCCCAGCAGTGCAGGGGCAGCCTCCAGCAGGCCCCCACTCATGTCTCCCACCACCCCACCTACCAGCATCCAGGGGCACCCTCCACCAGGCCCCCACTCATGTCTCCCTGCACCCCCACCCCCAGCAGTGCAGGGGCACCCTCCACCAGACCCCCACTCATGTCTCCCACCACCCCCACCCCCCAGCAGTGCAGGGGCACCCTCCACCAGGCCCCCACTCATGTCTCCCACCACCCCACCCCCCAAAAGTGCAGGGGCAGCCTCCACCAGGCCCCCACTGATATCTCCCATCACCCCCACCCCCCAGCATCCAGGGGCACCCTCCACCAGGCCCCCACTCATGTCTCCCACCACCCCCACCCCCCAGCAGTGCAGGGCACCCTCCACCAGGCCCCCACTCATGTCCAATTCATGTCTCCCTGCACCCCCTCCCCCCAGCATCCAGGGGCACCCTCCACCAGGCCCCCACTCATGTCTCCCATCACCCTCACCCCCAGCAGTGCAGGGCACCCTCCACCAGGCCCCCACCCATGTCCAACTCATGTCTCCCATCACCCCCACCCCCCAGCAGTGCAGGGGAACTCTCCACCAGGCCCCCACTCATGTCTCCCACCACCTCCACCCCCCAGCAATGCAGGGGCAGCCTCCACCAGGCCCCCACTCATGTCTCCCATCACCCACACCCCCCAGCAGTGCAGGGCACCCTCCACCAGGCCCCCACTCATGTCCAACTCATGTCTCCCATCACCCCCACCCCCCAGCAGTGCAGGGGCACCCTCCACCAGTCCCCCACTCATGTCTCCCACCACCCCCACACCCCAGCAGTGCAGGGCACCCTCCACCAGGCCCCCACTCATGTCCAACTCGTGTCTCCCATCACCCCCACCCCCCAGCAGTGCAGGGGCAGCCTCCACCAGGCCCCCACTCATGTTTCCCATCACCCCCACCCCCCGGCAGTGCAGGGGCAGCCTCCAGCAGGCCCCCACTCATGTCTCCCACCACCCCACCCCCCAGCATCCAGGGGCACCCTCCACAAGGCCCCCACTCATGTCTCCCTGCACCCCCAACCCCAGGAGTGCAGGGGCACCCTCCACCAGACCCCCACTCATGTCTGCCACCACCCCCACCCCCCAGCAGTGCAGGGGCACCCTCCACCAGGCCCCCACTCATGTCTCCCACCACCCCACCCCCCAAAAGTGCAGGGGCAGCCTCCACCAGGCCCCCACTGATATCTCCCATCACCCCCACCCCCCAGCAGTGCAGGGCACCCTCCACCAGGCCCCCACTCATGTCTCCCATCACCCCCACCCCCCAGCATCCAGGGGCACCCTCCACCAGGCCCCCACTCATGTCTCCCACCACCCCCACCCCCCAGCAGTGCAGGGGCACCCTCCACCAGGCCCCCACTCATGTCCAATTCATGTCTCCCTGCACCCCCTCCCCCCAGCATCCAGGGGCACCCTCCACCAGGCCCCCACTCATGTCTCCCATCACCCTCACCCCCAGCAGTGCAGGGCACCCTCCACCAGGCCCCCACTCATGTGCAACTCATGTCTCCCATCACCCCCACCCCCCAGCAGTGCAGGGGCACCCTCCACCAGGCCCCCACTCATGTCTCCCACCACCTCCACCCCCCAGCAATGCAGGGGCAGCCTCCCCCAGGCCCCCACTCATGTCTCCCATCACCCCCAACCCCAGCAGTGCAGGGCACCCTCCACCAGGCCCCCACTCATGTCTCCCATCACCCCCAACCCCCTGCATCCAGGGGCACCCTCCACCGGGCCCCTACTCATGTCTCCCACCACCCCCACCCCCCAGCATCCAGGGGCACCCTCCACCAGGCCCCCACTCATGTCCAACTCCTGTCTCCCATCACCCCCACCCCCCCAGCAGTGCAGGGGCAGCCTCCACCAGGCCTCCACTCATGTCTCCCATCACCCCACCCCCCAGCAGTGCAGGGGCAGCCTCCACCAGGCCCCCACTCATGTCTCCCACCACCCCCACCCCCCAGCATCCAGGGGCACCCTCCACCAGGCCCCCACTCATGTCTCCCACCACCCCCCACCCCCCAGCAGTGCAGGGGCACCCTCCACCAGGCCCCCACTCATGTCTCCCACCACCCCCACCCCCCAGCAGTGCAGGGGCACCCTCCACCAGGCCCCCACTCATGTCTCCCACCACCCCCACCCCCAGCAGTGCAGGGGCAGCCTCCACCAGGCCCCCACTCATGTCTCCCATCACCCCCACCCCCCAGCATCCAGGGGCACCCTTCACCAGGCCCCCACTCATGTCTCCCACCACCCCCACCCCCCAGCAGTGCAGGGGCAGCCTCCACCAGGCCCCCACTCATGTCTCCCATCACCCCCACCCCCCAGCAGAGCAGGGCACCCTCCGCCAGGCCCCCACACATGTCTCCCAGCACCCCCACCCCCCAGCAGTGCAGGGCACCCTCCACCAGGCCCCCACTCATGTCTCCCATCACCCCCACCCCCCAGCATCCAGGGGCACCCTTCACCAGGCCCCCACTCATGTCTCCCACCACCCCCACCCCCCAGCAGTGCAGGGGCACCTTCCACCAGCCACCCACTCATATCCCACTCATGCCTCCCTGCACCCCCACCCCCCAGCATCCAGGTGCACCCTCCACCAGGCCCCCACTCATGTCTCCCATCACCCCCACCCCCCAGCAGTGCAAGGCACCCTCCACCAGGCCCCCACTCATGTCCAACTCATGTCTCCCATCACCCCCACCCCCCAGCAGTGCAGGGGCATCCTCCACCAGGCCCCCACTCATGCCTCCCACCACCCCCACCCCCCAGCAGTGCAGGGGCAGCCTCCACCAGGCCCCCACTCATGTCTCCCATCACCCCCACCCCCCAGCAGTGCAGTGCACCCTCCACCAGGCCCCCACTCATGTCTCCCATCACCCCCACCCCCAGCATCCAGGGGCACCCTCCACCAGGCCCCCACTCATGTCTCCCACCACCCCCACCCCACAGCAGTGCAGGGGCACCCTCCACCAGGCTCCCACTCATGTCCAACTCATGTCTCCCATCACCCCCACCCCCCAGCAGTGCAGGGGCACCCTCCACCAGGCCCCCACTCATGTCTCCCCCACCCCCACCCCCCAGCAGTGCAGGGCACCCTCCACCAGGTCCCCCCTCATGTCCAACTCATGTCTCCCATCACCCCCACCCCCCAGCAGTGCAGGGGCAGCCTCCACCAGGCCCCCACTCATGTCCCCCATCACCCCCATCCCCCAGCATCCAGGGGCACCCTCCACCAGGCCCCCACTCATGTCTCCCACCACCCCCACCCCCAGCAGTGCAGGGGCAGCCTCCACTAGGCCCCCACTCATGTCCCCCTGCACCCCCACCCCCCAGCATCCAGGGGCACCCTTCACCAGGCCCCCATTCATGTCTCCCCACCACCCCCACCCCCCAGCAGTGCAGGGGCACCCTCCACCAGGCCCCCACTCATGTCCAACTCATGTTTTCCATCACCCCCACCCCCCAACAGTGCAGGGGCACCCTCCACCAGGCCCCCACTCATGTCTCCCATCACCCCCACCCCCCAGCAGTGCAGGGGCAGCCTCCAGCAGGCCCCCACTCATGTCTCCCACCACCCCACCTACCAGCATACAGGGGCACCCTCCACCAGGCCCCCACTCATGTCTCCCTGCACCCCCACCCCCAGCAGTGCAGGGGCACCCTCCACCAGACCCCCACTCATGTCTCCCACCACCCCCACCCCCCAGCAGTGCAGGGGCACCCTCCACCAGGCCCCCACTCATGTCTCCCACCACCCCACCCCCCAAAAGTGCAGGGGCAGCCTCCACCAGGCCCCCACTGATATCTCCCATCACCCCCACCCCCCAGCATCCAGGGGCACCCTCCACCAGGCCCCCACTCATGTCTCCCACCACCCCCACCCCCCAGCAGTGCAGGGCACCCTCCACCAGGCCCCCACTCATGTCCAATTCATGTCTCCCTGCACCCCCTCCCCCCAGCATCCAGGGGCACCCTCCACCAGGCCCCCACTCATGTCTCCCATCACCCTCACCCCCAGCAGTGCAGGGCACCCTCCACCAGGCCCCCACCCATGTCCAACTCATGTTTCCCATCACCCCCACCCCCCAACAGTGCAGGGGCACCCTCCACCAGGCCCCCACTCATGTCTCCCATCACCCCCACCCCCCAGCAGTGCAGGGGCAGCCTCCAGCAGGCCCCCACTCATGTCTCCCACCACCCCACCTACCAGCATCCAGGGGCACCCTCCACCAGGCCCCCACACATGTCTCCCTGCACCCCCACCCCAGCAGTGCAGGGGCACCCTCCACCAGACCCCCACTCATGTCTCCCACCACCCCCACCCCCCAGCAGTGCAGGGGCACCCTCCACCAGGCCCCCACTCATGTCTCCCACCACCCCACCCCCCAAAAGTGCAGGGGCAGCCTCCACCAGGCCCCCACTGATATCTCCCATCACCCCCACCCCCCAGCATCCAGGGGCACCCTCCACCAGGCCCCCACTCATGTCTCCCACCACCCCCACCCCCCAGCAGTGCAGGGCACCCTCCACCAGGCCCCCACTCATGTCCAATTCATGTCTCCCTGCACCCCCTCCCCCCAGCATCCAGGGGCACCCTCCACCAGGCCCCCACTCATGTCTCCCATCACCCTCACCCCCAGCAGTGCAGGGCACCCTCCACCAGGCCCCCACCCATGTCCAACTCATGTCTCCCATCACCCCCACCCCCCAGCAGTGCAGGGGAACTCTCCACCAGGCCCCCACTCATGTCTCCCACCACCTCCACCCCCCAGCAATGCAGGGGCAGCCTCCACCAGGCCCCCACTCATGTCTCCCATCACCCACACCCCCCAGCAGTGCAGGGCACCCTCCACCAGGCCCCCACTCATGTCCAACTCATGTCTCCCATCACCCCCACCCCCCAGCAGTGCAGGGGCAACCTCCACCAGTCCCCCACTCATGTCTCCCACCACCCCCACACCCCAGCAGTGCAGGGCACCCTCCACCAGGCCCCCACTCATGTCCAACACGTGTCTCCCATCACCCCCACCCCCCAGCAGTGCAGGGGCAGCCTCCACCAGGCCCCCAATCATGTCTCCCATCACCCCCACCCCCCGGCAGCGCAGGGGCAGCCTCCAGCAGGCCCCCACTCATGTCTCCCACCACCCCACCCCCCAGCATCCAGGGGCACCCTCCACAAGGCCCCCACTCATGTCTCCCTGCATCCCCACCCCCAGGAGTGCAGGGGCACCCTCCACCAGACCCCCACTCATGTCTCCCACCACCCCCACCCCCCAGCAGTGCAGGGGCACCCTCCACCAGGCCCCCACTCATGTCTCCCACCACCCCACCCCCCAAATGTGCAGGGGCAGCCTCCACCAGGCCCCCACTGATATCTCCCATCACCCCCACCACCCAGCAGTGCAGGGCACCCTCCACCAGGCCCCCACTCATGTCTCCCATCACCCCCACCCCCCAGCATCCAGGGGCACCCTCCACCAGGCCCCCACTCATGTCTCCCACCACCCCCACCCCCCAGCAGTGCAGGGGCACCCTCCACCAGGCCCCCACTCATGTCCAATTCATGTCTCCCTGCACCCCCTCCCCCCAGCATCCAGGGGCACCCTCCACCAGGCCCCCACTCATGTCTCCCATCACCCTCACCCCCAGCAGTGCAGGGCACCCTCCACCAGGCCCCCACTCATGTGCAACTCATGTCTCCCATCACCCCCACCCCCCAGCAGTGCAGGGGCACCCTCCACCAGGCCCCCACTCATGTCTCCCACCACCTCCACCCCCCAGCAATGCAGGGGCAGCCTCCCCCAGGCCCCGACTCATGTCTCCCATCACCCCCAACCCCAGCAGTGCAGGGCACCCTCCACCAGGCCCCCACTCATGTCTCCCATCACCCCCAACCCCCTGCATCCAGGGGCACCCTCCACCGGGCCCCTACTCATGTCTCCCACCACCCCCACCCCCCAGCATCCAGGGGCACCCTCCACCAGGCCCCCACTCATGTCCAACTCCTGTCTCCCATCACCCCCACCCCCCCAGCAGTGCAGGGGCAGCCTCCACCAGGCCTCCACTCATGTCTCCCATCACCCCACCCCCCAGCAGTGCAGGGGCAGCCTCCACCAGGCCCCCACTCATGTCTCCCACCACCCCCACCCCCCAGCATCCAGGGGCACCCTCCACCAGGCCCCCACTCATGTCTCCCACCACCCCCCACCCCCCAGCAGTGCAGGGGCACCCTCCACCAGGCCCCCACTCATGTCTCCCACCACCCCCACCCCCCAGCAGTGCAGGGGCACCCTCCACCAGGCCCCCACTCATGTCTCCCACCACCCCCACCCCCAGCAGTGCAGGGGCAGCCTCCACCAGGCCCCCACTCATGTCTCCCATCACCCCCACCCCCCAGCAGAGCAGGGCACCCTCCGCCAGGCCCCCACACATGTCTCCCAGCACCCCCACCCCCCAGCAGTGCAGGGCACCCTCCACCAGGCCCCCACTCATGTCTCCCATCACCCCCACCCCCCAGCATCCAGCAGCACCCTTCACCAGGCCCCCACTCATGTCTCCCACCACCCCCACCCCCCAGCAGTGCAGGGGCACCTTCCACCAGCCACCCACTCATATCCAACTCATGCCTCCCTGCACCCCCACCCCCCAGCATCCAGGTGCACCCTCCACCAGGCCCCCACTCATGTCTCCCATCACCCCCACCCCCCAGCAGTGCAAGGCACCCTCCACCAGGCCCCCACTCATGTCCAACTCATGTCTCCCATCACCCCCACCCCCCAGCAGTGCAGGGGCAGCCTCCACCAGGCCCCCACTCATGTCTCCCATCACCCCCACCCCCCAGCAGTGCAGTGCACCCTCCACCAGGCCCCCACTCATGTCTCCCATCACCCCCACCCCCAGCATCCAGGGGCACCCTCCACCAGGCCCCCACTCATGTCTCCCACCACCCCCACCCCACAGCAGTGCAGGGGCACCCTCCACCAGGCTCCCACTCATGTCCAACTCATGTCTCCCATCACCCCCACCCCCCAGCAGTGCAGGGGCACCCTCCACCAGGCCCCCACTCATGTCTCCCCCCACCCCCACCCCCCAGCAGTGCAGGGCACCCTCCACCAGGTCCCCCCTCATGTCCAACTCATGTCTCCCATCACCCCCACCCCCCAGCAGTGCAGGGGCAGCCTCCACCAGGCCCCCACTCATGTCCCCCATCACCCCCATCCCCCAGCATCCAGGGGCTCCCTCCACCAGGCCCCCACTCATGTCTCCCACCACCCCCACCCCCCAGCAGTGCAGGGGCAGCCTCCACCAGGCCCCCACTCATGTCCCCCTGCACCCCCACCCCCCAGCATCCAGGGGCACCCTTCACCAGGCCCCCATTCATGTCTCCCCACCACCCCCACCCCCCAGCAGTGCAGGGGCACCCTCCACCAGGCCCCCACTCATGTCCAACTCATGTTTCCCATCACCCCCACCCCCCCAGCAGTGCAGGGCACCCTCCACCAGGCCCCCACTCATGCCTCCCCTCACCCCCCAGCAGTGCAGGGCACCCTCCACCAGGTCCCCCCTCATGTCCAACTCATGTCTCCCATCACCCCCACCCCCCAGCAGTGCAGGGGCAGCCTCCACCAGGCCCCCACTCATGTCTCCCATCACCCCCATCCCCCAGCATCCAGGGGCACCCTCCACCAGGCCCCCAACTCATGTCTCCCTCCACACCCACCCCCCAGCAGTGCAGGGGCAGCCTCTCCCACCACCCCCACCCCCCAACAGTGCAGGGGCACCCTCCACCAGGCCCCCACTCATGTCTCCCATCACCCCCACCCCCCAGCAGTGCAGGGGCAGCCTCCAGCAGGCCCCCACTCATGTCTCCCACCACCCCACCTACCAGCATCCAGGGGCACCCTCCACCAGGCCCCCACTCATGTCTCCCTGCACCCCCACCCCCAGCAGTGCAGGGGCACCCTCCACCAGACCCCCACTCATGTCTCCCACCACCCCCACCCCCCAGCAGTGCAGGGGCACCCTCCACCAGGCCCCCACTCATGTCTCCCACCACCCCACCCCCCAAAAGTGCAGGGGCAGCCTCCACCAGGCCCCCACTGATATCTCCCATCACCCCCACCCCCAGCATCCAGGGGCACCCTCCACCAGGCCCCCACTCATGTCTCCCACCACCCCCACCCCCCAGCAGTGCAGGGCACCCTCCACCAGGCCCCCACTCATGTCCAATTCATGTCTCCCTGCACCCCCTCCCCCCAGCATCCAGGGGCACCCTCCACCAGGCCCCCACTCATGTCTCCCATCACCCTCACCCCCAGCAGTGCAGGGCACCCTCCACCAGGCCCCCACCCATGTCCAACTCATGTCTCCCATCACCCCCACCCCCCAGCAGTGCAGGGGAACTCTCCACCAGGCCCCCACTCATGTCTCCCACCACCTCCACCCCCCAGCAATGCAGGGGCAGCCTCCACCAGGCCCCCACTCATGTCTCCCATCACCCACACCCCCCAGCAGTGCAGGGCACCCTCCACCAGGCCCCCACTCATGTCCAACTCGTGTCTCCCATCACCCCCACCCCCCAGCAGTGCAGGGGCACCCTCCACCAGTCCCCCACTCATGTCTCCCACCACCCCCACACCCCAGCAGTGCAGGGCACCCTCCACCAGGCCCCCACTCATGTCCAACTCGTGTCTCCCATCACCCCCACCCCCCAGCAGTGCAGGGGCAGCCTCCACCAGGCCCCCACTCATGTCCCCCATCACTCCCACCCCCCAGCAGTGCAGGGGCAGCCTCCAGCAGGCCCCCACTCATGTCTCCCACCACCCCACCCCCCAGCATCCAGGGGCACCCTCCACAAGGCCCCCACTCATGTCTCCCTGCACCCCCACCCCCAGGAGTGCAGGGGCACCCTCCACCAGACCCCCACTCATGTCTCCCACCACCCCCACCCCCCAGCAGTGCAGGGGCACCCTCCACCAGGCCCCCACTCATGTCTCCCACCACCCCACCCCCCAAAAGTGCAGGGGCAGCCTCCACCAGGCCCCCACTGATATCTCCCATCACCCCCACCCCCCAGCAGTGCAGGGCACCCTCCACCAGGCCCCCACTCATGTCTCCCATCACCCCCACCCCCCAGCATCCAGGGGCACCCTCCACCAGGCCCCCACTCATGTCTCCCACCACCCCCACCCCCCAGCAGTGCAGGGGCACCCTCCACCAGGCCCCCACTCATGTCCAATTCATGTCTCCCTGCACCCCCTCCCCCCAGCATCCAGGGGCACCCTCCACCAGGCCCCCACTCATGTCTCCCATCACCCTCACCCCCAGCAGTGCAGGGCACCCTCCACCAGGCCCCACTCATGTGCAACTCATGTCTCCCATCACCCCCACCCCCCAGCAGTGCAGGGGCACCCTCCACCAGGCCCCCACTCATGTCTCCCACCACCTCCACCCCCCAGCAATGCAGGGGCAGCCTCCCCCAGGCCCCGACTCATGTCTCCCATCACCCCCAACCCCAGCAGTGCAGGGCACCCTCCACCAGGCCCCCACTCATGTCTCCCATCACCCCCAACCCCCTGCATCCAGGGGCACCCTCCACCGGGCCCCTACTCATGTCTCCCACCACCCCCACCCCCCAGCATCCAGGGGCACCCTCCACCAGGCCCCCACTCATGTCCAACTCCTGTCTCCCATCACCCCCACCCCCCCAGCAGTGCAGGGGCAGCCTCCACCAGGCCTCCACTCATGTCTCCCATCACCCCACCCCCCAGCAGAGCAGGGCACCCTCCGCCAGGCCCCCACACATGTCTCCCAGCACCCCCACCCCCCAGCAGTGCAGGGCACCCTCCACCAGGCCCCCACTCATGTCTCCCATCACCCCCACCCCCCAGCATCCAGCAGCACCCTTCACCAGGCCCCCACTCATGTCTCCCACCACCCCCACCCCCCAGCAGTGCAGGGGCACCTTCCACCAGCCACCCACTCATATCCAACTCATGCCTCCCTGCACCCCCACCCCCCAGCATCCAGGTGCACCCTCCACCAGGCCCCCACTCATGTCTCCCATCACCCCCACCCCCCAGCAGTGCAAGGCACCCTCCACCAGGCCCCCACTCATGTCCAACTCATGTCTCCCATCACCCCCACCCCCCAGCAGTGCAGGGGCAGCCTCCACCAGGCCCCCACTCATGTCTCCCATCACCCCCACCCCCCAGCAGTGCAGTGCACCCTCCACCAGGCCCCCACTCATGTCTCCCATCACCCCCACCCCCAGCATCCAGGGGCACCCTCCACCAGGCCCCCACTCATGTCTCCCACCACCCCCACCCCACAGCAGTGCAGGGGCACCCTCCACCAGGCTCCCACTCATGTCCAACTCATGTCTCCCATCACCCCCACCCCCCAGCAGTGCAGGGGCACCCTCCACCAGGCCCCCACTCATGTCTCCCCCCACCCCCACCCCCCAGCAGTGCAGGGCACCCTCCACCAGGTCCCCCCTCATGTCCAACTCATGTCTCCCATCACCCCCACCCCCCAGCAGTGCAGGGGCAGCCTCCACCAGGCCCCCACTCATGTCCCCCATCACCCCCATCCCCCAGCATCCAGGGGCTCCCTCCACCAGGCCCCCACTCATGTCTCCCACCACCCCCACCCCCCAGCAGTGCAGGGGCAGCCTCCACCAGGCCCCCACTCATGTCCCCCTGCACCCCCACCCCCCAGCATCCAGGGGCACCCTTCACCAGGCCCCCATTCATGTCTCCCCACCACCCCCACCCCCCAGCAGTGCAGGGGCACCCTCCACCAGGCCCCCACTCATGTCCAACTCATGTTTCCCATCACCCCCACCCCCCCAGCAGTGCAGGGCACCCTCCACCAGGCCCCCACTCATGCCTCCCCCCACCCCCCAGCAGTGCAGGGCACCCTCCACCAGGTCCCCCCTCATGTCCAACTCATGTCTCCCATCACCCCCACCCCCCAGCAGTGCAGGGGCAGCCTCCACCAGGCCCCCACTCATGTCTCCCATCACCCCCATCCCCCAGCATCCAGGGGCACCCTCCACCAGGCCCCCAACTCATGTCTCCCTCCACACCCACCCCCCAGCAGTGCAGGGGCAGCCTCTCCCACCACCCCCACCCCCCAACAGTGCAGGGGCACCCTCCACCAGGCCCCCACTCATGTCTCCCATCACCCCCACCCCCCAGCAGTGCAGGGGCAGCCTCCAGCAGGCCCCCACTCATGTCTCCCACCACCCCACCTACCAGCATCCAGGGGCACCCTCCACCAGGCCCCCACTCATGTCTCCCTGCACCCCCACCCCCAGCAGTGCAGGGGCACCCTCCACCAGACCCCCACTCATGTCTCCCACCACCCCCACCCCCCAGCAGTGCAGGGGCACCCTCCACCAGGCCCCCACTCATGTCTCCCACCACCCCACCCCCCAAAAGTGCAGGGGCAGCCTCCACCAGGCCCCCACTGATATCTCCCATCACCCCCACCCCCAGCATCCAGGGGCACCCTCCACCAGGCCCCCACTCATGTCTCCCACCACCCCCACCCCCCAGCAGTGCAGGGCACCCTCCACCAGGCCCCCACTCATGTCCAATTCATGTCTCCCTGCACCCCCTCCCCCCAGCATCCAGGGGCACCCTCCACCAGGCCCCCACTCATGTCTCCCATCACCCTCACCCCCAGCAGTGCAGGGCACCCTCCACCAGGCCCCCACCCATGTCCAACTCATGTCTCCCATCACCCCCACCCCCCAGCAGTGCAGGGGAACTCTCCACCAGGCCCCCACTCATGTCTCCCACCACCTCCACCCCCCAGCAATGCAGGGGCAGCCTCCACCAGGCCCCCACTCATGTCTCCCATCACCCACACCCCCCAGCAGTGCAGGGCACCCTCCACCAGGCCCCCACTCATGTCCAACTCGTGTCTCCCATCACCCCCACCCCCCAGCAGTGCAGGGGCACCCTCCACCAGTCCCCCACTCATGTCTCCCACCACCCCCACACCCCAGCAGTGCAGGGCACCCTCCACCAGGCCCCCACTCATGTCCAACTCGTGTCTCCCATCACCCCCACCCCCCAGCAGTGCAGGGGCAGCCTCCACCAGGCCCCCACTCATGTCCCCCATCACTCCCACCCCCCAGCAGTGCAGGGGCAGCCTCCAGCAGGCCCCCACTCATGTCTCCCACCACCCCACCCCCCAGCATCCAGGGGCACCCTCCACAAGGCCCCCACTCATGTCTCCCTGCACCCCCACCCCCAGGAGTGCAGGGGCACCCTCCACCAGACCCCCACTCATGTCTCCCACCACCCCCACCCCCCAGCAGTGCAGGGGCACCCTCCACCAGGCCCCCACTCATGTCTCCCACCACCCCACCCCCCAAAAGTGCAGGGGCAGCCTCCACCAGGCCCCCACTGATATCTCCCATCACCCCCACCCCCCAGCAGTGCAGGGCACCCTCCACCAGGCCCCCACTCATGTCTCCCATCACCCCCACCCCCCAGCATCCAGGGGCACCCTCCACCAGGCCCCCACTCATGTCTCCCACCACCCCCACCCCCCAGCAGTGCAGGGGCACCCTCCACCAGGCCCCCACTCATGTCCAATTCATGTCTCCCTGCACCCCCTCCCCCCAGCATCCAGGGGCACCCTCCACCAGGCCCCCACTCATGTCTCCCATCACCCTCACCCCCAGCAGTGCAGGGCACCCTCCACCAGGCCCCACTCATGTGCAACTCATGTCTCCCATCACCCCCACCCCCCAGCAGTGCAGGGGCACCCTCCACCAGGCCCCCACTCATGTCTCCCACCACCTCCACCCCCCAGCAATGCAGGGGCAGCCTCCCCCAGGCCCCCACTCATGTCTCCCATCACCCCCAACCCCAGCAGTGCAGGGCACCCTCCACCAGGCCCCCACTCATGTCTCCCATCACCCCCAACCCCCTGCATCCAGGGGCACCCTCCACCGGGCCCCTACTCATGTCTCCCACCACCCCCACCCCCCAGCATCCAGGGGCACCCTCCACCAGGCCCCCACTCATGTCCAACTCCTGTCTCCCATCACCCCCACCCCCCCAGCAGTGCAGGGGCAGCCTCCACCAGGCCTCCACTCATGTCTCCCATCACCCCACCCCCCAGCAGTGCAGGGGCAGCCTCCACCAGGCCCCCACTCATGTCTCCCACCACCCCCACCCCCCAGCATCCAGGGGCACCCTCCACCAGGCCCCCACTCATGTCTCCCACCACCCCCCACCCCCCAGCAGTGCAGGGGCACCCTCCACCAGGCCCCCACTCATGTCTCCCACCACCCCCACCCCCCAGCAGTGCAGGGGCACCCTCCACCAGGCCCCCACTCATGTCTCCCACCACCCCCACCCCCAGCAGTGCAGGGGCAGCCTCCACCAGGCCCCCACTCATGTCTCCCATCACCCCCACCCCCCAGCATCCAGGGGCACCCTTCACCAGGCCCCCACTCATGTCTCCCACCACCCCCACCCCCCAGCAGTGCAGGGGCAGCCTCCACCAGGCCCCCACTCATGTCTCCCATCACCCCCACCCCCCAGCAGAGCAGGGCACCCTCCGCCAGGCCCCCACACATGTCTCCCAGCACCCCCACCCCCCAGCAGTGCAGGGCACCCTCCACCAGGCCCCCACTCATGTCTCCCATCACCCCCACCCCCCAGCATCCAGGGGCACCCTTCACCAGGCCCCCACTCATGTCTCCCACCACCCCCACCCCCCAGCAGTGCAGGGGCACCTTCCACCAGCCACCCACTCATATCCAACTCATGCCTCCCTGCACCCCCACCCCCCAGCATCCAGGTGCACCCTCCACCAGGCCCCCACTCATGTCTCCCATCACCCCCACCCCCCAACAGTGCAAGGCACCCTCCACCAGGCCCCCACTCATGTCCAACTCATGTCTCCCATCACCCCCACGCCCCAGCAGTGCAGGGGCATCCTCCACCAGGCCCCCACTCATGCCTCCCACCACCCCCACCCCCCAGCAGTGCAGGGGCAGCCTCCACCAGCCCCCCACTCATGTCTCCCATCACCCCCACCCCCCAGCAGTGCAGTGCACCCTCCACCAGGCCCCCACTCATGTCTCCCATCACCCCCACCCCCAGCATCCAGGGGCACCCTCCACCAGGCCCCCACTCATGTCTCCCACCACCCCCACCCCACAGCAGTGCAGGGGCACCCTCCACCAGGCTCCCACTCATGTCCAACTCATGTCTCCCATCACCCCCACCCCCCAGCAGTGCAGGGGCACCCTCTACCAGGCCCCCACTCATGTCTCCCCCACCCCCACCCCCCAGCAGTGCAGGGCACCCTCCACCAGGTCCCCCCTCATGTCCAACTCATGTCTCCCATCACCCTCACCCCCCAGCAGTGCAGGGGCAGCCTCCACCAGGCCCCCACTCATGTCCCCCATCACCCCCATCCCCCAGCATCCAGGGGCACCCTCCACCAGGCCCCCACTCATGTCTCCCACCACCCCCACCCCCCAGCAGTGCAGGGGCAGCCTCCACCAGGCCCCCACTCATGTCCCCCTGCACCCCCACCCCCCAGCATCCAGGGGCACCCTTCACCAGGCCCCCATTCATGTCTCCCCACCACCCCCACCCCCCAGCAGTGCAGGGGCACCCTCCACCAGGCCCCCACTCATGTCCAACTCATGTTTCCCATCACCCCCACCCCCCCAGCAGTGCAGGGCACCCTCCACCAGGCCCCCACTCATGCCTCCCCCCACCCCCCAGCAGTGCAGGGCACCCTCCACCAGGTCCCCCCTCATGTCCAACTCATGTCTCCCATCACCCCCACCCCCCAGCAGTGCAGGGGCAGCCTCCACCAGGCCCCCACTCATGTCTCCCATCACCCCCATCCCCCAGCATCCAGGGGCACCCTCCACCAGGCCCCCAACTCATGTCTCCCTCCACACCCACCCCCCAGCAGTGCAGGGGCAGCCTCTCCCACCACCCCCACCCCCCAGCAGTGCAGGGGCACCCTCCACCAGGCCCCCACTCATGTCCCCCTGCACCCCCACCCCCCAGCATCCAGGGGCACCCTTCACCAGGCCCCCACTCATGTCTCCCCACCACCCCCACCCCCCAGCAGTGCAGGGCACCCTCCACCAGGCCCCCACTCATGTCTCCCATCACCCCCACCCCCCAGCAGTGCAGGGGCAGCCTCCACCAGGCCCCCACTCATGTCTCCCATCACCCCCATCCCCCAGCATCCAGGGGCACCCTCCACCAGGCCCCCACTCATGTCTCCCCATCACCCCCACCCCCCAGCAGTGCAGGGCACCCTCCACCAGGCCCCCACTCATGTCCAACTCATGTCTCCCATCACCCCCACCCCCCAGCATTTCAGGGGCACCCTCCACCAGGCCCCCACTCACGTCTCCCACCACCCCCAACCCCCAGCAGTGCAGGGGCACCCTCCACCAGGCCCCCACTCATGTCTCCCACCACCCCCACCCCCCAGCAGTGCAGGGGCAGCCTCCACCAGGCCCCCACTCATGTCTCCCACCACCCCCACCCCCACCCCCACCCCCCAGCAGTGCAGGGGCAGCCTCCACCAGGCCCCCACTCATGTCTCCCATCACCCCCACCCCCCAGCAGTGCAGGGCACCCTCCACCAGGCCCCCACTCATGTCCAACTCATGTCTCCCATCACCCCCACCCCCCAGCATTGCAGGGGCACCCTCCACCAGGCCCCCACTCATGTCTCCCACCACCCCCACCCCCCAGCAGTGCAGGGGCACCCTCCACCAGGCCCCCACTCATGTCTCCCACCACCCCCACCCCCAGCAGTGCAGGGGCAGCCTCCACCAGGCCCCCACTCATGTCTCCCACCACCCCCACCCCCACCCCCCAGCAGTGCAGGGGCAGCCTCCACCAGGCCCCCACTCATGTCTCCCATCACCCCCACCCCCCAGCAGTGCAGGGCACCCTCCACCAGGCCCCCACTCATGTCTCCCACCACCCCCACCCCCCAGCAGTGCAGGGGCAGCCTCCACCAGGCCCCCACTCATGTCTCCCATCACCCCCACCCCCCAGCAGTGCAGGGCACCCTCCACTAGGCCCCCACTCATGTCCCACTGGACCCCCACCCCCCAGCATCCAGGGGCACCCTCCACCAGGCACCCACTCATGTCTCCCATCACCCCCACCCCCCAGCAGTGCAGGGCACCCTCCACCGGCCCCCACTCATGTCCAACTCATGTCTCCCATCACCCCCACCCCCCAGCAGTGCAGGGGCACCCTCCACCAGACCCCCACTCATGTCTCCCACCACCCCCACCCCCCAGCAGTGCAGGGCACCCTCCACCAGGCCACCACTCATGTCCAACTCATGTCTCCCATCACCCCCACCCCCCAGCAGTGCAGGGGCAGCCTCCACCAGGCCCCCACTCATGTCTCCCATCACCCCCACCCCCCAGCAGTGCAGGGGCAGCCTCCAGCAGGCCCCCATTCATGTCTCCCACCACCCCACCCCCAGCATCCAGGGGCACCTTCCACCAGGCCCCCACTCATGTCTCCCTGCACCCCCACCCCCAGCACTGCAGGGGCACCCTCCACCAGACCCCCACTCATGTCTCCCACACCCCCACCCCCCAGCAGTGCAGGGGCACCCTCCACCAGGCCCCCACTCATGTCTCCCACCACCCCCACCCCCCAGAAGTGCAGGGGCAGCCTCCACCAGGCCCCCACTGATATCTCCCATCACCCCCACCCCCCAGCAGTGCAGGGCACCCTCCACCAGGCCCCCACTCATGTCTCCCATCACCCCCACCCCCCAGCATCCAGGGGCACCCTGCACCAGGCCCCCACTCATGTCTCCCACCGCCCCCAGCAGTGCAGGGGCACCCTCCACCAGGCCCCCACTCATGTCCAATTCATGTCTCCCTGCACCCCCACCCCCAGCATCCAGGGGCACCCTCCACCAGGCCCCCACTCATGTCTCCCATCACCCTCACCCCCCAGCAGTGCAGGGCACCCTCCACCAGGCCCCCACACATGTCCAACTCATGTCTCCCATCACCCCCATCACCCCCAGAAGTGCAGGGGCACCCTCCACCAAGCCCCCACTCATGTCTCCCACCACCTCCAACCCCCAGCAATGCAGGGGCAGCCTCCACCAGGCCCCCACTCATGTCTCCCATCACCCCAACCCCCAGCATCCAGGGGCACCCTCCACCGGGCCCCCACTCATGTCTCCCACCACCCCCACCCCCCAGCATCCAGGGGCACCCTCCACCAGGCCCCCACTCATGTCCAACTCCTGTCTCCCATCACCCCCACCCCCCAGCAGTGCAGGGGCAGCCACCACCAGGCCCCCCACTCATGTCTCCCATCACCCCCCCCCCCCCAGCAGTGCAGGCGCAGCCTCCACCAGGCCCCCACTCATGTCTCCCACCACCCCCACCCCCCGGCATCCAGGGGCTCCCTCCACCAGGCCCCCACTCATGTCTCCCACCACCCCCACCCCCCAGCAGTGCAGGGGCACCCTCCACCAGGCCCCCACTCATGACTCCCACCACCCCCCACCCCCCAGCAGTGCAGGGGCAGCCTCCACCAGGCCCCCACTCATGTCTCCCATCACCCCCACCCCCCAGCAGTGCAGTGCACCCTCCACCAGGCCCCCACTCATGTCTCCCAGCATCCAGGGGCACCCTCCACCAGGCCCCCACTCATGTCTCCCACCACTCCCACCCCCCAGCAGTGCAGGGACACCCTCCACCAGGCTCCCACTCATGTCCAACTCATGTCTCCCTGCACCCCCACCCCCAGCATCCAGGGGCACCCTCCACCAGGCCCCCACTCATGTCCCCATGCACCCCCACCCCCCAGCAGTGCAGGGCACCCTCCACCAGGCCCCCACTCATGTCCAACTCATGTCTCCCATCACCCCCACCCCCCCAGCAGTGCAGGGGCAGCCTCCACCAGGCCCCCACTCATGTCTCCCATCACCCCCACCCCCCAGCATCCAGGGGCACCCTCCACCAGGCCCCCACTCATGTCTCCCACCACCCCCACCCCCCAGCAGTGCAGGGGCAGCCTCCACCAGGCCCCCTCTCATGTCTCCCACCAGCCCCACCCCCCAGCAGTGCAGGGGCACCCTCCACCAGGCCCCCACTCATGTCCCCCTGCACCCCCACCCCCCAGCATCCAGGGGCACCCTCCACCAGACCCCACTCATGTCTCCCCCCACCCCCACCCCCCAGCAGTTCAGGGCACCCTCCACCAGGTCCCCACTCATGTCCAACTCATGTCTCCCATCACCCCCACCCCCCCAGCAGTGCAGGGGCAGCCTCCACCAGGCCCCCACTCATGTCTCCCATCACCCCCACCCCCCAGCATCCAGGGGCACCCTCCACCAGGCCCCCACTCATGTCTCCCACCACCCCCACCCCCCAGCAGTGCAGGGGCAGCCTCCACCAGGCCCCCTCTCATGTCTCCCATCACCCACACCCCCCAGCAGTGCAGGGCACCCTCCACCAGGCCCCCACTCATGTCCAACTCATGTCTCCCATCACCCCCACCCCCCAGCAGTGCAGGGGCACCCTCCCCCAGTCCCCCACTCATGTCTCCCACCACCCCCACACCCCAGCAGTGCAGGGCACCCTCCACCAGGCCCCCACTCATGTCCAACTCGTGTCTCCCATCACCCCCACCCCCCAGCAGTGCAGGGGCAGCCTCCACCAGGCCCCCACTCATGTCTCCCATCACCCCCACCCCACAGCAGTGCAGGGGCAGCCTCCAGCAGGCCCCCACTCATGTCTCCCACCACCCCACCCCCCAGCATCCAGGGGCACCCTCCACAAGGCCCCCACTCATGTCTCCCTGCACCCCCACCCCCAGGAGTGCAGGGGCACCCTCCACCAGACCCCCACTCATGTCTCCCACCACCCCCACCCCCCAGCAGTGCAGGGGCACCCTCCACCAGGCCCCCACTCATGTCTCCCACCACCCCACCCCCCAAAAGTGCAGGGGCAGCCTCCACCAGGCCCCCACTGATATCTCCCATCACCCCCACCCCCCAGCAGTGCAGGGCACCCTCCACCAGGCCCCCACTCATGTCTCCCATCACCCCCACCCCCCAGCATCCAGGGGCACCCTCCACCAGGCCCCCACTCATGTCTCCCACCACCCCCACCCCCCAGCAGTGCAGGGGCACCCTCCACCAGGCCCCCACTCATGTCCAATTCATGTCTCCCTGCACCCCCTCCCCCCAGCATCCAGGGGCACCCTCCACCAGGCCCCCACTCATGTCTCCCATCACCCTCACCCCCAGCAGTGCAGGGCACCCTCCACCAGGCCCCCACTCATGTGCAACTCATGTCTCCCATCACCCCCACCCCCCAGCAGTGCAGGGGCACCCTCCACCAGGCCCCCACTCATGTCTCCCACCACCTCCACCCCCCAGCAATGCAGGGGCAGCCTCCCCCAGGCCCCCACTCATGTCTCCCATCACCCCCAACCCCAGCAGTGCAGGGCACCCTCCACCAGGCCCCCACTCATGTCTCCCATCACCCCCAACCCCCTGCATCCAGGGGCACCCTCCACCAGGCCCCCACTCATGTCTCCCACCACCCCCACCCCCCAGCAGTGCAGGGGCAGCCTCCACCAGGCCCCCTCTCATGTCTCCCATCACCCACACCCCCCAGCAGTGCAGGGCACCCTCCACCAGGCCCCCACTCATGTCCAACTCATGTCTCCCATCACCCCCACCCCCCAGCAGTGCAGGGGCACCCTCCCCCAGTCCCCCACTCATGTCTCCCACCACCCCCACACCCCAGCAGTGCAGGGCACCCTCCACCAGGCCCCCACTCATGTCCAACTCGTGTCTCCCATCACCCCCACCCCCCAGCAGTGCAGGGGCAGCCTCCACCAGGCCCCCACTCATGTCTCCCATCACCCCCACCCCACAGCAGTGCAGGGGCAGCCTCCAGCAGGCCCCCACTCATGTCTCCCACCACCCCACCCCCCAGCATCCAGGGGCACCCTCCACAAGGCCCCCACTCATGTCTCCCTGCACCCCCACCCCCAGGAGTGCAGGGGCACCCTCCACCAGACCCCCACTCATGTCTCCCACCACCCCCACCCCCCAGCAGTGCAGGGGCACCCTCCACCAGGCCCCCACTCATGTCTCCCACCACCCCACCCCCCAAAAGTGCAGGGGCAGCCTCCACCAGGCCCCCACTGATATCTCCCATCACCCCCACCCCCCAGCAGTGCAGGGCACCCTCCACCAGGCCCCCACTCATGTCTCCCATCACCCCCACCCCCCAGCATCCAGGGGCACCCTCCACCAGGCCCCCACTCATGTCTCCCACCACCCCCACCCCCCAGCAGTGCAGGGGCACCCTCCACCAGGCCCCCACTCATGTCCAATTCATGTCTCCCTGCACCCCCTCCCCCCAGCATCCAGGGGCACCCTCCACCAGGCCCCCACTCATGTCTCCCATCACCCTCACCCCCAGCAGTGCAGGGCACCCTCCACCAGGCCCCCACTCATGTGCAACTCATGTCTCCCATCACCCCCACCCCCCAGCAGTGCAGGGGCACCCTCCACCAGGCCCCCACTCATGTCTCCCACCACCTCCACCCCCCAGCAATGCAGGGGCAGCCTCCCCCAGGCCCCCACTCATGTCTCCCATCACCCCCAACCCCAGCAGTGCAGGGCACCCTCCACCAGGCCCCCACTCATGTCTCCCATCACCCCCAACCCCCTGCATCAAGGGGCACCCTCCACCGGGCCCCTACTCATGTCTCCCACCATCCCCACCCACCAGCATCCAGGGGCACCCTCCACCAGGCCCCCACTCATGTCCAACTCCTGTCTCCCATCACCCCCACCCCCCCAGCATGCAGGGGCAGCCTCCACCAGGCCTCCACTCATGTCTCCCATCACCCCACCCCCCAGCAGTGCAGGGGCAGCCTCCACCAGGCCCCCACTCATGTCTCCCACCACCCCCACCCCCCAGCATCCAGGGGCACCCTCCACCAGGCCCCCACTCATGTCTCCCACCACCCCCCAACCCCCAGCAGTGCAGGGGCACCCTCCACCAGGCCCCCACTCATGTCTCCCACCACCCCCACCCCCCAGCAGTGCAGGGGCACCCTCCACCAGGCCCCCACTCATGTCTCCCACCACCCCCACCCCCAGCAGTGCAGGGGCAGCCTCCACCAGGCCCCCACTCATGTCTCCCATCACCCCCACCCCCCAGCATCCAGGGGCACCCTTCACCAGGCCCCCACTCATGTCTCCCACCACCCCCACCCCCCACCAGTGCAGGGGCAGCCTCCACCAGGCCCCCACTCATGTCTCCCACCACCCCCACCCCCCAGCAGTGCAGGGGCACCTTCCACCAGCCACCCACTCATATCCAACTCATGCCTCCCTGCACCCCCACCCCCCAGCATCCAGGTGCACCCTCCACCAGGCCCCCACTCATGTCTCCCATCACCCCCACCCCCCAGCAGTGCAAGGCACCCTCCACCCGGCCCCCACTCATGTCCAACTCATGTCTCCCATCACCCCCACCCCCCAGCAGTGCAGGGGCATCCTCCACCAGGCCCCCACTCATGCCTCCCACCACCCCCACCCCCCAGCAGTGCAGGGGCAGCCTCCAGCAGGCCCCCACTCATGTCTCCCATCACCCCCACCCCCCAGCAGTGCAGTGCACCCTCCACCAGGCCCCCACTCATGTCTCCCATCACCCCCACCCCCAGCATCCAGGGGCACCCTCCACCAGGCCCCCACTCATGTCTCCCACCACCCCCACCCCACAGCAGTGCAGGGGCACCCTCCACCAGGCTCCCACTCATGTCCAACTCATGTCTCCCATCACCCCCACCCCCCAGCAGTGCAGGGGCACCCTCCACCAGGCCCCCACTCATGTCTCCCCCCACCCCCACCCCCCAGCAGTGCAGGGCACCCTCCACCAGGTCCCCCCTCATGTCCAACTCATGTCTCCCATCACCCCCACCCCCCAGCAGTGCAGGGGCAGCCTCCACCAGGCCCCCACTCATGTCCCCCATCACCCCCATCCCCCAGCATCCAGGGGCACCCTCCACCAGGCCCCCACTCATGTCTCCCACCACCCCCACCCCCCAGCAGTGCAGGGGCAGCCTCCACCAGGCCCCCACTCATGTCCCCCTGCACCCCCACCCCCCAGCATCCAGGGGCACCCTTCACCAGGCCCCCATTCATGTCTCCCCACCACCCCCACCCCCCAGCAGTACAGGGGCACCCTCCACCAGGCCCCCACTCATGTCCAACTCATGTTTCCCATCACCCCCACCCCCCCAGCAGTGCAGGGCACTCTCCACCAGGCCCCCACTCATGCCTCCCCCCACCCCCCAGCAGTGCAGGGCACCCTCCACCAGGTCCCCCCTCATGTCCAACTCATGTCTCCCATCACCCCCACCCCCCAGCAGTGCAGGGGCAGCCTCCACCAGGCCCCCACTCATGTCTCCCATCACCCCCATCCCCCAGCATCCAGGGGCACCCTCCACCAGGCCCCCAACTCATGTCTCCCTCCACACCCACCCCCCAGCAGTGCAGGGGCAGCCTCTCCCACCACCCCCACCCCCCAGCAGTGCAGGGGCACCCTCCACCAGGCCCCCACTCATGTCCCCCTGCACCCCCACCCCCCAGCATCCAGGGGCACCCTTCACCAGGCCCCCACTCATGTCTCCCCACCACCCCCACCCCCCAGCAGTGCAGGGCACCCTCCACCAGGCCCCCACTCATGTCTCCCATCACCCCCACTCCCCAGCAGTGCAGGGGCAGCCTCCACCAGGCCCCCACTCATGTCTCCCATCACCCCCATCCCCCAGCATCCAGGGGCACCCTCCACCAGGCCCCCACTCATGTCTCCCACCACCCCCACCCCCCAGCAGTGCAGGGGCACCCTCCACTAGGCTCCCACTCATGTCTCCCACCACCCCAACCCCACAGCAGTGCAGGGGCACCCTCCACCAGGCTCCCACTCATGTCCAACTCATGTCTCCCATCACCCCCACCCCCCAGCAGTGCAGGGGCACCCTCCAGCAGGCCCCCACTCATGTCTCCCCCCGCCCCCACCCCCCAGCAGTGCAGGGCACCCTCCACCAGGTCCCCCCTCATGTCCAACTCATGTCTCCCATCACCCCCACCCCCCAGCAGTGCAGGGGCAGCCTCCACCAGGCCCCCACTCATGTCTCCCATCACCCCCATCCCCCAGCATCCAGGGGCACCCTCCACCAGGCCCCCACTCATGTCTCCCACCACCCCCACCCCCCAGCAGTGCAGGGGCAGCCTCCACCAGGCCCCCACTCATGTCCCCCTGCACCCCCACCCCCCAGCATCCAGGGGCACCCTTCACCAGGCCCCCATTCATGTCTCCCCACCACCCCCACCCCCCAGCAGTGCAGGGGCACCCTCCACCAGGCCCCCACTCATGTCCAACTCATGTTTCCCATCACCCCCACCCCCCAGCAGTGCAGGGCACCCTCCACCAGGCCCCCACTCATGCCTCCCCCACCCCCACCCCCCAGCAGTGCAGGGGCAGCCTCCACCAGGCCCCCACTCATGTCTCCCATCACCCCCATCCCCCAGCATCCAGGGGCACCCTCCACCAGGCCCCCACTCATGTCTCCCACCACCCCCACCCCCCAGCAGTGCAGGGGCAGCCTCTCCCAGCCCCCCCCCACCCCCCAGCAGTGCAGGGGCACCCTCCACCAGGCCCCCACTCATGTCCCCCTGCACCCCCACCCCCCAGCATCCAGGGGCACCCTTCACCAGGCCCCCACTCATGTCTCCCCACCACCCCCACCCCCCAGCAGTGCAGGGCACCCTCCACCAGGCCCCCACTCATGTCTCCCATCACCCCCACCCCCCAGCAGTGCAGGGGCAGCCTCCACCAGGCCCCCACTCATGTCTCCCATCACCCCCATCCCCCAGCATCAAGGGGCACCCTCCACCAGGCCCCCACTCATGTCTCCCACCACCCCCACCCCCCAGCAGTGCAGGGGCACCCTCCACCAGGCCCCCACTCATGTCCCCCTGCACCCCCACCCCCCAGCATTCAGGGGCACCCTTCACCAGGCCCCCACTCATGTCTCCCCACCACCCCCACCCCCCAGCAGTGCAGGGCACCCTCCACCAGGCCCCCACTCATGTCTCCCACCACCCCCACCCCCCAGCAGTGCAGGGGCAGCCTCCACCAGGCCCCCACTCATGTCTCCCACCACCCCCACCCCCCAGCAGTGCAGGGGCACCCTCCACCAGGCCCCCACTCATGTCCCCCTGCACCCCCACCCCCCAGCATCCAGGGGCACCCTTCACCAGGCCCCCACTCATGTCTCCCACCACCCCCACCCCCCAGCAGTGCAGGGGCACCCTCCACCAGGCCCCCACTCATGTCCAACTCATGTCTCCCATCACCCCCACCCCCCAGCAGTGCAGGGCACCCTCCACCAGGCCCCCACTCATGTCCAACTCATGTCTCCCATCACCCCCACCCCCCAGCATTTCAGGGGCACCCTCCACCAGGCCCCCACTCATGTCCAACTCATGTTTCCCATCACCCCCACCCCCCAGCAGTGCAGGGCACCCTCCACCAGGCCCCCACTCATGCCTCCCCCCACCCCCACCCCCCAGCAGTGCAGGGGCAGCCTCCACCAGGCCCCCACTCATGTCTCCCATCACCCCCATCCCCCAGCATCCAGGGGCACCCTCCACCAGGCCCCCACTCATGTCTCCCACCACCCCCACCCCCCAGCAGTGCAGGGGCAGCCTCTCCCACCCCCCCCCCCACCCCCCAGCAGTGCAGGGGCACCCTCCACCAGGCCCCCACTCATGTCCCCCTGCACCCCCACCCCCCAGCATCCAGGGGCACCCTTCACCAGGCCCCCACTCATGTCTCCCCACCACCCCCACCCCCCAGCAGTGCAGGGCACCCTCCACCAGGCCCCCACTCATGTCTCCCATCACCCCCACCCCCCAGCAGTGCAGGGGCAGCCTCCACCAGGCCCCCACTCATGTCTCCCATCACCCCCATCCCCCAGCATCCAGGGGCACCCTCCACCAGGCCCCCACTCATGTCTCCCACCACCCCCACCCCCCAGCAGTGCAGGGGCACCCTCCACCAGGCCCCCACTCATGTCCCCCTGCACCCCCACCCCCCAGCATTCAGGGGCACCCTTCACCAGGCCCCCACTCATGTCTCCCCACCACCCCCACCCCCCAGCAGTGCAGGGCACCCTCCACCAGGCCCCCACTCATGTCTCCCACCACCCCCACCCCCCAGCAGTGCAGGGGCAGCCTCCACCAGGCCCCCACTCATGTCTCCCACCACCCCCACCCCCCAGCAGTGCAGGGGCACCCTCCACCAGGCCCCCACTCATGTCCCCCTGCACCCCCACCCCCCAGCATCCAGGGGCACCCTTCACCAGGCCCCCACTCATGTCTCCCACCACCCCCACCCCCCAGCAGTGCAGGGGCACCCTCCACCAGGCCCCCACTCATGTCCAACTCATGTCTCCCATCACCCCCACCCCCAGCAGTGCAGGGCACCCTCCACCAGGCCCCCACTCATGTCCAACTCATGTCTCCCATCACCCCCACCCCCCAGCATTTCAGGGGCACCCTCCACCAGGCCCCCACTCACGTCTCCCACCACCCCCAACCCCCAGCAGTGCAGGGGCACCCTCCACCAGGCCCCCACTCATGTCTCCCACCACCCCCACCCCCCAGCAGTGCAGGGGCAGCCTCCACCAGGCCCCCACTCATGTCTCCCACCACCCCCACCCCCACCCCCATCATAAGTGCCCTTGGAATCGTGAGGTGCACAGCTACTGAATGCTACAAGCGCTGGAATTACCTGAAACGCAGGGCAAAGAATAAGCTGGCCTCAAGTCATGCCGCTACTCTAGTGACTGGAGGTGGGTCTCCAGCAGAGGACATAGAACTCACTCCACATGAGCAGGTTGCTGGGACCTACGTCACGGAGGAACAGATCCAAGGCGTGGGAGAACTGGCAGATTACGAGGCATTGTCCGGTGAGTGCACATGCATGTGTGTGTCATCCATGTGCATGGTGTGTGTGTGAGGGCTTCTGTTTGGGTGCCAGGTGAGGGTGTGTGTGCCTGAGTGGTTTGGGTCACCCATGTGCCTCATCCAATACATTCTGCACACCAGCATTTGGGTATAGCAGTATCCCTTCTGCCAATATTAGACATCCAGCCCAACACCACGCCAGTTGCCCTTGAAGTGTCATCTTGCCACAACATTGTTGCTTATTTTCCTCTGTTTATTCAGGCAGATTGTTTGCATACCACCACTTTTACTAGGCATTTCTCAGTCCTATTGTCACATGTCTGACATGGCTATGGTACAATGGACTGGCTTTGTTTCCTGGACATGATTTGTTTAGACATGTCCCTGTGCTATAGGACAATTATGGACTGACAGCTCCAGGTTAAACATTTGAACCATTTCAATGAAAATATCAATTTCATGAGCAAACTAGACTAAATGAACAATTGGTGCCCTCCTCTCCCTCTTCACTTTATGGCTAGGGTACATGCCATCTGTGTGATGGCATGTGTATTTGACCTGCCAATCACAGGCCAATGTGTGATGCCACTGCTAGGCAGCATGCAGCAAATGTGTTCATCTTCCATCTTGGTGTCATCAATGTGTGCCATCTGCCTCCCCTTCACACGCAGTGACGGTGCATGCATGGGAGGGTTGTTTTAGCCATGTGGGACATGTGTCAATCAAGTACTGTTTCTGTAGCTTCTCAGCCCTAATTGTGTGCCATAGTGCTAATGCCTGTTTCCATTTGTTTTCTTTTATGTCTTTGCAGGGGATGACGCACTTGATACTGCTGGGGTTGTGGAGATGGTGCAGACCCAGGAGGGGTCTCAGGCCCGACCGACCACCAGTGAGGGACGTGGTGTGGTGGTGGGTGAGAACCCACAACTGCTGCAGGTCGTGCTCTCAAGGTGTGTCTCTGGCTGCACCTCCCCCGAGCTGTATTCAGGTGTCGATTCGGATGATGAGACCTATGTGCCGTCGCAGGTGAGTGTTCCTGGGAGGGATTCTGTTCTGTCCGACCCACCTGCACCAGGGTTAGAATCCACAACGGGGATGTCAGTGTTGGCAGGTACGCCTTTGGTGGTTACGGATGCAGGGTCACACTCCGCAACATCTGATCCTGTTCCTGGCCCAGCAGATCAGAGGGGGAATGCAGTCGTGCAGCCTCAGGCAGTGCCGGCACAGCAAGGCGCAGTTCGCCTTGCCCCAGACAGGTGTGGTGCCCGCCAACGTGGTGGCCGTACGCCACCTGGCAATACCGCATGGGAGCAATCCATATACGGTATGGCAACCCAACAGGCAGCATCATCAGAGATGATGGCTCAGGCCATGATAGGGTGGCCACTTCCATTGTCCCCCCCGAAAGGCTGATGGAGCGACTACAGCAGGCAACAGACTCCATCTGCCAGTCAGACAGGGAGGACATGTTGGCGTCCGATAGGGACAGGCGGGCGGCACTGGCGACTCTGCGGGAAGCCGTTTCCATAGAGTCCCAGGGCCACAGGGAAGCCCTGAGGGTGGAATTCCTTCACCTCAGGACGACTCTTGTTGAGCTTGAGGCTTCAACAGACAGAAGGACAGAACAGCAGCTGGAGCGTCTCACACGTACGCTCTCAGCTGAGATGCAGGCAACTAGGGCGGAGGTCCGGGCATCCCATGAGTTGTTGCATGGGGACCTACGCACAATTATCCTCCAGAACGAGACCTTCCACACCCGCATGCTTGCTGCCATGGAGGACCAGAGTAGGGCTTTGCGTGGGCTGCCTCCCATAGTGCCACCACCTCCTGATGCAGCTGCAGAGGGTGAGGAGAGTGACAGCAGTGATTCTCTCACAATAGGGTAGCCGTGCAGGCCATGAGCCCATGGAGGTGTTTTTTTTTTCACAAGATCCACACAGGTGGGTTTTGGTGTGCACCCTGTCCTCGGACCTCCTGGGTGGCCTCCCCCACCCCCCCGGGCCCATTAATGGCCATTTTTGATTTTTATTTTTTGTATTTTTTTTTTTTGGACAGTGTGTTGCCTTGTGTGGCTCCCATGGGCATACGCTGTATTGTGGCTGGGCACATGCAGACTTGTCATGGATTTGGTTCAGATGCTTGGATTTCTGTGACACACACCCCTCCTGCTTCCCGTTTCCATGGGCTTGCAAAGGGTGTGCCCAAGTGACATTGACGTACATGGTGACGTTGGACTCCCATTTGATGTGTGGGCAGTCTGTAGTCAATACTGTTTATACATTGATAGTGCATATTGTTGTTGTAGTGTACACTGCATGGTGTATTGATATGTGCCTCTGCATCCATCTCATCCTCCTAATTTGCAGGTCCATTTCTCATGTCTTCACAAGGCGGTCCACCTTGGAACTGGAGTCCATGTTGTAAGCAGTGCACCTACACTCTTGCGTGGCGCTAACACTGTATACTTGGAAGTGTTTGAAGTGCTGGCATTATCAGGTAGTTAGGCTACCAATTTTTTAAGTCTGTAATGTCATGTTTAAGGTAGGTTGGAGTTTGTGTAGGTGATTGGTATTCTTGGTAAGTATTTGGTAATGTGTGTTGTAGGTCCTGCATTACTGTGAGCATTTCATGTGTGGCCATGTTTCCATTAGGGACACTGTAGTTGGTGACACTTGGGGCATGTTGTGGGGATTAATTTGTTTGCTCTCACATTGAATGA
Source organism: Ambystoma mexicanum (assembly GCF_040938575.1). NCBI lineage: Eukaryota > Metazoa > Chordata > Amphibia > Caudata > Ambystomatidae > Ambystoma > Ambystoma mexicanum. The sequence goes on along the minus strand of NC_090930.1, from coordinate 502,526,028 downwards.
CATGCCATGGTGTGTTGTGTGGCCGTGCCGGGGAGGGGTTGGGTGACATGGCACTGTTCTCATGTAGTATTTTGCAAGTGGGTATTCATTTCTGCAGCATGGAAGTGTGTCTTTTGATGACACTGCATTGGTGGTGTTTGTGTAGGTAGGGATGCACACATTCTGACACTTCCACATGAACAATCTCAGGCTGCTATGGTTCTGACAGTTGACTGTCCCTTTGTTCGTCATAATTGTCAGGTCAAGTCATCATTGCTTATCAGATGGTATGTGCCAGGGCTGTGTGCACTCCACAGTGGTGTGATTTCTATGTGAAGTAATTAGCCACCAGCTGCGTACGGGCTGCCTCACCCCGTGCCCTTTCCCCTCCCATGCGCAGCAGGCGTGCATGTGGTTGGGGATGTGGGGGCACCACCATGTCCACAGCCAGGCCCCGGCGTGTTGCAACATTGTGCAGGACACATGCTGCCACTATGATCCTGCACACTGCTGGGGGCGCATATAACAGCTGCCCGCCAGAACGGTCAAGGGAGCGAAAGCGTGACTTGAGCACTCCGAATGTGCGCTCCACTATGCCCCGGGTTGCAATATGGGCTGTGTTGTATCTTACCTCGGGAGGCGTGATGGGGTTCCGAATTGGCGTCATCATGTGGGTGCTCAGAGGGTAGGCACTGTCCCCTGGTGAGGAGGTGATGGGTATCATTAGTGGAGTAGTGACATAACTCTGCATCTGACATGCATGCATGTGCAGTGGCATTCATACTCACCAAGCAGCCATGTATCGCCATGCCGCCCAGCTTCTAGGTCCCGGCTTAGGGTAGACATTCGGTAAATGAAGCTGTCGTGGGTGGACCCTGGATAGTTGGCATATACTGAGGTGATGATTCCCTTGGCATTACATACTACCTGCACGTTGATGGAATGCCAGTGCTTGCGGTTCCTATAGATGTGCTCAGATGCCCTGGGGGGCGTAGTGCCACATGGGTGCAGTCAATGGCACCTAGCACTTTGGGGAATTGTGCCACACCGTAGAAATCCAGGGCGGCAGCCTGCCTTTCTGCAGGTGTCCTGGGCAGGTATATGTGCCTGCGGACTGATGGGCGTACAGTGATGATGTTCAAGACCTGGTGTAGGCAGCGTGACTGCGTGGCCTGGGACACCCCACCCACAATGGCACTTGTCCGCTGAAATGATCCTGTGGCCAAGAAGTGCAGTACATTAAGGACCTTCTCCAGGGGGCTGAGTGCTTGGGAGCACAGGGTGGGTGATGTGAGGTCATCCTCCCACTCACTGACCAGGTCCAGTATTATGTGTGGTGGAAACCTGTACCTCCCATGCACCTGGTCATCAGGCATCCCAAAAAGGTTGGTTCTGGGAGTGAAAATTCGGGCCCTGACTATCCTCCTCCTCCTCCTTTGGTAACCCACGGCCACTGCTGCTAGGAACGGTATATTCATCCTGGCGTCTGAGCTTGTTTGTTGCTTGCGCGCACTTTTATGCTGCGCGGATCGACGTACGCCTGCTTCATGCTGGCGTACGTGTTTCAGGATTGGACCATTTATTTTTCGGCGCGTTGTAGGCGACCGTGTGAATCTTCCCGCCCACCCCAGAAATACACGTAACACGCTCTCCCAGGCCCAGTCGCGAGTAAATATTCCCGCCCACCCCTGGAATACACGTACCCCACTCTCACAGGCCCAGTCGCGTGTGGAAGTTCACGCGCACACCGAAATACAGGTACCCTGCAAAATCGCGTGTGAAACTTCACATGCACCCCGAAATACACGTACCCAGGGCAATCGCGTGTGGAACTTCCCGCGAACCCCATAATACACGTAGCCTGCTGGTATCGCGTGTGGAAGTTCACGCAGACCCATAATACACGTACCCTGATGGTATCGCATGGGAGACTACCTGTGCACCCCAGGAATACACGTACCCAGGCAAATCGCACGGCTGGGGGTGGGGTTGCTGGGAGACATGTGTGGGGGCCTGGTGGAGGGTGCCCCTGGATGCTGGTGGGTGGGGGTGCAGGGGGACATGAGTTGGACATGAGTGGGGGCCTAGTGGAGGGTGCCCTGCACTGCTGGGGGGTGGTGGTGATGGGAGACATGAGTTAGACATGAGTGGGGGCCTGGTGGAGGGTACCCCTGGATGCTGTGGGGTGGGAGTGCAGGGGGACATGTGTGGGGGCCTGGTGGAGGGTGCCCCTGGATGCTGAGGGGTGGGGGTGATGGGAGACATGAGTGGGGCCTGGTGGAGGGTGTTAGGGAGAATTCTCTGTTTAGGCTGAATTTCCTAACCTAGTGAGTCCCCCAGCAGCTTTGCTGGATTTCTGGAGTTTGTTTTTTTCCATCCTGCCAAGAGTGAGACTCTTTTCTCCCACTCTTGGACATGTATGTGTGTAATTCCTCTGAAGTGTCAATGTGTTCGATGGGCTATGGGGTCTTTTACTCCATAGGGGCTCATATGTTTTTCTATGTGTGTTACACCGCACCCTACGTGTCGTAACACGGGGGCGCCCTAGCGGGTCCCTCACCATAGACTCCATACCCGGGGACTGACTACTGTCTCCCCGGGCATGTAAAGTCACCATTGGCTTTACTAGACCTAAATTTACTAACAGAACTAGTACCAACCATCTTATTGTGGACGGACTAGTAGGGGTAATTCGATTACTCCTGGATCTGTTACTCGAGGGGGCACTGTCCCGTCCCCCCTCGTCGAGTTTTGGCTGGTGGCAGTGGAAATTACTTGTTATGTTCGATCCCGAACATAACCCTATGGGATTCGTCCCATTGTTGGAGATTGATACTTTTTCTCATTAATCTCTGACGTACCACCGATCTACTTATCTTAAATAAGTTTATCGAGTGGTATTTTCTGCCAGAACTCGTTTTTAAAATGGCGTCTGTGTTCGTCTCTGTGACTCCTAAACCAAAGGTTGAGCCCTTTGTTCCACTTTTGGCGGGCCTCTGTACAGAGACCCTCCAAAGTGGTGCCATTCTGTCTGGGTTACCTCAGGGGTGTGGGAGGGGGTTTAGGCACCCTGGACCAAGTTGCCTTGCCAACTCAGGTCGCACTCTGGAGTGATTGGCCCAGGTGGTGAGCCTTCCCGCTCACCACTTAGCATGTGTTGATTGACAGCTAGGCTAACTGAATGGGGGTCTTCTGCATAAAAGCAGGGCTTTTGGGACTGGATCTTCAGAAGTCGCCACAGGACCTAAGAATCCGACGAGGGTAACGCTGAGCCGACCTGCAACGACGACACCTCCGGTGGAGCCCTACTGAGCCGACTCACCACTTCCCGACAACAGAGGAGATCTCCCTGCCGGAGAGTCTCTTCCCCTGACTGGTGGGAACAACCAGTCCCCTTTGCTTTTTATTCGCCTCAGGACGCAGTGGTCGAATTGCCCGTGCAGAGCACCTCGGCAACCGGATAGCCACTACCCCTGTACCGCGACCAAAAGGTGGTGCCTTGTGACGGAGCACTCCGCGGCTGGTCTCATCCCTGGTGGTGCACCGGACTTCACTTTCCTTCGACGACGAGATCATCTCTACTCTTGGCCAAGACCCGACGTGCATCCACCACCAGGAACAACTGCCCCCGCCGGAGCTGCCCTCCACAACAAGGCACCGTGTCCGCATGGCTTCCCTTTCGTTCGGTTCGAGTGAGGTGTCTTAATCCTCTCCGTTCCGCTGGGTCGCCTCCAAGCTTTGCTCATTCTTTGTTCTGAACTGGTTCAATCTGCCGATAACAATTTGTTATAAAGACTTGAATGCATCTCCACTAGAGACTTTTTGGGACATCGCGCCTTGCCTCTCTCCGAGTGGGCCTGGCCTCTGAACTTTACGATCTATTGTGATTCTTGCCTTCCTGCATTGCATTTTATCCGCATAGGATTGAACTGTGTTGATTTCATAACCTGCCTATCCTTTTCTCTCCCGTCCTAACTAATATTCGAGTGTCATCTAGGTTGAGGTATACACCTCTGTCTGAAAATAAGTGGTACCGGTAGAAGCTAGAGTTGTCGATATTTTGCTAGGGGGATTGATCGTTTTCTACTTCGTAGATTAATTGTGTTTGATTTGTTTGCCGTGATTTGCTTTAGTGTTTTCCATAGATGTTGTGTTATAAATAAATACCTTACTATCTTTACACTAAGCCTCGTTGCGTGTTTGCTTGTCTTACTGTGAAGAATTGCCCTATGTTGTATACTCCACATACTGACCAACTTTTCTTGAGAGAAGTCTGACTGCTCAGCCACAGCTACCAAGTGAATCTGTGTGGTACAGACTGCTACCAAGTGGGTTCACCGCCAACGCCTGTAGTCCTAAATCTTTTGCAGTGGTCCCAGAGGGAACTGCACAGGTTTCCGCCTAACAGAGGGTGCCCCTGGATGCTTGGGGGTGGGGGTGATGGGACACATGAGTTGGAAATGAGTGGGGGGCTGGTGGAGGGTGCCCTGCACTGCTGGGGGTGGGGGTGGTGGGAGACATGAGTGGGGGCCTGGTGGAGGGTTCCCCTGCACTGCTGGGGGCTGGGGGTGATGGGAGACATGTGTGGGGGCCTGGTGGAGGGTGCCCTCCACTGCTGGGGGGTGGGGGTGCTGGGAGACATGTGTGGGGGCCTGGTGGAGAGTGCCCTACACTGCTGGGGGGTGGGGGTGATGGGAGACATGAGTGGGGGCCTGGTGGAGGGTGCCCCTGGATGCTGGTGGGTGGGGGTGCAGGGGGACATGAGTTGGACATGAGTGGGGGCCTGGTGGAGGGTGCCCCTGGATGCTGGGGGGTGGGGGGTGGGGGTGGTGGGAGACATGAGTGGGGGCCTGGTGGAGGGTGCCCCTGGATGCTGGGGGGTGGGGGTGGTGGGAGACATGAGTGGGGGCCTGGTGGAGGGTGCCCCTGCACTGCTGGCGGGTGGGGGTGATGGGAGACATGAGTGGGGGCCTGGTGGAGGGTTCCCTGCACTGCCTGGGGGTGGGGGTGCTGGGAGACATGTGTGGGGGCCTGGTGGAGGGTGCCCTGCACTGCTGGGGGGTGGGGGTGATGGGAGACATGAGTGGGGGCCTGGTGGAGGGTGCCCCTGGATGCTGGTGGGTGGGGGTGCAGGGGGACATGAGTTGGACATGAGTGGGGGCCTGGTGGAGGGTGCCCTGCAATGCTGGGGGGTGGGGGTGCTGGGAGACATCTGTGGGGGCCTGGTGGAAGGTGCCCTGCACTGCTGGGGGTGGGGTGGTGGGAGACATGAGTGGGGGCCTGGTGGAGGGTACCCCTGGATGCTGGGGGGTGGGGGTGATGGGAGACATGAGTGGGGGCCTGGTGGAGGGTGCCCCTGGATGCTGGTGGGTGGGGGTGCAGGGGGACATGAGTTGGACATGAGTGGGGGCCTGGTGGAGGGTGCCCTGCACTGCTGGGGGTTGGGGGTGGTGGGAGACATGAGTGAGGGCCTGGTGGAGGGTGCCCCTGGATGCTGGGGGGTGGGGGTGCAGGGGGACATGTGTGGGGGCCTGGTGGAGGGTGCCCCTGGATGCTGGGGGTCGGGGGTGATGGGAGACATGAGTGGGGGCCTGGTGGAGGGTGCCCCTGGATGCCGGGGGTGGGGTGATGGGACACATGAGTTGGACATGAGTGGGGGGCTGGTGGAGGGTGCCCTGCACTGCTGGGGGGTGGGGGGGTGGGAGACATGAGTGGGGGCCTGGTGGAGGGTGCCCCTGGATGCTGAAGGGTGGGGGTGCAGGGGGACATGTGTGGGGGCCTGGTGGAGGGTGCCCCTGGATGCTGGGGGGCGGGGGTGATGGGAGACATGAGTGGGGGCCTGATGGAGGGTGCCCCTGGATGCCGGGCGGTGGGGTGATGGGACACATGAGTTGGACATGAGTGGGGGGCTGGTGGAGGGTGCCCTGCACTGCTGGGGGGTGGGGGGGGTGGGGGTGGTGGGAGACATGAGTGGGGGCCTGGTGGAGGGTGCCCCTGGATGCTGGGGGGTGGGGGTGGTGGGAGACATGAGTGGGGGCCTGGTGGAGGGTGCCCCTGCACTGCTGGCGGGTGGGGGTGATGGGAGACATGAGTGGGGGCCTGGTAGAGGGTGCCCTGCACTGCTGGGGGGTGGTGGTGCTGGGAGACATGTGTGGGGGCCTGGTGGAGGGTGCCCTGCACTGCTGGGGGGTGGGGGTGCTGGGAGACATGTGTGGGGGCCTGGTGGAGGGTGCCCTGCACTGCTGGGGGGTGGGGGTGATGGGAGACATGAGTGGGGGCCTGGTGGAGGGTGCCCCTGGATGCTGGTGGGTGGGGGTGCAGGGGGACATGAGTTGGACATAAGTGGGGGCCTGGTGGAGGGTGCCCTGCAATGCTGGGGGGTGGGGGTGCTGGGAGACATTTGTGGGGGCCTGGTGGAAGGTGCCCTGCACTGCTGGGGGTGAGGTGGTGGGAGACATGAGTGGGGGCCTGGTGGAGGGTACCCCTGGATGCTGGGGGGTGGGTGTGATGGGAGACATGAGTGGGGGCCTGGTGGAGGGTGCCCCTGGATGCTGGTGGGTGGGGGTGCAGGGGGACATGAGTTGGACATGAGTGGGGGCCTGGTGGAGGGTGTCCTACACTGCTGGGGGGTGGGGGTGATGGGAGACATGAGTGGGGGCCTGGTGGAGGGTGCCCCTGGATGCTGGGGGGTGGGGGTGCAGGGGGACATGTGTGGGGGCCTGGTGGAGGGTGCCCCTGGATGCTGGGGGGCGGGGGTGATGGGAGACATGAGTGGGGGCCTGGTGGAGGGTGCCCCTGGATGCCGGGGGTGGGGTGATGGGACACATGAGTTGGACATGAGTGGGGGGCTGGTGGAGGGTGCCCTGCACTGCTGGGGGGTGGGGGGGGTGGGAGACATGAGTGGGGGCATGGTGGAGGGTGCCCCTGGATGCTGGGGGGTGGGGGTGATGGGAGACTTGAGTGGGGGCCTGGTGGAGGGTGCCCCTGGATGCTGGTGGGTGGGGGTGCAGGGGGACATGAGTTGGACATGAGCGGGGGCCTGGTGGAGGGTGCCCTGCACTGCTGGGGGGTGGGGGTGGTGGGAGACATGAGTGGGGGCCTTGTGGAGGGTGCCCCTGGATGCTGGGGGGTGGGGGTGGTGGGAGACATGAGTGGGGGCCTGGTGGAGGGTGCCCCTGGATGCTGAGGGGTGGGGGTGAAGGGAGACATGAGTGGGGGCCTGGTGGAGGGTGCCCCTGGATGCTGGTGGGTGGGGGTTCAGGGGGACATGAGTTGGACAAGAGTGGGGGGCTGTTGGAGGGTGCCCTCCACTGCTGGGGGGTGGGGGTGGTGGGAGACAGAAGTGGGGGCCTGTTGGAGGGTAGGGTGCCCCTGCACTGCTGGGGGGTGGGGGTGATGGGAGACATGAGTGGGGGCCTGGTGGAGGGTGCCCTGCACTGCTGGGGGGTGGGGGTGCTGGGAGACATGTGTGGGGGCCTGGTGGAGGGTGCCCTGCACTGCTGGGGGGTGGGGGTGCTGGGAGACATGTGTGGGGGCCTGGTGGAGGATGCCCCTGGTTGCTGGTGGGTGGGGGTGCAGGGGGACATGAGTTGGACATGAGTGGGGGCCTGGTGGAGGGTGCCCTGCACTGCTGGGAGGTGGGGGTGGTGGGAGACATGAGTGGGGGCCTGTTGGAGGATGCCCCTGGATGCTGGGGGGTGGGGGTGGTGGGAGACATGAGTGGGGGCCTGGTGGAGGGTGCCCGTGGATGCTGGTGGGTGGGGGTGCAGGTGGACAAGAGTTGGACATGAGTGGGGGCCTGGTGGAGGGTGCCCTGCACTGCCGGAGGGTGGGGGTGGTGGGAGACATGAGTGGGGGCCTGGTGGAGGGTGCCCCTGGATGCTGGGGGGTCGGGGTGGTGGGAGACATGAGTGGGAGCCTGGTGGAGGGTGCCCCTGTACTGCTGGGGGGTGGGGGTGATGGGAGACATGAGTGGGGGCCTGGTAGAGGGTGCCCTGCACTCCTGGGGGGTGGGGGTGCTGGGCGACATGTGTGGGGGCCAGGTGGAGGGTGCCCTGCACTGCTGGGGGGTGGGGGTGCTGGGAGACATGTGTGGGGCCTGGTGGAAGGTGCCCTGCACTGCTGGGGGGTGGGGGTGATGGGAGACATGAATGGGGGCCTGGTGGAGGGTGCCCCTGGATGCTGGTGGGTGGGGGTGCAGGGGGACATGAGTTGGACATGAGTGGGGGCCTGGTGGAGGGTGCCCTGCAATGCTGGGTGGTGGGGGTGCTGGAAGACATGTGTGGGGGCCTGGTGGAGGGTGCCCTGTACTGCTGGGGGGTGGGGTGGTGGGAGACATGAGTGGGGGCCTGGTGGAGGGTGCCCCTGGATGCTGGAGGGTGGGGGTGATGGGAGACATGAGTGGGGGCCTGGTGGAGGGTGCCCCTGGATGCTGGGGGGTAGGGTGATGGGACACATGAGTTGGACATGAGTCGGGGCCTGGTGGAGGGTGCCCCTGGATGCTGGGGGGTGGGGGTGATGGGAGACATGAGTGGGGGCCTGGTGGAGGGTGCCCCTGGATTCTGGTGGGTGGGGGTGCAGGGGGACATGAGTTGGACATGAGCGGGGGCTTGGTGGAGGGTGCCCTGCACTGCTGGGGGGTGGGGGTGGTGGGAGACATGAGTGGGGGCCTGGTGAAGGGTGCCCCTGGATGCTGCGGGGTGGGGGTGGTGGGAGACATGAGTTGGAGCCTGGTGGAGGGTGCCCCTGGATGCTGGGGGGTGGGGGTGATGGGAGACATGAGTGGAGGCCTGGGGGAGGGTGCCCCTGGATGCTGGTGGGTGGGGGTGCAGGGGGACATGAGTTGGACAAGAGTGGGGGCCTGGTGGAGGGTGCCCTGCACTGCTGGGGGGTGGGGGTGGTGGGAGACATGAGTGGGGGCCTGTTGGAGGGTAGGGTGCCCCTGGATGCTGGGGGGTGGGGGTGGTAGGAGACATGAGTGGGGGCCTGGTGGAAGGTGCCCTGCACTGCTGGGGGGTGGGGGTGATGGGAGACATGAGTGGGGGCCTGGGGGAAGGTGCCCCTGGATGCTGGTGGGTGGGGGTGCAGGGGGACATGAGTTGGACAAGAGTGGGGGCCTGGTGGAGGGTGCCCTGCACTGCTGGGGGTGCTGGGAGACATGTGTGGGGCCTGGTGGAAGGTGCCCTGCACTGCTGGGGGGTGGGGGTGATGGGAGACATGAATGGGGCCTGGTGGAGGGTGCCCCTGGATGCTGGTGGGTGGGGGTGCAGGGGGACATGAGTTGGACATGAGTGGGGGCCTGGTGGAGGGTGCCCTGCAATGCTGGGGGGTGGGGGTGCTGGGAGACATCTGTGGGGGCCTGGTGGAAGGTGCCCTGCACTGCTGGGGGTGGGGTGGTGGGAGACATGAGTGGGGGCCTGGTGGAGGGTACCCCTGGATGCTGGGGGGTGGGGGTGATGGGAGACATGAGTGGGGGCCTGGTGGAGGGTGCCCCTGGATGCTGGTGGGTGGGGGTGCAGGGGGACATGAGTTGGACATGAGTGGGGGCCTGGTGGAGGGTGCCCTGCACTGCTGGGGGTTGGGGGTGGTGGGAGACATGAGTGAGGGCCTGGTGGAGGGTGCCCCTGGATGCTGGGGGGTGGGGGTGCAGGGGGACATGTGTGGGGGCCTGGTGGAGGGTGCCCCTGGATGCTGGGGGTCGGGGGTGATGGGAGACATGAGTGGGGGCCTGGTGGAGGGTGCCCCTGGATGCCGGGGGTGGGGTGATGGGACACATGAGTTGGACATGAGTGGGGGGCTGGTGGAGGGTGCCCTGCACTGCTGGGGGGTGGGGGGGTGGGAGACATGAGTGGGGGCCTGGTGGAGGGTGCCCCTGGATGCTGAAGGGTGGGGGTGCAGGGGGACATGTGTGGGGGCCTGGTGGAGGGTGCCCCTGGATGCTGGGGGGCGGGGGTGATGGGAGACATGAGTGGGGGCCTGATGGAGGGTGCCCCTGGATGCCGGGCGGTGGGGTGATGGGACACATGAGTTGGACATGAGTGGGGGGCTGGTGGAGGGTGCCCTGCACTGCTGGGGGGTGGGGGGGGTGGGGGTGGTGGGAGACATGAGTGGGGGCCTGGTGGAGGGTGCCCCTGGATGCTGGGGGGTGGGGGTGGTGGGAGACATGAGTGGGGGCCTGGTGGAGGGTGCCCCTGCACTGCTGGCGGGTGGGGGTGATGGGAGACATGAGTGGGGGCCTGGTAGAGGGTGCCCTGCACTGCTGGGGGGTGGGGGTGCTGGGAGACATGTGTGGGGGCCTGGTGGAGGGTGCCCTGCACTGCTGGGGGGTGGGGGTGCTGGGAGACATGTGTGGGGGCCTGGTGGAGGGTGCCCTGCACTGCTGGGGGGTGGGGGTGATGGGAGACATGAGTGGGGGCCTGGTGGAGGGTGCCCCTGGATGCTGGTGGGTGGGGGTGCAGGGGGACATGAGTTGGACATGAGTGGGGGCCTGGTGGAGGGTGCCCTGCAATGCTGGGGGGTGGGGGTGCTGGGAGACATTTGTGGGGGCCTGGTGGAAGGTGCCCTGCACTGCTGGGGGTGAGGTGGTGGGAGACATGAGTGGGGGCCTGGTGGAGGGTACCCCTGGATGCTGGGGGGTGGGGGTGATGGGAGACATGAGTGGGGGCCTGGTGGAGGGTGCCCCTGGATGCTGGTGGGTGGGGGTGCAGGGGGACATGAGTTGGACATGAGTGGGGGCCTGGTGGAGGGTGTCCTGCACTGCTGGGGGTTGGGGGTGGTGGGAGACATGAGTGGGGGCCTGGTGGAGGGTGCCCCTGGATGCTGGGGGGTGGGGGTGCAGGGGGACATGTGTGGGGGCCTGGTGGAGGGTGCCCCTGGATGCTGGGGGGCGGGGGTGATGGGAGACATGAGTGGGGGCCTGGTGGAGGGTGCCCCTGGATGCCGGGGGTGGGGTGATGGGACACATGAGTTGGACATGAGTGGGGGGCTGGTGGAGGGTGCCCTGCACTGCTGGGGGGTGGGGGGGGTGGGGGTGGTGGGAGACATGAGTGGGGGCATGGTGGAGGGTGCCCCTGGATGCTGGGGGGTGGGGGTGATGGGAGACTTGAGTGGGGGCCTGGTGGAGGGTGCCCCTGGATGCTGGGGGTCGGGGGTGATGGGAGACATGAGTGGGGGCCTGGTGGAGGGTGCCCCTGGATGCCGGGGGTGGGGTGATGGGACACATGAGTTGGACATGAGTGGGGGGCTGGTAGAGGGTGCCCTGCACTGCTGGGGGGTGGGGGTGCTGGGCGACATGTGTGGGGGCCAGGTGGAGGGTGCCCTGCACTGCTGGGGGGTGGGGGTGCTGGGAGACATGTGTGGGGCCTGGTGGAAGGTGCCCTGCACTGCTGGGGGGTGGGGGTGATGGGAGACATGAATGGGGGCCTGGTGGAGGGTGCCCCTGGATGCTGGTGGGTGGGGGTGCAGGGGGACATGAGTTGGACATGAGTGGGGGCCTGGTGGAGGGTGCCCTGCAATGCTGGGGGGTGGGGGTGCTGGGAGACATTTGTGGGGGCCTGGTGGAAGGTGCCCTGCACTGCTGGGGGTGAGGTGGTGGGAGACATGAGTGGGGGCCTGGTGGAGGGTACCCCTGGATGCTGGGGGGTGGGGGTGATGGGAGACATGAGTGGGGGCCTGGTGGAGGGTGCCCCTGGATGCTGGTGGGTGGGGGTGCAGGGGGACATGAGTTGGACATGAGTGGGGGCCTGGTGGAGGGTGTCCTGCACTGCTGGGGGTTGGGGGTGGTGGGAGACATGAGTGGGGGCCTGGTGGAGGGTGCCCCTGGATGCTGGGGGGTGGGGGTGCAGGGGGACATGTGTGGGGGCCTGGTGGAGGGTGCCCCTGGATGCTGGGGGGCGGGGGTGATGGGAGACATGAGTGGGGGCCTGGTGGAGGGTGCCCCTGGATGCCGGGGGTGGGGTGATGGGACACATGAGTTGGACATGAGTGGGGGGCTGGTGGAGGGTGCCCTGCACTGCTGGGGGGTGGGGGGGGTGGGGGTGGTGGGAGACATGAGTGGGGGCATGGTGGAGGGTGCCCCTGGATGCTGGGGGGTGGGGGTGATGGGAGACTTGAGTGGGGGCCTGGTGGAGGGTGCCCCTGGATGCTGGGGGTCGGGGGTGATGGGAGACATGAGTGGGGGCCTGGTGGAGGGTGCCCCTGGATGCCGGGGGTGGGGTGATGGGACACATGAGTTGGACATGAGTGGGGGGCTGGTGGAGGGTGCCCTGCACTGCTGGGGGGTGGGGGGGTGGGAGACATGAGTGGGGGCCTGGTGGAGGGTGCCCCTGGATGCTGAAGGGTGGGGGTGCAGGGGGACATGTGTGGGGGCCTGGTGGAGGGTGCCCCTGGATGCTGGGGGGCGGGGGTGATGGGAGACATGAGTGGGGGCCTGATGGAGGGTGCCCCTGGATGCCGGGCGGTGGGGTGATGGGACACATGAGTTGGACATGAGTGGGGGGCTGGTGGAGGGTGCCCTGCACTGCTGGGGGGTGGGGGGGTGGGGGTGGTGGGAGACATGAGTGGGGGCCTGGTGGAGGGTGCCCCTGGATGCTGGGGGGTGGGGGTGGTGGGAGACATGAGTGGGGGCCTGGTGGAGGGTGCCCCTGCACTGCTGGCGGGTGGGGGTGATGGGAGACATGAGTGGGGGCCTGGTAGAGGGTGCCCTGCACTGCTGGGGGGTGGGGGTGCTGGGAGACATGTGTGGGGGCCTGGTGGAGGGTGCCCTGCACTGCTGGGGGGTGGGGGTGCTGGGAGACATGTGTGGGGGCCTGGTGGAGGGTGCCCTGCACTGCTGGGGGGTGGGGGTGATGGGAGACATGAGTGGGGGCCTGGTGGAGGGTGCCCCTGGATGCTGGTGGGTGGGGGTGCAGGGGGACATGAGTTGGACATGAGTGGGGGCCTGGTGGAGGGTGCCCTGCAATGCTGGGGGGTGGGGGTGCTGGGAGACATTTGTGGGGGCCTGGTGGAAGGTGCCCTGCACTGCTGGGGGTGAGGTGGTGGGAGACATGAGTGGGGGCCTGGTGGAGGGTACCCCTGGATGCTGGGGGGTGGGGGTGATGGGAGACATGAGTGGGGGCCTGGTGGAGGGTGCCCCTGGATGCTGGTGGGTGGGGGTGCAGGGGGACATGAGTTGGACATGAGTGGGGGCCTGGTGGAGGGTGTCCTGCACTGCTGGGGGTTGGGGGTGGTGGGAGACATGAGTGGGGGCCTGGTGGAGGGTGCCCCTGGATGCTGGGGGGTGGGGGTGCAGGGGGACATGTGTGGGGGCCTGGTGGAGGGTGCCCCTGGATGCTGGGGGGCGGGGGTGATGGGAGACATGAGTGGGGGCCTGGTGGAGGGTGCCCCTGGATGCCGGGGGTGGGGTGATGGGACACATGAGTTGGACATGAGTGGGGGGCTGGTGGAGGGTGCCCTGCACTGCTGGGGGGTGGGGGGGGTGGGGGTGGTGGGAGACATGAGTGGGGGCATGGTGGAGGGTGCCCCTGGATGCTGGTGGGTGGGGGTGCAGGGGGACATGAGTTGGACATGAGCGGGGGCCTGGTGGAGGGTGCCCTGCACTGCTGGGGGGTGGGGGTGGTGGGAGACATGAGTGGGGGCCTTGTGGAGGGTGCCCCTGGATGCTGGGGGGTGGGGGTGGTGGGAGACATGAGTGGGGGCCTGGTGGAGGGTGCCCCTGGATGCTGAGGGGTGGGGGTGAAGGGAGACATGAGTGGGGGCCTGGTGGAGGGTGCCCCTGGATGCTGGTGGGTGGGGGTTCAGGGGGACATGAGTTGGACAAGAGTGGGGGGCTGTTGGAGGGTGCCCTCCACTGCTGGGGGGTGGGGGTGGTGGGAGACAGAAGTGGGGGCCTGTTGGAGGGTAGGGTGCCCCTGCACTGCTGGGGGGTGGGGGTGATGGGAGACATGAGTGGGGGCCTGGTGGAGGGTGCCCTGCACTGCTGGGGGGTGGGGGTGCTGGGAGACATGTGTGGGGGCCTGGTGGAGGGTGCCCTGCACTGCTGGGGGGTGGGGGTGCTGGGAGATATGTGTGGGGGCCTGGTGGAGGATGCCCCTGGTTGCTGGTGGGTGGGGGTGCAGGGGGACATGAGTTGGACATGAGTGGGGGCCTGGTGGAGGGTGCCCTGCACTGCTGGGAGGTGGGGGTGGTGGGAGACATGAGTGGGGGCCTGTTGGAGGATGCCCCTGGATGCTGGGGGGTGGGGGTGGTGGGAGACATGAGTGGGGGCCTGGTGGAGGGTGCCCCTGGATGCTGGTGGGTGGGGGTGCAGGTGGACAAGAGTTGGACATGAGTGGGGGCCTGGTGGAGGGTGCCCTGCACTGCCGGAGGGTGGGGGTGGTGGGAGACATAAGTGGGGGCCTGGTGGAGGGTGCCCCTGGATGCTGGGGGGTGGGGGTGGTGGGAGACATGAGTGGGAGCCTGGTGGAGGGTGCCCCTGTACTGCTGGGGGGTGGGGGTGATGGGAGACATGAGTGGGGGCCTGGTAGAGGGTGCCCTGCACTGCTGGGGGGTGGGGGTGCTGGGCGACATGTGTGGGGGCCAGGTGGAGGGTGCCCTGCACTGCTGGGGGGTGGGGGTGCTGGGAGACATGTGTGGGGCCTGGTGGAAGGTGCCCTGCACTGCTGGGGGGTGGGGGTGATGGGAGACATGAATGGGGGCCTGGTGGAGGGTGCCCCTGGATGCTGGTGGGTGGGGGTGCAGGGGGACATGAGTTGGACATGAGTGGGGGCCTGGTGGAGGGTGCCCTGCAATGCTGGGGGGTGGGGGTGCTGGAAGACATGTGTGGGGGCCTGGTGGAGGGTGCCCTGTACTGCTGGGGGGTGGGGTGGTGGGAGACATGAGTGGGGGCCTGGTGGAGGGTGCCCCTGGATGCTGGGGGGTGGGGGTGATGGGAGACATGAGTGGGGGCCTGGTGGAGGGTGCCCCTGGATGCTGGGGGGTAGGGTGATGGGACACATGAGTTGGACATGAGTCGGGGCCTGGTGGAGGGTGCCCCTGGATGCTGGGGGGTGGGGGTGATGGGAGACATGAGTGGGGGCCTGGTGGAGGGTGCCCCTGGATTCTGGTGTGTGGGGGTGCAGGGGGACATGAGTTGGACATGAGCGGGGGCCTGGTGGAGGGTGCCCTGCACTGCTGGGGGGTGGGGGTGGTGGGAGACATGAGTGGGGGCCTGGTGAAGGGTGCCCCTGGATGCTGCGGGGTGGGGGTGGTGGGAGACATGAGTTGGAGCCTGGTGGAGGGTGCCCCTGGATGCTGGGGGGTGGGGGTGATGGGAGACATGAGTGGAGGGTGCCCCTGGATGCTGGTGGGTGGGGGTGCAGGGGGACATGAGTTGGACAAGAGTGGGGGCCTGGTGGAGGGTGCCCTGCACTGCTGGGGGGTGGGGGTGGTGGGAGACATGAGTGGGGGCCTGTTGGAGGGTAGGGTGCCCCTGGATGCTGGGGGGTGGGGGTGGTAGGAGACATGAGTGGGGGCCTGGTGGAAGGTGCCCTGCACTGCTGGGGGGTGGGGGTGATGGGAGACATGAGTGGGGGCCTGGGGGAGGGTGCCCCTGGATGCTGGTGGGTGGGGGTGCAGGGGGACATGAGTTGGACAAGAGTGGGGGCCTGGTGGAGGGTGCCCTGCACTGCTGGGGGTGCTGGGAGACATGTGTGGGGCCTGGTGGAAGGTGCCCTGCACTGCTGGGGGGTGGGGGTGATGGGAGACATGAATGGGGCCTGGTGGAGGGTGCCCCTGGATGCTGGTGGGTGGGGGTGCAGGGGGACATGAGTTGGACATGAGTGGGGGCCTGGTGGAGGGTGCCCTGCAATGCTGTGGGGTGGGGGTGCTGGAAGACATGTGTGGGGGCCTGGTGGAGGGTGCCCTGTACTGCTGGGGGGTGGGGTGGTGGGAGACATGAGTGGGGGCCTGGTGGAGGGTGCCCCTGGATGCTGGGGGGTGGGGGTGATGGGAGATATGAGCGGGGGCCTGGTGGAGGGTGCCCCTGGATGCTGGGGGGCGGGGGTGATGGGAGACATGAGTGGGGGCCTGGTGGAGGGTGCCCCTGGATGCTGGGGGGTAGGGTGATGGGACACATGAGTTGGACATGAGTGGGGGGCTGGTGGAGGGTGCCCCTGGATGCTGGTGGGTTGGGGTGATGGGAGACATGAGTGGGGGCCTGGTGGAGGGTGCCCCTGGATGCTGGTGGATGGGGGTGCAGGGTGACAAGAGTTGGACATGGATGGGGCCCTGGTGGAGGGTGCCCTGCACTGCTGTGGGGTGGGGGTGGTGGGAGACATGAGTCGGGGCCTGGTGGAGGGTGCCCCTGGATGCTGGGGGGTGGGGGTGATGGGAGACATGAGTGGGGGCCTGGTGGAGGGTGCCCCTGGATTCTGGTGGGTGGGGGTGCAGGGGGACATGAGTTGGACATGAGCGGGGACCTGGTGGAGGGTGCCCTGCACTGCTGGGGGGTGGGGGTGGTGGGAGACATGAGTGGGGGCCTGGTGAAGGGTACCCCTGGATGCTGCGGGGTGGGGGTGGTGGGAGACATGAGTTGGGGCCTGGTGGAGGGTGCCCCTGGATGCTGGGGGGTGGGGGTGATGGGAGACATGAGTGGGGGCCTGGGGGAGGGTGCCCCTGGATGCTGGTGGGTGGGGGTGCAGGGGGACATGAGTTGGACAAGAGTGGGGGCCTGGTGGAGGGTGCCCTGCACTGCTGGGGGGTGGGGGTAGTGGGAGACATGAGTGGGGGCCTGTTGGAGGGTAGGGTGCCCCTGGATGCTGGGGGGTGGGGGTGGTAGGAGACATGAGTGGGGGCCTGGTGGAGTGTGCCCCTGCACTGCTGGGGGGTGGGAGTGATGGGAGACATGAGTGGGGGCCTGGTGGAGGGTGCCGTGCACTGCTGGGGGGTGGGGGTGCTGGGAGACATGTGTGGGGGCCTGGTGGAGGATGCCCCTGGATGCTGGTGGGTGGGGGTGCAGGGGGACATGAGTTGGACATAAGTGGGGGCCTGGTGGAGGGTGCCCTGCACTGCTGGGGGGTGGGGGTGGTGGGAGACATGAGTGGGGGCCTCGTGGAGGGTGCCCCTGGATGCTGGTGGGTGGGGTGATGGGAGACATGAGTGGGGGCCTGGTGGAGGGGGCCCCTGGATGCTGGTGGGTGGGGGTGCAGGGGAACAAGAGTTGGACATGAGTGGGAGCCTGGTGAAGGGTGCCCTGCACTGCTGGGGTGTGGGGGTGCTGGGAGACATGAGTGGGGGCCTGGTGGAGGGTGCCCTGCACTGCTGGGGGGTGGGGGTGCTGGGAGACATGTGTGGGGGCCTGGTGGAGGGTGCCCTGCACTGCTGGGCGGTGGGGGTGGTGGGAGACATGAGTGGGGGCCTGGTGGAGGGTGCCCCTGCACTGCTGGGGTATGGGGGTGATGGGAGACATGAGTGGGGGCCTGGTGGAGGGTGCCCTGCACTGCTGTGGGTGGGGGTGCTGGGAGACATGTGTGGGGGCCTGGTGGAGGGTGCCCTGCACTGCTGGGGTGTGGGGGTGCTGGGAGACATGTGTGGGGGCCTGGTGGAGGGTGCCCTGCACTGCTGGGGGGTGGGGGTTGTGGGCGACATGAGTGGGGGCCTGGTGGAGGGTGCCCTGCACTGCTGGGGGTGGGGGTGGTGCGAGACATGAGTTCGACATGAGTGGGGGCCTGGTGGAGGGTGCCCCTGGATGCTGGGGGGTGGAGGTGATGGGAGACATGAGTGGGGGCCTGGTGGAGGGTGCCCTGCACTGCTGGGGGGTGGGGGTGGTGGGAGACATGAGTGGGGGCCTGGTGGAGGATGCCCCTGGATGCTGGTGGGTGGGGGTGGTGGGAGACATGAGTGGGGGCCTGGTGGAGGGTGCCCCTGGATGCTGGTGGGTGGGGGTGCAGGGGGACATGAGTGGGGGCCTGGTGGAGGGTGCCCTGCACTGCTGGGAGGTGGGGGTGGTGGGAGACATGAGTGGGGGCCTGGTGGAGGGTGCCCTGCACTGCTGGGGGGTGGGCGTGGTGGGAGACATGAGTGGGGGCCTGTTGGAGGGTGCCCTGCACTGCTGGGGGGTGGGAGTGGTGGGAGACATGAGTGGGGGCCTGGTGAAGGGTGCCCCTGGATGCTGGGGGATGGGGGTGCAGGGGGACATGAGTGGGGGCCTGGTGGAGGGTGCCCTGCACTGCTGGGAGGTGGGGGTGGTGGGAGACATGAGTGTGGGCCTGGTGGAGGGTGCCCCTGGATGCTGGGGGGTGGGGGTGGTGGGAGACATGAGTGGGGGCCTGGTGGAGGGTGCCCCTGGATGCTGGGGGGTGGGGGTGATGGGAGACATGAGTGGGGGCCTGGTGGAGGGTGCCCCTGGATGCTGGTGGGTGGGGGTGCAGGGGGACATGAGTTGGACATGAGTGAGGCGCTAGTGGAGGGTGCCCTGCACTGCTGGGGGATGGGGGTGGTGGGAGACATGAGTGGGGGCCTTTTGGAGGGTGCCGCTGGATGCTGGGGCGTGGGGGTGGTGGGAGACATGAGTGGGGGCCTGGTGGAGGGTGCCCCTGGATGCTGGTGGGTGGGGGTGCAGGGGGACATGAGTTGGACATGAGTGGGGGCCTGGTGGAGGGTGCCCTGCACTGCTGGGGGTGGTGGGAGACATGAGTGTGGGCCTGGTGGAGGGTGCCCCTGGATGCTGGGGGGTGGGGGTGGTGGGAGACATGAGTGGGGGCCTGGTGGAGGGTGCCCCTGGATGCTGGTGGGTGGGGGTGCAGGGGGACATGAGTTGGACATGAGTGAGGCGCTAGTGGAGGGTGCCCTGCACTGCTGGGGCGTGGGGGTGGTGGGAGACATGAGTGGGGGCCTGGTGGAGGGTGCCCCTGGATGCTGGTGGGTGGGGGTGCAGGGGGACATGAGTTGGACATGAGTGGGGGCCTGGTTGAGGGTGCCCTGCACTGCTGGGGGTGGTGGGAGACATGAGTGGGGGCCTGGTGGAGGGTGCCCCTGGATGCTGGGGGGTGGGGGTGCAGGGGGACATGTGTGGGGGCCTGGTGGAGGGTGCCCCTGGATGCTGGGGGGTGGGGGTGGTGGGAGACATGAGTGGCGGCCTGGTGGAGGGTGCCCCTGCACTGCTGGGGGGTGGGGGTGATGGGATACATGAGTGGGGGCCTGGTGGAGGCTGCCCCTGCACTGCTGGGGGGTGGAGGTGATGGGAGACATGAGTGGGGGCCTGGTGGAGGGTGCCCTGCACTGCTGGGGGTGGGGGTGGTGGGAGATATGAGTGGGGGCCTGGTGGAGGGTGCCCCTGGATGCTGGCGGGTGGGGGTGCAGGGGGACATGAGTGGGGGCCTGGTGGAGGGTGCCCTGCACTGCTGGGGGTGGGGGTGCTGGGAGACATGTGTGGGGGCCTGGTGGAGGGTGCCCTGCACTGCTGGGGGTATGGGGGTGATGGGAGACATGAGTGGAGGCCTGGTGAAGGGTGCCCCTGGATGCTGGTGGGTGGGGGTGCAGGGGGACATGAGTTGGACATGAGTGGGGGCCTGGTGGTGGGTGCCCTGCACTGCTGGGGGGTGGGGGTGGTGGGAGACATGAGTGTCATGATCACTGCTTCCAAGGGGCTAGGACCAGCCCAACGTCCTTGGAAGCTGGCCTCTAACCTTCATCCTAGGCACCAGCCGGTCCCCATTGGGACCTTTTGGACCTTGTCCTGGCGCCGGTGGCACCAGGCTCATCAAAATCACTGGTCCCGGCACTGGAAGCGCCGGGCTCATAACATGTATAAAGATGCTTGGGTGGACTTACCTGCAGCAGACCATGCTGCTTACTTACCAGCCATATGGGAATCCTCTACGAGCCGGGACTAGTTTCTTACCTGGGTGGGGCAGGCTCCCCTCCCTGGATACAACACTGGAACTCTTCTAGAACAGGAACTCTTTTCTTTCCTGGGCGAGGCAGTGGAGGAAGATGCCTCATCACTCCAAGGCTATTTAAACCACACCCGATTGATGCAACGTGCTTCGCGTTATTCTGCATCTGCAGCAGAACGCTCACCGTGTCGGTTCCAGTCTTCATTCTTCCGATCCTGAGCCTGTGAGAACAAAAGCTTACCTTTCTTGTATCCAGCCTTCAGAAGCGCCTGCAAAGACAAAGAAACAACAGGTTAGCACAGCAACCTTCACTCGCAGCGCTTTCCTCACCGCCATTATAAAAGCCTGTGAAGACAAAAGCATAATTATTCCTGTGGGGAATTTACTTACCGGCACCCCTCGAATTCCCGTTTTCATCAACGCTGCATTCCTGCACCTGAAAGAGAAAGAGACATTAGGCAGGCTATTTACTCACGCGCCATCGCGCCCTCCACAATTAGGCACCTGCAAATACCCCGGCGTTTTCCAGAGTCTCTTCAGCATCCGAACTCATACTGCAAAAGAAAAGAGACAGTTGGAGTGCATTTCGAAAGCAGGCAACAGGCACTTACTTACGCACTCCCAAGCGCTTCATTCCTATGCGCTGGCTCGAACTCCGGCTCTCTTCAAACCACCATCTTCCGCCTCAAGAGCCCTGCAAGACAAAAGGCACCATTTGAAAAGAACATTATACAGAGCCCTATTCCATACTAACGTGCCCACGCACCTAAAGACTGTAAGGACATTAAAGGTGCCCGGAAACTCACCGTTCGTGCAGTTAACGACGGTTAGCAATCCTCTGAAGTCAAGAGGCCTATGTTTCAACCCAGTGAAGGAACTGGTAACGGCACCCTGCACCAGACGCAGATGGAGAGTCCAGCATTCACCTATCTAAGGTGAGCACGTTGACCTTGGGGCTCCACGGAAAAGTGAGAGGGGGAGAGAGAGAGACACCCGACAATCCCAGGTCATTAACCCCATATTCTTTCACCTGCAGACATCTTACTCTTCGAGTTAGACACACAGTGCGAAGAGGCCCAGCCCCGGAAGCCAATCGAGTCCTGCACTTCACTTTTCAAGATACAGTAACCACCCTGCCAAGACCAGCGCCTCCGTGGGAATCAGGTGAGCGTTACAGAACGCGAAGCCGACCGCAAAACTCCTACCCAGGCGCAATGGAAACCTCAGATACCGATCAATTGGCCCAGTTACTTGGGGAACTAAAAGCGGAAGTACATGCAGCTCGTCAGGAAACGAACGCTCTAAGAAGAGAGCTGATTATATCCAAGGAGCGAACAGATGACCTCGCTAGGCAATTGCTACAAACGCAGGCAGGACAAACACCTCTGCCCGCTTCAGGAGGAAACTATCCTTCAGCATCCTCCACAAACCCAGTGCAAATCAATCTACCCGGTAATGTGCCCTTGGCTCCGCCCGAACGCTTTTCTGGTGACCGAAAGAGATTTGCAGTGTTCATTAACCAGTGCCGCTTACACTTCTTATGTAGGCCAGCAGCCTTCCCAACAGATCAGGCCAAGGTGGCCTTCGTGCTTTCTTATCTCAGTGGCAGTGCCGCAGATTGGTCGATCCCTTTAGTCACTCAGGATGATCCGGTTCTTCATAATTTCCAGGCTTTCCAGTCCAGCATGGAGAAACTGTTCGCAAGACATTCACAAGGGCAGGCCTTGGACAATGAACTCCTTTCGTTACGACAGGGTAATCAAGACCTTTTGACTTACATCGCATCATTCAACAGACTTATAGTGGAAACTCAATGGCCTGAGGATAAGAGAATTACGCTTTTCTACAGAGGCCTGCGTGGAGAGCTCAAGGATGTGTTAGCTCAAGTTGTGAATCCTCCACAAGACTGCTCAGACTATATTGACCTAGTTGTACAATTGGACCACAGATTACAGAACAGGAAGGCTGATCGTTCCAAATTTGATACCCGAGTGTTTTCCAAACCGCAGACCTTAGCTAGGGGAGTTGACACCGTGGAACCCATGCAAATAGGGGGCATGAAAGGACCATTAACCCAAAAAGAGCGAGAAAGGAGAAGACAGCTTCAATTATGCCTCTATTGCGGAAACTCGGGGCACTTTCTTCGAGACTGTCCAGTGAAACCAGCTAAGAAGGCTGTAGGAGCTGCAGTTACCTGTACCACAAATTCTGAGCAGGGAAACGATCTAGCCCGACAAGTGTAGAGGTCCTCTTGCCGAGCGTTAAAATCTGTTCCGTGACCTCGCATTTCGTGGTGCCTATGGTCCTCATTAGCCCTGAACGTCCGGATTGTTTGCATGCAATTGAAGCTTACATCGACAGCGGAGCAATCGGCAATTATGTGGACCGTGAAATGGTATCAAGGATGAATCTACCTCTTTGTCCTAAGGCAGTAAAAGACGTCATTACTACAGTGGATGGCACGGAGATAGCCTCCGGACCAGTAACTCACACCACCCAGGAAGTGACGTTAGTGAGCCAAGATGGACACCGGGAGAAAATCGTGTTCGATGTGATCAAGGCCCCTCAGTTCCAGATCATTCTAGGAATTCCTTGGTTAGAGAAGCACAATCCTCAGATCGATTGGCGAGCAAAGACGGTTCAGTTTCCTGAATGTATCCCCACTTGTTATCCTCGGCCCGACGTTTCACTGGCAGCAATCTCTTCTGAGGTTCCCCAACTACCTCCTGAATACCAGGAATTCCAAGACGTCTTTCAGAAGGACCAAGCTAACTCCCTGCCTCCTCATAGGTCTTACGACTGTCAAATAGACCTGATACCTGGATCTACTCCTCCTTGCAGAAGGATTTATGCCCTCACCGAGCCAGAGAATCTCCACCTCAGACAATATCTGGACCAATACCTAGCTAACAGGTTTATCCGTCCTTCAAGATCCCCAGCTTCTTCGGCTTTGTTCTTCGTTCCGAAAAAGGAAGGAGACCTTAGAACTTGTATAGATTACCGCGCCCTGAACCAAATCACCGTTAAAAACAGATACCCGTTGCCTTTGATCCCTGAACTCCTGGACCAAGTCAAAAACGCATGTATATATACAAAGTTGGATCTCAGAGGAGCCTACCATTTGGTACGAGTAAAAGAGGGCGATGAATGGAAGACGGCCTTCCGCACCAAGTATGGACTGTTTGAATATCAAGTTATGCCCTTTGGACTATGCAGCGCTCCGGCCGCCTTCCAGTATTTTATGAACGACGTCCTCAGAGAACTCATAGATGTGCGTGTAGTTGTCTATATTGACGACATCCTCGTCTATTCACCATCTGAAGAGGAACATCGGAAACACGTTAAAGAGGTCCTCGAGAGATTGCGTCAACATAACCTTTTTGCTAAGCTCGAAAAATGCGTTTTCAACGTAACTCAAGTTGAATTCCTGGGATTCATACTGTCGCCTAACGGAGTCCATATGGATTCAAAAAAGGTTGATGCAATCATCAAGTGGCCTTCACCAACCTCTGTAAAAGGAGTTCAAAGCATGTTAGGCTTCGCTAACTTTTACCGCAGGTTCATTCCCGAATTCTCTCGAATAGTCCAGCCCATCACCGCTCTGTTAAAGAAAAACAAATGTTTTGAGTGGTCTACAGAGGCGGAACAAGCTTTCCAAGACTTAAAAGCTAAATTCATCGCTGCACCAGTTCTGAAACATCCCCGCCCAGAACTCCCCTACATCTTTGAAACAGATGCTTCTAGTCTTGCTATGGGGGCAGTTTTATCACAAAGGGATCCAGTTACACACCAATTACATCCTGTAGTCTTTTGGTCCCGCAAATTCTCGGCTCCCGAGATCAACTATACTATTACAGACAAGGAACTTCTAGCTATCAGATCGGCCTTTAAGGCCTGGCGGCATTACCTTTTGGGAGCCAGACACACAGTCACAGTAATGACAGATCACCGCAACTTACAATATCTGAAGACGGCCAAAGCTCAGTCTTCCAGGCAGCTCCGCTGGGCTCTGTTTTTGGCTGAGTTTGACTTTATAATTACTTATCGTCCAGGCAGTAAAAACGGAAAAGCAGATGCCCTCTCCCGGATGGGAATAGATGAACACTTGACCAATCCTGAACCAATACCCATAATCCCTGAACAAAGAGTTTTGGGTTTGGTCAGCGCTCAATCCCTTGAAGACATCGAGACAACGGTCAAATCACTCCTAACTCTGGCAGAATTACAGGACTGGCAACTCAAGGGGAAGGACTTCTCAGTGGATCAAGACCTACCATATTTCCGAGGACGATTGTACTTGCCCTGTGAGAAAATACAAAAACAGGTAATCTCCTGTTATCATGACTCATTAATGGAGGGCCACCCTGGCATTACCAAAACCATGGAAAAGGTCAAAAGACATTTCTGGTGGCCATCATGGAAGAAGGACATTAGAGACTGTGTAATCTCCTGTGGTGTGTGTGCTCAGAATAAAAGCCAGAAGGAGAAACCAGCCGGCCTCTTACACCCGCTTGACATCCCTCCCTGTCCATGGCATACCCTGTCCATGGATTTCATCACTGACTTACCTCCGTGCTCAGGGTATAATACCATTTTAGTAGTCGTGGATCTATTCTCCAAGATGGCTCACTTCATTCCCCTAAAGGGCCTACCTTCAGCTTCAATGTTAGCCCGAGAATTCCTAGAAAACATTGTTCGGTTACACGGTTTTCCCTCGGTTTTGGTCTCCGATAGAGGAAGTCAATTCATCTCCCACTTTTGGCGAAGTTGCTGTCGCTTAGCCCAGATTGTTGTGAGACTTTCAACTAGTCACCATCCCCAAACTGACGGACAAACCGAGAGGACAAATCAAATTCTGGAGCAATATTTACGTTGCATGCTCCAACAAACTGAAAACCCTTGGAAGGACATCCTTTGGATCGCTGAATATGCTTATAACAATTCGATCCATTCTGGAACCGGGAAGACTCCCCTCTTCCTGTTATACGGAACCCATCCTAGGACCTCTAACCTGGATCCTCCCCAAAAACTCGAAACACCTGCTGTGGATCACTTGCACTCGGTGATCACTCATGCTTTTAAAGAAGCCACTGCCCATCTGCAAAGAGCTAAAGCACTATACAAAAAAGGAGCGGATCTATACCATAAAGAGGCCCCTCACTACTCTGTGGGAGATCAGGTGGGAGATCAGGTCTGGTTATCCACTAAGCACCTGCCTCTAAAAGGACCCCGCACTTTCATCCCGAGACACCTAGGACCCTATCCCTATCTCATCTCTGCCATAATTAATCCGGTGGCTGTCAAATTGGAATTGCCTTCTCATATGAAAATACATCCAGTATTCCATGTCTCCCTACTAAAACCAGTACAACCAGAAACCCGATTGACCAAACTCCCAGAACCTGTTCTAGTGGATGTAGAACTTGAGTTCGAAGTAAAGAACATCCTAGACTCCAAAATCTCCAAATCTAAGTTATACTACCTGGTTGATTGGAAAGGATACGGCCCCCAGGAAAGGTCTTGGGAACCCTCAGAACATGTCCATGCACCTCGTCTGGTCAAAAAATTCCATCTAAATCACCCCGACAAGCCAAAACCCCCGGAGAAGACGCGCTTGGGAGGGGCCTTGAGGGGGGGTGCTGTCATGATCACTGCTTCCAAGGGGCTAGGACCAGCAGGCCTCTAACCTTCATCCTAGGCACCAGCCGGTCCCCATTGGGACCTTTTGGACCTTGTCCTGGCGCCGGTGGCACCAGGCTCATCAAAATCACTGGTCCCGGCACTGGAAGCGCCGGGCTCATAACATGTATAAAGATGCTTGGGTGGACTTACCTGCAGCAGACCATGCTGCTTACTTACCAGCCATATGGGAATCCTCTACGAGCCGGGACTAGTTTCTTACCTGGGTGGGGCAGGCTCCCCTCCCTGGATACAACACTGGAACTCTTCTAGAACAGGAACTCTTTTCTTTCCTGGGCGAGGCAGTGGAGGAAGACGCCTCATCACTCCAAGGCTATTTAAACCACACCCGATTGATGCAACGTGCTTCGCGTTATTCTGCATCTGCAGCAGAACGCTCACCGTGTCGGTTCCAGTCTTCATTCTTCCGATCCTGAACCTGTGAGAACAAAAGCTTACCTTTCTTGTATCCAGCCTTCAGAAGCACCTGCAAAGACAAAGAAACAACAGGTTAGCACAGCAACCTTCACTCGCAGCGCTTTCCTCACCGCCATTATAAAAGCCTGTGAAGACAAAAGCATAATTATTCCTGTGGGGAATTTACTTACGGGCCCCCCCTCGAATTCCGGTTTTCATCAACGCTGCATTCCTGCACCTGAAAGAGAAAAGGAGAGACATTAGGCAGGCTATTTACTCACACGCCATCGCGCCCTCCACAATTAGGCGCCTGCAAATACCCCGGCGTTTCCCAGAGTCTCTTCAGCATCCGAACTCATACTGCAAAAGAAAAGAGACAGTTGGAGTGCATTTCGAAAGCAGGCAACAGGCACTTACTTACGCACTCCCAAGCGCTTCATTCCTATGCGCTGGCTCGAACTCCGGCTCTCTTCAAACCACCATCTTCCGCCTCAAGAGCCCTGCAAGACAAAAGGCACCATTTGAAAAGAACATTATACAGAGCCCTATTCCATACTAACGTGCCCACGCACCTAAAGACTGTAAGGACATTAAAGGTGCCCGGAAACTCACCGTTCGTGCAGTTAACGACGGTTAGCAATCCTCTGAAGTCAAGAGGCCTACGTTTCAACCCAGTGAAGGAACTGGTAACGACACCCTGCACCAGACGCGGATGGAGAGTCCAGCATTCACCTATCTAAGGTGAGCACGTTGACCTTGGGGCTCCACGGAAAAGTGAGAGGGGGAGAGAGAGAGACACCCGACAATCCCAGGTTATTAACCCCATATTCTTTCACCTGCAGACATCTTACTCTTCGAGTTAGACACACAGTGCGAAGAGGCCCAGCCCCGGAAGCCAATCGAGTCCTGCACTTCAGTTTTCAAGATACAGTTACCACCCTGCCAAGACCAGCGCCTCTGTGGGAATCAGGTGAGCGTTACAATGAGTCGGGGCTCTGGTGGAGGGTGCCTCTGGATGCTGGGGGGTGGGGGTGATGGGAGACATGAGTGGGGGCCTGGTGGAGGGTGCCCCTGGATGCTGGTGGGTGGGGGTGCAGGGGGACATGAGTTGGACATGAGTGGGGGCCTGGTGGAGGGTGCCCTGCACTGCTGGGGGGGGTGGTGGGAGACATGAGTGGGGGCCTGGTGGAGGGTGCCCCTGGGTGCTGGGGGGGTGGGGGTGGTGGGAGACATGAGTGGGGGCCTGGTGGAGGCTGCCCCTGCACTGCTTAGGGGTGGGGGTGATGGGAGACATGAGTGGGGGCCTGGTGGAGGGTGCCCCTGGATGCTGGGGGGTGGGGGTGGTGGGAGACATGAGTGGGGGCCTGGTGGAGGCTGCCCCTGCACTGCTGGGGGGTGGGGGTGATGGGAGACATGTGTGGGGGCCTGGTGGAGGGTGCCCCGCACTGCTGGGGGTTGGGGGTGGTGGGAGACATGAGTGGGGGCCTGGTGGAGGGTGCCCCTGGATGCTGGGGGGTGGGGGTGATGGGAGACATGAGTGGAGGCCTGGTGGAGGGTGCCCCTGGATGCTGGTGAGTGGGGGTGCAGGGGGACATCAGTTGGACATGAGTGGGGGCCTGGTGGAGGGTGCCCTGCACTGCTGGGGGGTGGGGGTGCTGGGAAACATGTGTGGGGGCGTGGTGGAGGGTGCCCTGCACTGCTGGGGGGTGGGGGTGCAGGGGGACATTAGTGGGGGCCTGGTGGAGGGTGCCCCTGGATGCTGGGGGGTGGGGGTTCAGGGGGACATGTGTGGGGGCCTGGTGGAGGGTGCCCCTGGATGCTGGGGGGTGGGGGTGATGGGAGACATGAGTGGGGGCCTGGTGGAGGGTGCCCCTGGATGCTGGTGAGTGGGGGTGATGGGACACATGAGTTGGACATGAGTGTGGGGCTGGTGGAGGGTGCCCTGCACTGCCGGGGGGAGGGGGTGATGGGAGACATGAGTGGGGGCCTGGTGGAGGGTGCCCCTGGATGCTTGTGGGTGGGGGTGCAGGGGGACATGAGTGGGGGCCTGGTGGAGGGTGCCCTGCACTGCTGGGGGGTGGGGGTGCTGGGAGACATGTGTGGGGGCCTGGTGGAGGGTGCCCTGCACTGCTGGGGGGTGGGGGTGCAGGGGGACATGAGTGGGGGCCTGGTGGAGGGTGCCCCTGGATGCTGGGGGGTGGGGGTGCAGGGGGACCTGTGTGGGGACCTGGTGGAGGGTGCCCCTGGATGCTGGGGGGTGGGGGTGATGGGAGACATGAGTGGGGGCCTGGTGGATGCTGTCCTTGGATGCTGTGGGCTGGGGGTGATGGGACACATGAGTTGGACATGAGTGGGGGCCTGGTGGAGGGTGCCCTGCACTGCTGGGGGGTGGGGGTGCCGGGAGACATGTTTGTGGTGCCTGGTGGAGGGTGCCCTGCACTGCTGGGGGGTGGGGGTGCAGGGGGACATGAGTGGGGGCCTGGTGGAGGGTGCCCCTGGATGCTTGTGGGTGGGGGTGCAGGGGGACATGAGTGGGGGCCTGATGGAGGGTGCCCTGCACTGCTGGGGGGTGGGGGTGATGGGAGACATGAGTGGGGGCCTGGTGGAGGATGTCCCTGGATGCTGGTGGGTGGGGGTGATGGGACACATGAGTTGGACATGAGTGGGGGCCTGGTGGAGGGTGCCCTGCACTGCTGGGGGGTGGGGGTGCTGGGAGACATGTGTGGGGGCCTGGTGGAGGGTGCCCCTGGATGCTTGTGGGTGGGGGTGCAGGGGGACATGAGTGGGGGCCTGGTGGAGGGTGCCCTGCACTGCTGGGGGGTGGGGGTGCAGGGGGACATGTGTGGGGGCCTGGTGGAGGGTGCCCCTGCACTGATTGGGGGTGGGGGTGCTGGGAGACATGTGTTGGTGATCAGTAGTGCAAGGTGACATGTGGGTTGGCTGGGGGGCATGGCCATGGTGGATGGGTTGCCTGTGGGACATGAGCAGGGGTGCAGGGTAGTCCCCTGTGGTGTGGGCTGCCTGCAGGGGCCGTGGAGGGTGTAGAGGGAACACCTGGGAGGACCCACACGGCCAAATCACGTGTAGCATTCCCCGGCACCACCGAAATACACGTACCCTGCTGAAATCGCGTGTGAATCTTCCCGCGCACCTCGGAATACACGTACCCAGGCCAATCGCGTGTGGAACTTTCCGCGCATCCCGAAGTACACGTACCCAGGCCAATCGCGTGTGGAACTTCCCGCGCACCCCGAAACACACGTACCCAGGCTAATCGCGTGTGGAACTTCCTGCGCACCCCGAAGTACACGTACCCAGGCCAATCGCGTGTGGAACTTCTCGCGCACCCCGAAACACACGTACCCAGGCTAATCGCGTTTGGAACTTCACGCGCACCCCGAAGTACACGTACCCAAACTAATCGCGTGTGGAACTTCCCGCGCACCCCGAAGTACACGTACCCAGGCCAATCACGTGTGGAACTTCCCGCGCACCCAGAAACACATGCACACGCTATTTTTCACACAGCAGGTGTCCGTGTTTGTCGGTACCCCTTTGCACCTCATTTGTCCTAGAGGGCCACTGTATGGACCATTCATCATGGCTGTATATGGGTGCTTTTTGTTAGCGCACATTTTAGCGCAAATTTATTTCAGGCGCAGGGACGCTACCGCCTGCTTTCTTGTGGCGTAATCTTTTGGCCCTGTGCGCGTCTTTCACCATGCGCTGGTTTGCCCTATTCGATTCCATGAATACGGGTTGTAGGCGAGCGTGTGGGCGTTCCAAGCATTTGCCTCCTGTACTTCCCCCGTGACGCCCATATTTTCACGCGTTGTTCCCCATTCTGAGTGTTACGCCCCGTGTTCTGCCTACTTTTGTGATGTGCGCCACGCTATGTGCGATTTCGCAGTGCCCGTGGCGCACGCTGTTGGATGACCTGTGCGCCGGCGTGCGCGGCGCACTTTTTCAGCGCACATCCATTGTTTTTCTCGCACACGGACTTCCATGAATCGATGTGCACTGGTTTCCCTGCGATTTTCGCACTTGCACTGCGATTTTCGCACTTTTACTGTGAATCGCACGTTTTGGCACCTCTGCGTGGGAATTTTCGGCGCACATTAATTCCATGAATCGACCCAATAGTGTAAGCTTATCGTGGAAGGTGAGTAGGGATTGGACAGAAAGGGTCTTCTCAGCCTTTGAGCTTTGGACAGGTACCAGGCCAGGTGCAACTATCCAAAGTAATGGGAATGACTCCAAAGGTACTGTGTGTTCCCAATAGCTTACCATCTCCCATCTCCTACAACTTGAGTCAGAACATTCGGCTTTGAACCTGTACTCCTTTTGTATCCTCCTGCTTTCAGTTCGATGGGAACAGCCACCTCAGTCCGGCTTGAATTGATAGGCTCTGTCTTGTGGATCGAGATCACGTGTGTAGGTACCACTAAATGGATTTCTCCTGCCTGCAATTATGAGGATTTTCTGCTTGTACTCTCTGCAGGTGTCCTATCTCTTCTGCTAACTTGAGACCTTTCCTTCTCCCTGTGTCTTTGGCACGGCAACAAATCTGCATGCTTCATCAGGATCAACCCGTCAGCTCTCTCTGTGTTTTCGAGTTCTCTCTGCTTCTCTCGTTCACTCCAATGTATTTGTGGCTTCCATCTTTATTTGCATGGCTGCCCATGTTAGTTGCGTTCAGGCGTCAGCAAGAAGTTCATGTGTACTCTGTGCATCTTGCAGTTTCTGCGTAGCAAAAAGATATACGTGTGTCAGTCCTCTAGCTATGTGAGTCATAAGCATATTCTTCGTGTCTAACCGCAATAAAGCTAAATGTCTGGGTAACTTAGTGCAGGGATGCCTATGTGTTTCATGTCTAACGTATCTATGTAATGATGTCAATTTTGACGTCATCGGCTCCCGGAGGCTGCAGTTAGTAAACTTGTTCAATTGATGGCAGCTGTATTTTGTCAACACTGTCATCGGGATATGGTCTGAATGGTTGTCTATGTGAGTAGCATTTCTCACATCAGCAATAGATCGATGACGGTGAGGAACGGCCCAAGAGTGATGTACATATCTAATTTCTCTGTCCATGGGATGAGAGTGGGATGGGTGCAATGAGGGCCACTTATAGGTCTCCCTCTTCAATTCTCTCTTTGTTTCCTTCTCTCCCCCCTATGATTACTTGTATCATAAAAGCATCAAACCCATATGACTGCCAACCAGTCTAAAAATTGCAATACAGACAGCTGGCACATTTGTAAACTGTCAAAACTACAGTGCCTGCATAACAATGTGCTCTATTCCTCTGAGAGACAGTTATTGATTTGACATTGCAACAACCAATATAAAACTTTACTTTTTTAATAAGCGTTTGCTATTTTGACTGAACCATGTTCTGTCAACCAGTTGTTATAACTATCACAAATGTATTAGTATGCGTCACCTCTTTTAAAAGCCAATAAAAGACACGTGAATAAAATATGGGTTTGGGGGGGGAGTACATATATGAAACGAGGGCTCACAGCCCAGATATGTAAAGTTTGAGAAATACTTCAAAGTTACATAGAAGTATTCTTTATTGGGCTTAAGTCTTTTGGAACGGTCTAATGACAAAGAATATCGAGGGCTCCATTCAGGGGTTAAGAAAACCTTTCTTTGTGGTGTTTTGTATTTTGTACTTTTATGCAGTGTTCACTAATCCAATTCATATTTACGCAATTCCTTGAGGTTTGACATATGGTTATTATTGCAGGTTGCCCATTTTCTCTTCAGGTGCTGCAATATGCTCAGAGTCACACTCTAACTCAATAACAAACAAAATAGTCAGGGACAACGTTCTTAGGCGGAGTAGCCACCTGCTGCGTACATTTTTTTTTACATGTTGCTTCACTTTGCTTTGCAATTTTCAGGAGTAGAGGCATGGCACCTACTGCATACATGTGGAGCATACATCTACACATTGTTTGCAATGCCTTTGGGTGGACGTGCAGAAAAATCGTCTTCTTTGCACATGAGAGAATATAATTTAAAAACACACCAGGGTTTTTATGTCGCCAATTAGAGACCAGAGGAGGATTTAGCAGTCGAATATGGGACAAATGCCCACAGAGCACCCATGCATGGGCGGCGCCAGGCTAGAGCTTGGGAGAGCTAAAGCCCACCCACTTTGAGGCAGCAGGCATCACTCTGCAGTGATGCCCAGCCCGGGTTCAGACGCCAAGCACCTGTCACATTTCTCACCCAATAGAGCAGTCTATTTACTTACTTTCAGTTTTAAACTTTAAAAGTAAATAAATACACCACTTTCCGAGGTGAGGAAACATTTGTTAATGTGACTGCAGCTTCAGCAAATTTACAGAGGCAGAGGATAAAACCTGCACAGGCGATGATGAATTAAGGCACAGGAATTATCAATCTCCCTGATTATCAGCCAGAGGAACTGAGCCGAGGAAATCATCTGCCATTAAAAAATAGAATAGTCCAGCAATGTAACACATTTTTACTGCTTTATTACAAAAGGTCGCCACAGCAGGGATTAGTTTGGACAATACAGCATTCTCCAAAACTCTCTCCACAATCTCAGGCTTGTCGTCCCCTTTTGAGGCTCTGTGACATCACAAAATAAAGATACATCTAAAAAAACTAAAAACTAATATGGAACAGGATTGGTTAATAGGGCAGGCTACATATACAATGTTTAAGGGATCAGTACAGTAATTAGATAAAACACATCTGGTGGCTCCTCCTGCAACCACCTCCTAAATGTTACAACTACAAATATTTCAGGTTAGTGTGCTGTGATTGGGCGGTGTAACAAAGTGTGAGCTTAACGTGGAAGGTGAATAGGGATTGGTCAAGTAGGGTCTTCTCAGCCTTGGAGCTTTGGAAAGTTACCAGCCCAAGTGCAACTTATTCAGGGTGGTGAGAACGGCCCGAAGGTGCTGCATGTTCCTAACAAGTTACCATCTTGTATCTCCTAGGCCTTGGGACAGAACATTAAGCTTTGAACCTGGCATTACTTTTGTATATGAAACAGGTGGTGGTGCCGGAAACACGAGAGCAACTGAAGGACAAGGCAAAGGATATTACATCAAAAATTCATTTTATTTTGTTATAAATTGTAAAAAATCTTTAATTAGTTAATTTTATAAAAAAACATCCTATATAGCAGACATTCATACATTCATTCATACTAATACAGCTCTAAAAATAGTACATTTACATTTTTAAAGGGAAATGTGAAGCAAATGCAACAACTCTTCCATTGTTAAGATAAAAATTACACTTTCAAGAAAAACAATTAATGGGATCAAAAGAAAGCAAACAGGTACACATTCTGTATAATGGAAATGTAAACAACACTTCCAGTGTTCAGTAATAATGGTTCACTCCAGACAAAAAATATCGTGCCGCATACTCTTTCTACAGCCCACCATTGCAGGTCTTCTGGGCTGTGTTTTAGTTCCAAAAAGTGTATGCTCAAAGGGGCATTGAGTTGTTTGGTTCTAATCTTCGAACGATGTTCGCCTATTCGTAATTTAACCGCTCTGGTGGTCTTTCCTATATATGCCTTCTTACAAGGGCAAATAATAGCGTAAATCACATTAGTACTGAGGCAAGTGGTGTGTTGCCTAAGTTTCCAGTCCCTCCCATGGATATTAACAGTGGAGGTGGCTGTAGTGCTAGAACAGTTGCAACAATTACCACATGGGAAATGGCCAACAATAGGGGACATGCCCCACGTCATAGTAATAGTGGGTTGTGTATCTTGTAGATGGTTCCTATCTGCTTTAGAGACCCAGTTTTTGATGTTCTTGCCCTTTTTAAATTTCTGCATATTTAGTTGAAGCAAATGCCAGTGGCTAGAGATGATTTTCTTGATTTGGTTGTGCTGCGAATTAAATGTAAGCGCACACACTATTTGATCATCTTTCAGCTTTCTTTCTTGTACAACATTTTTTTTCCAAAAGTATTTCTCTATGTTGGTAACGTGCTCGTTTTTTACAGCGTCTGACAAGTTGTTTATGGTATCCTCTTTCTAATAGTCCCTCTTCTATAATAGAGGCTTGCTTGATGAAATCTTCTACTTTAGTACAGTTCCTACGAGCTCTAAGAAACTGCCCATAGGGAATATTGGATTTCGGAGATTGAGAGTGAAAACTCTGATGGTGCAATATTGTATTCCTATCAGAGTCCTTTCTGTACAGGTCCACAACCAATCTCTTATCGTCCACTTTTATTAATAAATCCAAGAAGGCAATCTCTTTGTTGCTGGTCTGGATCGTAAATTTCAAATTTGGATTAAGGTTGTTAATCCAAGTGAAAAACGCATTGTAGTCACCTTTTGAACTGTCCCAAATGATAAGTATGTCGTCGATGTACCTTTTATAGAGTTTTAGAGCCGGTTTAAATGGATTGGACTCTCTGAGAATATTAGAATCTTCAAAATCCCACATATATAGGGTAGCATAATTTGGGGCAAAAGATGCCCCCATTGCAGTCCCCTTTATTTGCATGTAATATGTGTTTTTGAATCTGAAAAAGTTCTTAGAGAGAGCAATTTCTAATAGTTCTACCAGGAACTCACTAGGTACAGAAATAATATCTGTTCTAGTTAGGAGAAATCTCTTCATAATCCCCAGGGAGTCTCCTTGTAGGATATTAGAATACAGCGATTCAACATTCAATGTGATGAGTATGTCATGGTCCTTGTTAAAAGGGCAAGATTCTACTAACCTTATAACATCCGTTGAGTCCGAAAGGTAAGTAGGCGTATTTTTTGCCAATGGTTTCAAGGAAAAATCTAAGTATTGACCTATAGGTTTCAAAATGGACCCACTCAAAGAAACAATAGGTCGACCAGGGGGCGCACTCATACTCTTGTGTATCTTGTGTAACATGTAGATAAGAGGAGTCCTGGTGTTAGAGGGCAGCAGGAAATTAAGTTCTTTTTGAGAAATGATGTCTCTTTCCAACGCATCTTTGCCCAATGTTTCAATTTCCTTCCGAATCCTAGGGGAACGATCTCCTTGTAGTTTTACATAAACCTCTTTATTTTCGAGTTGTCGAGTAACTTCATGGTCATATTTCATAGCATCCCAAACTACAACTCCTCCTCCCTTGTCGGCTTTTTTTATCACAATCGTTCTATCTGACTGTAATTCCTTAAGTCTTATCTTTGGTCGCATAGATAGCATGGAAGTCTCTAAGCACCACTTTCTCAAAAGTAGCCGTTTCTTTAGATATCATATTCAATGAAGGAGTAAATTTAGAAGGAGGTCTAAATGGCGTATTAGGGCTTGATTCCGTAGAGGGAATCTGAGTATTGGAAAAGAAATCTTTAAGTCTAATCTTACGGAACATGTTCCTGAGTTCGCCTTCTACTTCCATTTTATTAGGATCCCTCATTGGAATAAAAGAAAAACCTTTTTCTAGTATAGAAACTTCATTAGGTGTTAAGTTCTTGTCTGACAGGTTGTATACCGCAGAGGGAGGGCTTACCTTCTGTACGCCCTCCTTCTTGTCTCGAATACATTTCCTAACGGGGGCGGGCCTGTCTGAGGTGGAGGAAAAGGGAGTTCAGGAGGTGGATAAGGTTGCATCTGCCCCTGCTGTGCAAACCCCTGAGGATAAAAATACTTCTGTATCATCCTTCCTTCAGATGATTCGGAACTGTTTCGGAACAACTGCTTTAGTTTGGCTCAGATGAATAGACCTTGTCTCCCAGATTCAGATCACGTGTGCAGGGACCACAAACTTGATTCTTCCTGCTTGCATTTATGAAGATTTTCAGCTTTTACACACGCAAGTGTCCTAACTTATCTTGCTAATATGAAACTTTCTCCCTCTGTGTCCTTGGCACGGATATGCATGGTGGCTGCACTGGAAGCCTGGTCTGTGCGTCTCTGTGAAATCAGCATGCCAGGTCTCTCTCTGTATTCATGAGTCCTTTCAGCACCTACAATGTAGCTGTGATTTCCATCTTGATTGACATGGACACCCATGTTAGTAGCATTTAGCGTCAGCAAGCAATTTATATCTATACTTGTGCAACTTGTGGTGAATGCATCGCAAAAGTGTTTCTGTCCTCTACCTAAGTGGAGTATAGCTATGTGAGCTAGAGTGACCACTTTTTTGATAGGGGCTTG
Source organism: Ambystoma mexicanum (assembly GCF_040938575.1). Classification (NCBI taxonomy): domain Eukaryota; kingdom Metazoa; phylum Chordata; class Amphibia; order Caudata; family Ambystomatidae; genus Ambystoma; species Ambystoma mexicanum. Next base: position 502,489,931 of record NC_090930.1, on the reverse strand, counting down.
TGGGATGTGGCCAAAATGAGATGAACAAAGGAGGATTCCCAAAACAAACTACCTACTGGTGTCACACTACTGAACTGGTATATGTGAACTAGGTGGAGGCAAAAGGTGAATCACATTCTTGTATCAAAACAAATATCACAAGAAGTGCACATAAGCTAGTCAATCAGAGAAAACAATTTTTTATATTTAATTTTTCTAATACATGTTAAAAGAATGGAACATGATCAGTTCAATTGTTAAAAAAACATACGACAAAACAGAAAGAAATCACAGTCCTGTAAAGCAAGGAATCATTTGTAAACAATCACGTGAATCTATTTGCTTGATTCAAGTTATACATCACCCTATTATATTTTCAAAGGTGGTGTTAGTAATGACAAGAGTGACTTCATATCATAGACAAAGGATGGTAGTACTTCTACAAAGGCCCCAGTCAGGACAATGTGTGAACATGAACCCGTGTGGGGAGTGTGTCTACCTAAGTGGGCCATAAGCATGTTCTTCGTGCCTGCAAGCAGTTTAATCTAAGTGTCTGCCTAGCTTCTTACGGGGATGCATATGTGCTTCACATCTAATGCATCTATGTCATAATCTCAGTCATGACTGCATCCGCTTCTGCATGGTCTCAGTCAGTCTACCTGCTCCATTGACTGCAAACTTATACCTAAAGTAATGTCATTAGGATAGAGTCTAAATGGCTGCCTGAGCAAATAGCGTTTCTCACACCTGTGTTACATCGCTGATGGAGATGCTGGGACCAAGAAATTATGTACACCTTTCATTTCTCTGACGCCTGAATGAGAGTGGGATAGGTGCAAGGAGGGCCACATTTAGGTCTCCCTCTTCAATCCTCCCGCTGGTCAATCGAACAACCACACTTTGTTGACCAATTTCTCCACACCTCCTAAGTGATCATGATACTTTACTTGTTCATCTAAATTCCAGGTCATATAGCAGCAGTCTCCGTCGGGCTTGCACCCTACCCATCTTCGCATGTAGTTGCGTGGATATAAGGGAAAAGAGAACTTTGTGCCTGGAGGAAAGAGAGAACATTGCTTCAGGTGTGACCGCAACACATTGAAAGTCTGTGTTTCTCCATCTACTTTTGTCTCCACCTCCAATAATATTTTTATCCCATTGTCTTCTCTGTGGTCTTCTTGCATTGTGCTGTAGCTACTCTGATGACACAGAATGCTAGCAGTACTAGCACTAAAACAGCTATGAGTACCTTCAGTCCATTAGCCATCCATGGTGGTATCCAGGAAAAGATGTATGCCAGCCAATCTTTACCTTCTTCTACCAGGCTAGTTACCGCCTCCCTCTTGGTATGCAGGTTTGATAATTGCATCATTGCTTCTGTGAGTGTTCTATTTTCTCCATCATGGGAGGGCACCTGCATGCAGCATGATGGCCCAATTTTTGTGCACATGCCTTCTTCCATGGCTGTATGGACATCCAGCACATATCAGTTGTTGTTTGATACTGTTCAACCCCTTGACTGTCAAATTTATCATCTGCAACAGTTCCCATTGCGTTATTATGAGCCATTTGACTTTTGATTTGGCCTGGTCCCCTGGAACAACTGATGCGAAGAACATTTCAGTTTTGCTGAACAGTCTGTGTTCTGGTGGTATTGCATCTAGCGCCTCTTCCATCTTTATCGAGATGTAGTTTCCTCTCTACACTCTTGTCAGTTCTGTGGACCTTTGCTTCTTTTGGTGCACCTCCACTTTGGGGAATCCATCTATCTGAATGCCCTTTCTAGGTACCCCTAATGCTGGTGTGTTCGGCTGTACTAGAGAGCACATTCTACTCCAGTTGGGTGATAGTTGCATGGTTGCCTTGGAACCACAGGCACAGTAGCAGTCCATTATCACTGCGGTACTGACCTTCATACCTGGTATCTTCGATTTTTGTTTGCATCCTTTGTTCATTCCAATTTTCACTGGACTATCATTGTAGAAATACAGGGATTGGCGTAGGACCTGCTTCATTCTCCACCCTTGTGAGCAGCTTGGTACTTGTCGTCCACTCTTTGAGACAGTCATCATTCTCTTTCTGGACCACTTCTACTGAAACTGTCAGGTGTGCCTTTGCTTTGCACTCCACCATCCCTTCCATCCATCCTTCTCCTGAAAATACTTGTCCATACACCAGCAGTTATGGTCTCTCTCAGCATCCTGGCATTCCTCCTGTCTCCTTTCTCCCTGTCTTTGGGAATTGCAACTACTTTTGTGTCACTATTCTTGCTTCTCCTTTGTTTAGGACGGCCAAAATGTATTTTATTGTTTTGTCTGATCTCCAATAATCATCTATCATTACTTGAGACTTGATGTAGCCGTCTTCATACGGGAACGTCTTCTGTGACATCCATCGCAGTGTGGCCCATCTTCCTGGAAATCAGACTCTTGTGGTGCAGAGCCCCAAGTGCATAAGGCATTGTGCTCTAGCTGGTGGAATTCCTGTAGCTATGAATGTTCTGGAAGCACTCATGGTATAGGAGATGAGAGAGCACACATAGCAGCTCTCCTTTGCGTCCCCCCCACCTTGATCATATGCTGATACCACACGTTGTTAGCCACGTGGTCAGAATCCGCAAAATATGCATTTAGATGCTCGAAATCCATGTCTGTGCTTTGCCTGAGACTTTTCCCTTCCCGTGCAGCACTGCTGACAAGCTTGGCTACAGCTCCAGCGATAACAGGAATTGGGGCTGTTTTAACATATACTTCTGTGTGTGTGTGTGAGACAATGCAACCTTTTGTAATGCAAAGAGGGTACAGAGATAGAGACAGAAGAATGCAAAAGAAATCAACACAATGGCTCTGGCTGCAGCTTCCATGTCTTGTAGAGCTGTACAATCTGGGAATTGTCTATAAATTCAACTGACATAAACTTTTACCAAAATTCTTAATGTTCATCATTATTTTTTTTATTTTATTTAATTTCTTTTAGTTTATACAAACTTTTTGAAAAGAAAATAATTCCATACCCCATCCCACAGTGTGTCAGAGAAGTCCCCTAGTTCATCATTATCATTTGTTGAGATCATAAGGCTCTCCTGTGGTAATACTGTGCTAATGCAGCAATAAACAGATGTTCGAAAAGAAACTGCACCTTTGGATGACCAAGTCGGCTAATAAGTGGCGCATTACTTTTTCTCAGTATTGGATAGGTGTGTGCAACATAGAAAAGAAAAGCATAGATAAAAACATTTGTGGGTATTATTTGCTCTAAGGCTACTATGAGTTCATAAAGTGCTCTTCCGTGTTCGTGCAGGTGTGAAATTTCTCATCGAAAACAAGTTTGAATATTTGCAGTGTCTACCTAGTGTGAGGAAAGTGTGCCTAGTCTAGCTTTCAGTATGCTCCTGTTTAGCTTGAGTTCTTGACCGGGTCTGGAATTGCCACTGTGGTTCCTCTTCTTGCGATGCATCGTCTATGAGTTGGGCCTGGGGGGGTCTCACCTCTGCAATGCTTGACGTCCCCAAGGTAGTTCCATGACTTTTTCCCTACTAATGCTAATGCCTTGTCAGTTACTTGCTATACAGTATAGAGTCCCTGAAAGCGAGGCTTGTGCCACGCCCTAGTGAAATTCTTTACTGAGAGTTGATCTCCTTGAGTTCATTTGGTTCTACTGTTGTGTCATCTTTATCATTCTTCTTCGACCTCTCCAGACCTGCGTCCAGCTGTTGAGATATAAAGAAGCATGAGCCATCATTGAAGCAAAATATTCATACATTTCATCACCAAGAACAGTGGCAACACTTTGGGCATCTGTCAACACTCTAGTGGGAGGAGTAAGTGGGAGACACATATGCTGTGTTGTCACCACCTCATGTGGGGTTAAATGGTGGTCAGAGGCAGGTTGATTGCGCAATGAGAATAATGCAATAGATAGGTAATGGAGCCAACCCTTTTTCAGTGTCATTTTTATTTTAGCCATTTGTTACATGAGCAAGTCATTGAGGCATTGACAAATCCCATTCGCTTGTGGGTGATAAGCGCAAGACAACTTCTGCTTTATTCCCGGCAGAACTGTAATGGCCTATGTGTCCATGCAAAGGGTCGGGTCAGAAGTGTGAGTTACTGTAAGCGCAGGAGAAGGCAGCAGCGACACAGTTCTTCCGCTTGTAAATGAACAAGCGCGTGGAGAGATTTCAGAGAAAACCCGAGAAGAGATAACGCAGCTTCACAATAACAGGGAAGCTTCTGGAGACATGTACCTGCAGGATACTGTGTGCGGCGAGCTACGAGCAACAAGGACTTCCAGTCCACTTTCTCTGTCTTTTGATTCAAAAACCCATCCAGACCGCGGAGCGGGTCGCGGAGTCGAGACGCTGAGTCTTTTGGTTTGCAGCACCTGCAGGATACTGTGTGCGGCGAGCTACGAGCAACGAGGACTTCCAGTCCACTTTCTCTGTCTTTTGATTCAAAAACCCATCCAGACCGCAGAGTCGAGACGCTGAGTCTTTTGGTTTGCAGTACCTGCAGGATACTGTGTGCGGCGAGCTACGAGCAACGAGGACTTCCAATCCACTTTCTCTGTCTTTTGATTCAAAAACCCATCCAGCACACGGAGCGGGCCGCGGAGTCGAGACGCTGAGTCTTTTGGTCTTTGGGTCCTTTGGGTTCTTGGGTCGGCGGTATACCTGCGGATCCCCCCACAGCTGGACCTTACCTCACGGCTGTGGGGGATAACTAGAACAGAAGTATTCTCCCATCCACGTTCCCCGGCACGTTGCCGCACCTGCCACCACCAGAGGAACTTGCGGTAGTGATCCTTTTGAACTGCCAATATTTTGACATCTATCGTCGACCATTATCGTCGACGATTAACCCTGAGGGTTAGAATTAACAGGAGACTGCGGGGGCTCGCCCCTTTGATCCTGATCCCGATACCGGCCCCTGAAACCGTGGGCCACCAGTGCTTTTCAGTGCCCACCTGCTCTTAGCAAACATTCTGCGCCTCTTTGTCTGATCACTAGCTCTGACGACCAGAGCTACCAGGAGATTGCGGGGGCTCCCCCCTTTGATCCTGGTATCGCTCCGTCCTTGGTGTCTGGTACCATATAAAACTGCTGCTCTCCCATACCATCAGACAAAGTACGGAAAATCTTGCAATCAGATCACTGCAGAACTTGCAGAACTTGCAGTAACTATCTTTCCTCGCCTGAGCATGCAACTACCTTTAAAATGTCTTCCCGATTAAATATGTCTACCGCTGGAGGAGATCAGTCCCAAACAGAAATCGGGTCCTCACACCAGGCTACGAGGAAAGCGTGCCAAGAAACACCAGACCACTATGATGAATGATTCATCACAACCTTCAATAAAAGAAGTCCTACTTAAGCAAGAACTTGCAAAGGGAATAATGCACCCATTCACCTACCAAGTGCTAAATAGAGACATACATGGCGAACCTACCCAGACCATCGGCGCCAATTCGACAGCAATCAACACACAGGAATTAGAGGTAATCTCCCGTACTCCATCTCAGAGAGAAACCCCTCTATCACCAGAAGAAAATCTGCAAGTAATGGCGGCATGTCTCCCTCAACAAATCGTAGAAGGGCAGATATTGATTTCTCCTACTCGGGATAACACCGATGCCAGTCCGAGCTCAAACAAAATCCCGAGGCAGGACACTGAAAATACAGCGACCACTGTTTCAAATATGGAAGCCCTTACCAAATCTCCGTTAACTACGGTACCCCTGGTGCAAACCCCATTGAGGTGTGAAAAACCCTGCTCAAAAGGAAGAGACACTCTAACAGTCTCACCTAACATGGCCAGTCAAGGAATTGGTAAAACAGATCAAGCCATCCAGACAAACTTGGCCCTCCTATCAAAGACGATCACAGCACCTTCAACTATGCTCCCCCGAGAGCACATACAGAATCATGAAAAACCTGACTCGTCAAAAAAAGAAAAAGCCAGACAAGCCAAACTGAGATGGCTGAAATCTTATACTGCTAAGAGTCTTTCTAAAGCTGAAAGCTCTAAAGACACTCAACAATCTAGAGCAAAAGTAGCCCGCCTGTCTTTAAACATCACTGAAATTGAATCACTGCTGACCAACATTGAAAAGAGGAAAGAAGTTTTTGGAGACACACAGGCAAAGCGGCTAAATGACCTATCAACCACGTCAACTCCAACCTTGCCCACCAAATTGATGGCAGAGAACTTGGTGCCAAAAAAACCTTCCAAACGAAAAGACCAACCGATAAAGAACCTAAAGCACGAATATGATGAAATGGACTCCTCGTTCCCTTTCGGTTCAGGCACACAGAAGAAGAGTGACACCCCTCTTAACTATGAAGAAGAACAGGATGCTTTCAGCAAAGCATTATCCCCCACCCTCAAAGACCAATCTCCTCAGAGGATCCCGACTACAATGCTCGATCTACAAAATATGCTCACAACCGTCACCACACAAGCCATGATTCCGTTCTGTAAGATGTACGAATCAATAAATGAAAGTACTAAAGATCAAGCTATGCTCTTAGCGCTAATCCACACGAAGCAAATCCATCTAGAAGCCTTCATCACCAATGTAGAAAAACGATTAGACAGAGAAGCGGAACTCTCCCATCAATGGCAAACAAGACTCTTCGAAATGGCTGCAGCTGAACGCGCTGAAAAAGCCATGCTAGCTGCCACAATGATTTCCCTGACGAAGGCTCATCCTGTGTCAACCACCAAAGCTCCGCAAGATCCCCTAACGGATCCTTCAACCAGCGTAATTCTACCGGTCATTACGCAAAAGCCACCATGTTTATCAACCTCTAGGGCAACCTCAGCCGTTGGCCTCCAGTATGTTAACACGAACCCATCAGTTACGTTAAGAGTAACGAAACCTCCAGATACTTTTCAGATATTTTCAAATAAGAAAACTTACAAGGAGGTGCAGCAGGTGAAACAGACTCCAAAACCTCAAACCAAACGAACAAAGGGGAATAAACAAACAGGCTCCCGAGCCTTCTTAAGGAATATTCCGGGAGGCCCTGAGCTTAAGAAACAGAATAACTGCACCCCGAGAAATCTAATGAGATTAAACCCAAAGGGTGACCACACAACAAGCCCGAGACAAGGATCCTCCAACATCTTGGAAGCGAAAACAGATCTCCTCAACTTCAGCACGTATTCAGCTGACCAAGAGTCCAATGAACAGTTACCAAAAATCAATGAATCAATACTCATAATAATAGATGAATATGCAATTGACCTCACGGATTCATTAAAGGAATCGAATCTGTCCTGTGAAACAATCTCAGATGCTTCCCTCCACCAAACAGGAGACCTCACAAACATATCAGACGACCCGTCAAACTATTTGCATGAAACAAGTTATCTGTCTGATAGAACTACTGAGACTGAAGCATCTACATCAGCCTCTGCAATTGACTCTCCAGACATCCAGAGAAAAGACATAAGGAATCCTCACAAGACCGATACTTACATTCTACCACAATTCATAGATCCGTGGAAGAAAAAGAAGAAATCTATTCTACGACTAGCCTGTATTAATGAATCAAGTACTTCCATCATACTCAACAGGACTAATGTACTAAGATTGCTCCATGCAATCCCACACCTCAAATTAATTAACTCACAAGATATAAAGATAGTGAGTTTTGAAGATGAATACTACCTAGACAAGGTCCAGATCGAACTTTACACCCCGGAGATCATGAACCGAATCTTAGACATGGCCACGCCACTGTTCTCATTAGGATTTGCACTAACGCCAACTGCGGATGAAACAAGTGATGCTGTTGACGCTACAAGCTCATATGAACAACAAGTGAACTGCCCTGACGATGATATTAAGTCGCGAGATGATAGACCAGCACGACATATGAACACTAATTTATATTCTGGAAGAATTCACACGCCTACATCAACCAACCAGAGTGATACTAACAGAAAACTACAAAAGAAACAACCCTTTTGGAGAGATTATGATGAAGATCCATCACAGTCTTTGACACCTCCAGAACCTTGCTCATAACCATCAATTGCAACAAAGAACGATAGATGGAAACTATGCTCGTGGAATACGAGAGGATTCTCCCATCTCTTCGACTCTCCAGACTCACTACTAGAATCCTGCCAGATTATATGTCTTCAAGAGACGTGGCTGACGAAAACCCCAGCTTGTGATGGATTTATTACTGCCCTCAACCCAGCGCTGGAAAGTTCTAGGGGCCGCGCGGCCGCAGGCCTATTGACACTGGTGAGGATATCGCCACAATGGAACTTTGTCGAAACAGAAAACATAAATCCGTGGACACAACTGACCATCATCAAAATCTTGATTGAGACGACCCCAGAATGCCTACCTGAACCACACCCGACCTGGACTTGTCAAAACGCTACGACCATCATCGACTACATATATTTATCGCCAGCCATAACCAACACATTATTGGAATTTCAAATAACATCTACTAATCAGAGTGATCACTCGATCCTCTTGATAGCAGTTGCGGGAGTGGACGAGCCTGCCCCCTGTCCCCCTCGGTTAGAAATTGTTGGAGGTAACACCAGATTAAGAATCAGCAAAGATCTGTTGGCCACCATCCCGCAAGTATTCCAACAAACACCTCTGTCAGATGACCAGAAAATAAATTATGACTGGGTCCTTCTCCCCTTCCAAAAAAACAAGCCTGCTACAGAAAAACCGATCCACCAACATCACTACAACCAAGAAATAGTTAAAAAAAAGAAAATTGCTGCGCCAAAACCTGCACAAATGGAGAAAAGATCCAAACCTGGGAAACCTGGAAAACATCTGGAAAGCAAAGCAAGCATACAGAAACTGGACCAAATCAAACGTGATGGCCCTGCAGCAAACAGATGCCGAAGCTATGCTACAAACACTCAGAAACAAGAACTTGAGATCTCTTTGGGATCTGCTAGATAATAATCACCAGCAACAACAAGCAATGGTATCTAATGTCACCCAAAAGAATTGGATCGCACATTTTTCTAATCTCTACAAATCGCGGAATAGCGACGAAAATATGGAGATAGCGACAATCTCAAATCAATGGACCATCTCCTGGGAGAAGCACATATTTGCAGAAATGATTGGCAAACTAAATTCCTCCAGAGCACCTGGACCGGATGGGTTATCTAATGCTGCCCTGAAGCGTGATCCGGAGACTTCGGCGAACCTAATGGATCTCATACTAACCTTAATAAATACAGTCAAGTTATTACCATCTACTTGGACCAAAGCGGTACTGATTCCAATTTATAAACAGGGCAACAGAGATAACCCAGCCAACTTTAGACCAATTGCCCTGTTAGAGACAATGTACTCCTAGACAAAATGCCATCTGGACTACAGGAGAATCTACGGATGATAGAATCGTATATGACCAAGAACGAACGCCAGATAAATATAAAAAAAAACAAAATCATGGCATTAACCAATTATCATAATTCGTCTTCCCTAAGCAGACCAAACTTCACCCTGGATAACAAAGTACTGAATACGGTAACCTCGTTCAAATATCTTGGCATGTTATTAAACCAACAAAAGGAAGAAACAGCCTGGGTGACCTGTCTCGAAGGAAAAATCCAACTGCTAGCATGTCAAGGCATGATGCTGCATAGACGCTATGGAAAATTTTCAGCAAAACCGATCATAGCGTTCTACCGCCAAAAGATAATTCCGATCATCACTTATGGTAGCGACGCCATGATCATTGCTACCAGAATAAACTGGCAAAAGTTAGAGGCATCATTCTGGCGTAAAACCTTACAGCTCCCAAGGAACTATCCTATGCCCAGAATACGTTTTGAGGTAGCCCTACAATCACTTGCCTCAATAGTACACTGGAAGCAGTTTGATCTCCTTCGTAAAGTCATAAATGAAGACACAGTTCCAGCAATGCAAATCCTTAAAATAACGCAACAAGCAATGCATAATACCAGCTTGAAAGCATGGAAGAATGAGCTGTTCAACCAAATGACAAAAGAAGAAATCATGACGGAAATGTTGATAAACCGGCCACAGCGTGCAAAGATCAAACTTCAGTGCAATGATTGGTATAGAACAATAGCAGAAAAGGCAGCATACTCTATGAATTTACAATGCCCAATTGACATACGAGCTCTGAATGAACTTCCACATTATTTGGAACTTTTTCCGGACTCAGTCATTCGAACAATTTTCATGAAATTATGACTAAATATCCTTCCTACTAGACAAAGACTATCCCAAATTCGAAATATACCAAAGGAGGAAAATGTTTGCCGCTTTTGCAAGAATAAAGAAAAAACAGAGTCTCTCATGCATCTAATCATGATATGCCCTGCACTCGCGGACAAGAGAATCCTCTTTGGAGACCTATTTAAGATCTCAGACCAACAAGAACAAGGCGATTCAAGATGGCTAAAACTCCTTCAAGGCAAAAATAATAAGCTGATATACACAGTTGTACAATTCCTTGACAATATCTTGGAGCTTACACAAGTTGCCTAAAGTAACTCTTTGTGTCTCTTGGCCCTCGTTTCTTTTCTTAAGGATGCAGCATATTGTTCTCATTTGTAAATAATGTAAAATGTCTTATGCAATTTAAATGAAAAGTTTATATATAAACTATATCATTTTAAAAAATAAAATATTTAATTTACAAAGTAAGGTCCATTATCGGACTGTAGGACCTTGCACACCCCCCACTGTGAAAAAACCGCAAAGAGGGCATCAGGGTGTGAGCATGGATCCAGCGAGAAAATGGGCACACTACTACAAGCATATACCTGTAGCCATTACATACTTGAATCATATCCACGTAATCTATATGGAGATGTTGGAAGGGCCCATTAGGATGCAGTACTGGTCCACTCACTACATGCAACGTGTGTCCCACTGTGAACTGTTGGCATACAAGACAATTGTTCATAAAGGTGGGAAGGTGATCTGCCAGGTTGGGGGCAGAACTAGTCTTCTGCTATCTGTGCTGCAAGAATGTCTTTACCAAGATGAGTAGGGAAATGTGGGTGCATAAGAGCTACTTGTAATAATGTTCGAGGCATCACTGGCTTTCCAGTGCTTTCCTGTCACAATATTGCATCGGTGAGGGATACTGAACACCCCCTCCTTATACATAGCTCCGTTTCTTCTGCTGGTCAACGCCCTTGCAGTTCTATGATTTGTGTTATGGGCAAGGAACTATACCCTTCTCGCACTATAATGCTGAGCACATGCATGCGTGCGTTCGGAGGAGTGTCAAATTCAGCTATTTCTTAAGAATAGGCTGCTTGTTTTGCTTCTGCATCTGCGGCTTAGTTGCCAGAGGAAATCATGTCCTCCGCCCTCGTGTGAGCTTGGCATTTTACCACTGAGACTGCTGCTGGGAGCTGTAATGCTTCTATGAACCTATCCAATAGGGGTGCGTGCTGCACTGGTGTGCCATCAGCACGTCGAATGCCCCTTCTTTTCCAATGTGACAGTCCTTAATGTACGGTTGATGTCACGTAGGCAGAGTCAGAGTACACAGTGATCTCCTCGTCCTTATGTGTCTCTAGCGCTATTATGAGTGCTACTAATTCTGCCGCTTGCACTGCAAAATGAGAGGGTAATCATGCGCTTTTCACCACTTCAAATGTCCCGTTCTGCTCTAATTTCACAACTGCTGTTCCAGTATGTCGTTCTCCCATCGCCTGGTCAATTGTTGAGGACATGTCAATAAAGAGTACCTCCCATCTCCCAAGAGCATTCTTCGTGCTCTAGAACTTATGTCATAGTATTCAGTGTATGGCACAGTCATGTATCTAGTCTCCCTCCTCTATTGGCTCTGCTGTGAATGTAGCCGGATTCACAACTCTATACCTCATTACCTTTATTGCTGGATTCGAGGTAATTACCTCATATCCGGATGCTCTCTGTGTGGTCAACGTGATCTTAGGTGTTTGTTACCCTCTCCTGGTATCCACAGGGACGTCACCCAGCCGGGTTACTCGCTGGTATGCTTCTCAGCTTTGCCCTGATGTGGTCTGCGGGAAAGGTTCTGCCTGAAAATACAGGAGGACTGTGTTCAAGACTGACTGACTGGGGTAAGCATCCTCCCTCCACCCCCGTATGATTTCAGTCCCTCTGGTGCCCTCTCCTCACCTTGTGGTAGAATTAGGCGTGCTCTCTGTCCTGCCTTATTTGCAGGGGCGCGTTGTCTTTCTTGGGCAAGTGCGGTCCAGTTACTTCACTGACGCCGGCCTGTTTGATATTGTTCAGGTAGGTCTTATTGCTGTTCTTTAGTTTTGTTGCTATCCTACATGCCTTTCTTTGTTTAAAATGTCTCTTTTTTCTCCCTTAGGTATGCAGAGCTTCAGCGTGGCGAACTGCCTTGGTTGAGCCCCGCTGGTAAATGATGGCGCATTAAGAGCGCTATGATGCGGTAAGTAAGCGCTATGCGCAGCGCTGCGAAGTCTTGCCTTTGCTAACCTGTGTTTTCCTTCCTTGTAGGTCGCAGTGTTCTTCAGCGCGAGTGGAATGTCCGGAGTGGTGCCAGCCGAGAGGCGACCAGCCAGGTAAGCCTTTTGAGCAGTTCGTAATTTGTAAATGTCTCTACTGCTTTCTTTAATGTTGCCTCTATCTTCCCCTTTCAGGTCGTTCTGTCCGGGAGGCATGCAGATTCGAGGAAGATGTTCTCAGTAGCTGCGAGTGTTTAAAGATGAAGACTGCAGGTAAGATGCTGCTGCTAATGATGTTCCTTTTGTCTCCTTGCAGGTTCTGCTTCTCCGAGGTTCGAGGGAATAGCTGGACACGGTGAGCGTCACGTTGCAAGCTGCAAGTAACGCAAAGCGTGTTGTCTTGCTCGGGTGTGGTTTAAAAAGCCCCAACAAAATAGTCCAGGTAAAGTAGTCCCTAGGCTACCACACCCAAAACACTAGACCGCATAGCTTGGTTCTTAGGAACCAATCTATGTGGATGCCTCCATGTTGGCTGACAATACAATAAAGTAGTTCCCAAGCACATTGTTTTTCATGGTGTATGAGCCTGGCGCCATAGGCGCCAGGACTGGTCCCATGAGGGTTTTTGAAGAGGATGCCAGGCTCTAGAGGCCCGAGTCCTGACTCCACCTGGCCAATGGGTTTGCCAGAGGTGGTTTTGGGCGAGGGTCGTGACAGTGTTTCAAGAATGGCAAAAAGGGCATGGACCATGTAAAGAGTGGTGCTAAAGCCCATTGTGACACTTGATTACTTCTCTACTTCAAATGCAGCAGCAGTCAGTGCTTTTTCGCAAGGATACTGGCCTCTCATCACTGGGTCTAACTGTCCACTGTGCTACGCTATTGTTTTGTGCCCTAAGGTAGTCTTCTGTGTGAGCACTGCTGTCATTACTCTCCCAATCGTGTGTGAAAACAAATACAATTCTGCGCTATAATCAGGGATCCCTAAAACTGGAGCTGTGCAGACAGCCCCTTTTAGTTCATTGAATTTTTTTTTGTAATCTCCCCTGTACACGTCAGTTTGCCGCCCCCCTCTGAGCCTCCTTGAGCCTGTTTAGAAGAGGTCTAGTATACATGCTGTAATAGAACACCCAGGCCCTGCAAAGACCCAAAAATTGCTCCATCTCTCTCACCGTCTTTGTTGGCAGTGTTCTAGAAATTGCCTCTGCTCTCTCAGGGTTCACTTTTCTACCCTCCTGGAATATTCTTTTTTAATAAATGTATTTATTAGGTTCCCATCTCAAACAGGTACACATCCTTGTGACACAGAAATAAAACCAATACATCATAATTGCAACCCAACAGGTGATACATCATTTTCTCCAATAATACAGTAGGGCTCTCAGCACTACATGTGGCCATGGCAAAACCTGCCCCCCTCCCCTTTGGTCAGTCTCAACGTCCAGGGTCAATGTATTCCTAGCAAACACCCAGAGCTTTCAACCCAAAGCCGTGCCACATTGTAGGACCAACACATCCTGTCTTTGAGCGTTTAGCAACATTACAAAAGGTGCCCAAATATCACGTGGCCTGTTCGCCACATTCTCGAACGCATTGTATTTGTGGTCTATATCGCAGAACCACGTCATCTCTGTTAGCCGCATCTCTGGACTAGGTGCAGCAGAGCCACTCCATCTCATCAGGAGATTGCGTCACGCTAGTATCCTACTAGTAGCTAGCAGTTTGCGACATCCCTTCGGTAGGCCCGGTAACCAACCAAACATACAACAAAGAAGGACCTCAAGTCCCAACACCTCCATAAGCACCCATGTCACCACCCTTCCTATATTCAGAGATATGAGGCCACAACCACAACATATGAAGTATGGCCACCGGTTCCCCCGGCACCGCAGGCACCTATCGTCATTAGCGGGAATGAAAAGCCTGACACGCACGGGTGTCATGTATGTTCTTTGTAACATCTTGAATTTTATTAGTTTAAGCCTAGTGTTAGTAGCTCCCACCTGTGTACGTTCACACCTGATCGTCCATTGTTTATCAAACCCCTGCATCAGCTTCCTATTTTTCCTGGCAACTCACCAGTGTCTTGGGGGTTCCTTGCATTATCACCTTATAAATATTTGATACATCATGTCTCACATTTGCAGAATTAACAAGATATTGGAGCAATGGAACCGATGTCGGCTCCTCCGGGAAGGACGGGGGCCATGCCCTAAACGCTGATCTCATGCGATAATATTGGAATTGTAAGGGAGGCATGGTATCACAAGTATGACACTGACACAAGAGCTACAAGTTTCAAAACCTTTATTAAATTCTTGGGGTTTTGGAAATACTCCTACTTTGCCCTATAGCGATGATGGGAATAGTCTCTACCATGAAATAATAAAGAAAACACAGTGCTAGTGAGTCTGTGTCAAATCAAAATGGCCTAGACTAACAAAACCTAATGCCTGGCCTATCTTTTATACAAAACGTGTGTAAAGGGGAATGTGTATGCAAAGGAAAGTCAGTGTTATAACATAAAGGATCAAGGTGGCTGAGTCAGCTCTCTTCCCCACGTTGGACAGCACGGAGTAAGGCGGCCCCCCGTAGACAGGATGACACAACCTGGCTCAGGTTATCAAATAAAAGGCAGTTCAAAACATGGGTCGAGTCCCGCTTGGCCTTCCACATTAAAGTCACTTATTCCAGTTTCCCAAAGGTTCTTTCACAGTTCAACAAAAGTTCACATAGGTCTCTCTCTGTCGGGCATCGCAATCACAGCACTTGCTTACCTTCCCCAAGCTCTACTCACATTCATTAGGGTTTCCCTTCCCTAACTTATTTCTTATTCAGGTCTCCCTCGGTCGGGCTCAGACCTTTCACTGATATCGAGGACTTTGGAATGTGCAAGGCTTTTTTCATAAACCTCTGCAGGACTACTTCGACTTTCACTTCAGCTCTCCCTTATGTTATATGCCCCAGTGTCTCTTGGTCTTCGTAGTTCCATATCACATTCAGCAAAGTTCAAAGAGATCTTTCTCTTAAAACAATCACCTTTTAACTTCCCCTTTCGACGGGATTGGTCTTGACTATTGCGCATTTCAGAGTTCGTTCACTTGCTGCCTTATAACAAGAGATGAAGCATTTCGCTGAGACTTTCGAGTAGGCTACTTCCTTTCGCCAGATCACTCCGCTATAATGTATCACTGGCTTCACAGTTATTGGTAACTTTTAAGTTTACTACTGGTTTGCTTTCTTTCGCTTCTCATCAGCATGTGCACAACCTTCAATTGTGAGATACACTGTTGCGGCTTCAACCTTTCCTTGACACAAACCAGCCTTTCATGTCTTTCGCTAACT
Organism: Ambystoma mexicanum; assembly: GCF_040938575.1. NCBI lineage: Eukaryota > Metazoa > Chordata > Amphibia > Caudata > Ambystomatidae > Ambystoma > Ambystoma mexicanum. The sequence goes on along the minus strand of NC_090930.1, from coordinate 502,474,162 downwards.
CACCGGGTGTGTGCATTCCTTTCTTGTTTCTGTAGCTTTGATTCACGAGTCATAGCTGATACCACAGGCTTGGCCACGCTTCCCCAACTCTGTCGGTCACCCGGGAGGGTCCCTGGCATCCTTGACACACAATGCAGGATTCTTCTTGTCTGGGATTTGGCTTTCTCCACGTATACTTCACGGTTTCCCAGAGGCAACAACCCACTGTAGGGAACTTCAGGGTTTCCCTTCCCTTCACTCTGGTCCCTCGATCGGTCTTCCTGCTCCAGTCGGTTCTCCTTCACCCCAGAAGATCTGCTCCTTCTCGTGTACCGCCTTGCTCAAAGTGTGTCTCTATGTTCAGCCTTTTATCCGTGTGGGGGGAGCTAATGGCTCAGATGAATGTGATTAAGGTCAAGTGCCTGACGTTGCCTGACCTGATTAACGGGACATGTCCAATGCGATATGTAAGTGTTAGCCTCTTTACTCTCAGTTGTCCTCTTCCTCGGCCCAGTGTTTGTGTAGAAAGGTGGCGGGGGAGAGTTGGAACATAGGAGAATCTTATAAAATAGGATGAGGTATAGGCACGGGAAAGGGGGGAATACTGCATCTCACCATCAGTTGCCTCAGCCCCATTCCCAAAGATCCTTCACCCAGATAATCCTCTCGTACTGGTCCACCCCCAGGGCCTGGATCCAAAGGTGATGGCCATGCCCTGGCCACCTGAGAGAGAGAGAGATCCCGGGGACTATCAACTGAGACACCCTTTGGTTTCTCACATATTCTTCTCCTATGCAATGTAGCCACATCTGTTTTGCAGGGAAACCGGGAAAGGAAATTAATGTTCCCCTATTCTATACATTTTTGGTATTCCACAACAAAACAGTAAGGTTGCAGGTCTGAGAACCATTGCATGACTTCAGGGTTAACCCTTTAAGTGCCATGGGTATTTCTCCCCAGTGCCAGAGCCTTCTTTGGTGATTTTGGTATGTGGCCATTCAATGGCTTGTAACTTTTTCGTTACATGAGATATCTCGGCCAAATTTGGCTCCTTTTTTCCCACATGTAGGCGGTCGCAACGCCACCCAGGAATCCCAGGTTGCTGTAGGGGGGTGAGAGAAAATAAGGAAAATGTGCGAAAATGTTGTTTTTTTTCAAAAAATGCCAATAAAATGATGTACAAAGAAGCCTGTGGTTTTTTCCTTGTAAGAGCTAGGAACAAATGGTTTGCTGTGCTGAGTTCCCCAATGTGTTGGCTTTCAGGAACAGGTTGAGTGGAAATGGAAACAAATTATTTTGATGGGGTTATCAACCGTTTTGTGAGAGGTAGGCGATTTTTGCCATTTTTGCCAATTGGACATGCATGGACGGAATGGAAGAAAAGGGCAGGAAAGCCAAATTGGAGGACAAAAAGGCATATATTTCTGAAAAGTAGACAAAATTCCAAGTTTAGGAAGGGGTGATTTGCATAGGTCAGGCAACAACTAGGTAGGGGAAACTGCCATCGAATGGGGGAAAAGCGGGAAAATGACTGAAAAAAAAGGTATGTGTTAGACATGGTTGGCTTGGTTCGGCAATGGCTTCTATGAATTTTGAGAAAAGCAATGCTCCGCTACATTCCCCCGACTCTTGCAGTTAGGAGAGCATACCATTTTTGTAGTGTTTGTACAAAACAAGCAATACCACAAGCCAAACACTGAGCCATGGTACACAGGAGTTTTACGCTCACGGCCTGACCAGACGCACTTAGCATGTGTAAATTGGGAAAACCAATGTGGTGAGGAACGGCAGCCATACATTTTTTGAAAGAGCACAGGCAGACCTTTTCAAGGGTAGGTGACTTGTGCAGGTTACAAAAGTGTATGGTGGCTAAAGGAGCGACTAAATGTAGGTCACATTTGGGAAAAGAAAGGGTTGTGAGACAAAGGGTTCCAGCAAATGGATCAAAACGTTATGAAAACCACACAAACACAACACATGGCCTACCGTCCCACGTTCCCACAGGTGTCCCGATGAAAACGGTACCCCACATGTGTGGGTGCACCTACCTGGCCGGCAAGGGGAAAGCCTAAAACACAAGTAACCCCAAGTCTGTTTTCAGAGGGAAATCTCAGACATTCTGCCGACCGGCACAACGTACAGATATGGGCCTCGGGTGTCCAAGCCACCAAAGAAAACGGGGAACCCCATGCATTTCCGAAAAGAGGACATCCGTGGGAATCTGCAGAGGTATGATTTGCGCACATCGCCCCAAATTTTTTTACCCAGACACTCCTGCAAAGTCCGAAATGTGGATAAAAAAACGCTTTTTCCGCACATTTCGCTCAACGCACCCATCGAAACACGCCCCGAACAACACATGGCCTACCGTCACGCGTTCCCACAGGTGTCCCGATGAAAATGGTATCTCACATGTGTGGGTGCACCTACCTGGCCGCCAAGGGGAAAGCCTAAAACACAAGTAACCCCAAGTCTGTTTTCACACCGGAAATGTCACACTCTCACATCATACAGATATGGGCCTTGGGTGTCCAAGCCACCAAGGAAAACAGGGAACCCCATGCATTTCCGAAAAGAGGACACTCGTGGGAATCCGCAGTGGTATGATATGCCCAAATTGCCCCAGAATTTATTACCCAGACACCCCCGCAAAGTCCGAAATGTGGGAAAAAATACGCATTTTCCGCACATTTCGCTCGACTCACCCATCGAAACACGCCCCCAACAACACATGGCCTGCTGTCCCGCGTTCACACAGGTGTCCCGATGAAAACGGTACCTCACATGTGTGGGTGCACCTACCTGGCCGCCAAGGGGAAAGCCTAAAACACAAGTAACCCCAAGTCTGTTTTCACACCGGAAATGTCACACTCTCACATCATACAGATATGGGCCTCGGGTGTCCAAGCCACCGAGGAAAACAGGGAACCCCATGCATTTCCGAAAAGAGGACACCCGTGGGAATCCGCAAAGGTATGATATGCCCAAATTGCCCCAGATTTTATTACCCAGACACCCCTGCAAAGTCCGAAATGTGGGGAAAAAAACGCTTTTTCCGCACATTTCGCTCGACGCACCCATCGAAACATGCCCCCAACAACACATGGCCTACTGTCACGCGTTCCCACAGGTGTCCCGATGAAAACGGTACCTCATATGTGTGGGTGCACCTACCTGGCCGCCAAGGGGAAAGCCTAAAACACAAGTAACCCCAAGTCTGTTTTCAGAGGGAAATCTCAGACATTCTGCCGACCGGCACAATGTACAGATATGGGCCTCGGGTGTCCAAGCCACCGAGGAAAACAGGGACCCCCATTCATTTCCGAAAAGAGGACACCCGTGGAAATCCGCAGAGGTATGATATGCCCAAATTGCCCCAGAATTTATTACCCAGACACCCCTGCAAAGTCCGAAATGTGGGGAAAAAAACGCTTTTTCCGCACATTTCGCTCGACGCACCCATCGAAACATGCCCCCAACAACACATGGCCTACTGTCACGCGTTCCCACAGGTGTCCCGATGAAAACGGTACCTCACATGTGTGGGTGCACCTACCTGGCCGCCAAGGGGAAAGCCTAAAACACAAGTAACCCCAAGTCTGTTTTCACACCGGAAATGTCACACTCTCACATCATACAGATATGGGCCTCGGGTGTCCAAGCCACCGAGGAAAACAGGGAACCCCATGCATTTCCAAAAAGAGGACACCCGTGGGAATCCGCAGAGGTATGATATGCCCAAATTGCCCCAGAATTTATTACCCAGACACCCCTGCAAAGTCCGAAATGTGGGAAAAAATACACAATTTCCGCACATTTTGCTCGGCTCACCCATCGAAACACACCCCCAACAACACATGGCCTACAGTCACGCGTTCCCACAGGTGTCCCGATGAAAACAGTACCTCCCATGTGTGGGTGCACCTACCTGGCCGCCAAGGGGAAAGCCTAAAACACAAGTAACCCCAAGTCTGTTTTCAGAGGGAAATCTCAGACATTCTGCCGACCGGCACAACATACAGATATGGGCCTCGGGTGTCCAAGCCACCGAGGAAAACAGGGAAGCCCATGCATTTCCGAAAAGAGGACACCCGTGGGAATCCGCAGAGGTATGATATGCCCAAATTGCCCCAGAATGTATTACCCAGACACCCCTGCAAAGTCCGAAATGTGGGGAAAAAAACGCTTTTTCCGCACATTTCGCTCGACGCACCCATCGAAACACGCCCCCAACAACACATGGCCGACCGTCACGCGTTCCCACAGGTGTCCCGATGAAAACGGTACCTCACATGTGTGGGTGCACCTACCTGGCCGCCAAGGGGAAAGCCTAAAACACAAGTAACCCCAAGTCTGTTTTCACACCGGAAATGTCACACTCTCACATCATAGAGATATGGGCCTCGGGTGTCCAAGCCACCAAGGAAAACAGGGAACCCCATGCATTTCCGAAAAGAGGACACCCGTGGGAATCCGCAGAGGTATGATATACCCAAATCGCCCCAGAATTTATTACCCAGACACCCCCGCAAAGTCCGAAATGTGGGAAAAAATATGAATTTTCCTCACATTTCGCTCGACTCACCCATCGAAACACGCCCCCAACAACACATGGCCTACTGTCCCGCGTTCCCACAGGTGTACCGATGAAAACGGTACCTCACATGTGTGGGTGCACCTACCTGGCCGCCAAGGGGAAAGCCTAAAACACAAGTAACCCCAAGTCTGTTTTCACACCGGAAATGTCACACTCTCACATCATACAGATATGGGCCTCGGGTGTCCAAGCCACCGAGGAAAACAGGGAACCCCATGCATTTCCGAAAAGAGGACACCCGTGGGAATCCGCAGAGGTATGATATGCCCAAATTGCCCCAGATTTTATTACCCAGACACCCCCGCAAAGTCCAAAATGTGGGAAAAAATACACAATTTCCGCACATTTCGCTCGGCTCACCCATCGAAACACGCCCCCAACAACACATGGCCTACCGTCACGCGTTCCCACAGGTGTCCCGATGAAAACGGTACCTCACATGTGTGGGTGCACCTACCTGGCCGCCAAGGGGAAAGCCTAAAACACAAGTAACCCCAAGTCTGTATTCAGAGGGAAATCTCAGACATTCTGCCAACCGGCACAACGTACAGATATGGGCCTCGGGTGTCCAAGCCACTGAGGAAAACAGGGAACCCCATGCATTTCCAAAAAGAGGACACCCGTGGGAATCCGCAGAGGTATGATATGCCCAAATTGCCCCAGAATTTATTACCCAGAAACCCCTGCAAAGTCCGAAATGTGGGGAAAAAAACACTTTTTCCGCACATTTCGCTCGACGCACCCATCGAAACACGCCCCCAACAACACATGGCCTACCGTCCCGCGTTCCCACAGGTGTCCCGATGAAAACGGTACCTCACATGCGTGGGTGCACCTACCTGGCCGCCAAGGGGAAAGCCTAAAACACAAGTAACCCCAAGTCTGTTTTCAGAGGGAAATCTCAGACATTCTGCCGACCGGCACAACGTACAGATATGGGCCTCGGGTGTCCAAGCCACCAAGGAAAACAGGGAACCCCATGCATTTCCAAAAAGAGGACACCCGTGGGAATCCGCAGAGGTATGATATGCCCAAATTGCCCCAGAATTTATTACCCAGACACCCCTGCAAACTCCGAAATGTGGGAAAAAATATGCAATTTCCGCACATTTCGCTCGGCTTACCCATCGAAACACGCCCCCAACAACACATGGCCTACCGTCCCGCGTTCCCACAGGTGTCCCGATGAAAACGGTACCTCAAATGCGTGGGTGCACCTACCTGGCCAGCAAGGGGCAAGCCGAAAACGCAAGCAACCCCAAGTCCGTTTGCAGAGGGATATCTCAGACATTCTGCCAACCGACACAACGTACAGATATGGGCCTCGGGTGTCCAAGCCACCGAGGAAAACAGGGAACCCCATGCATTTCCGAAAAGAGGACACCCGTGGGAATCCGCAGAGGTATGATATGCCCAAATTGCCCCAGAATTTATTACCCAGACACCCCTGGAAAGTCTGAAATGTGGGGAAAAAAACGCTTTTTCCGCACATTTCGCTCGACGCACCCATCGAAACACGCCCCCAACAACACATGGCCTACCGTCACGCGTTCCCACAGGTGTCCCGATGAAAACGGTACCTCACATGTGTGGGTGCACCTACCTGGCCGCCAAGGGGAAAGCCTAAAACACAAGTAACCCCAAGTCTGTTTTCAGAAGGAAATCTCAGACATTCTGCCAACCGGCACAACGTACAGATATGGGCCTAGGGTGTCCAAGCCACAGAGGAAAACAGGGAACCCCATGCATTTCCAAAAAGAGGACACCCGTGGGAATCCGCAGAGGTATGATATGCCCAAATTGCCACAGAATTTATTACCCAGACACCCCTGCAAAGTCTGAAATGTGGGGAAAAAAACGCTTTTTCCGCACATTTCGCTCGACGCACCTATTGAAACACGCCCCCAACAACACATGGCCTACCGTCACGCGTTCCCACAGGTGTCCCGATGAAAACGGTACCTCACATGTGTGGGTGCACCTACCTGGCCACCAAGGGGAAAGCCTAAAACACAAGTAACCCCAAGTCTGTTTTCAGAAGGAAATCTCAGACATTCTGCCAACCGGCACAACGTACAGATATGGGCCTCGGGTGTCCAAGCCACAGAGGAAAACAGGGAACCCCATGCATTTCCAAAAAGAGGACACCCGTGGGAATCCGCAGAGGTATGATATGCCCAAATTGCCCTAGAATTTATTACCCAGACACCCCTGCAAATTCCGAAATGTGGGGAAAAAAACACTTTTTCCGCACATTTCGCTCGATGCACCCATCGAAACACGCCCCCAACAACACATGGCCTACCGTCCCGCGTTCCCACAGGTGTCCCGATGAAAACGGTACCTCACATGCGTGGGTGCACCTACCTGGCCGCCAAGGGGAAAGCCTAAAACACAAGTAACCCCAAGTCTGTTTTCAGAGGGAAATCTCAGACATTCTGCCGAGCGGCACAACGTACAGATATGGGCCTCGGGTGTCCAAGCCGCCGAGGAAAACAGGGAACCCCATGCATTTCCGAAAAGAGGACACCCGTGGGAATCCGCAGAGGTGTGATTTGCGCACATCGCCCCAGATTTTTTTACCCTGACACCCCTGCAAAGTCTGAAATGTGGGGAAAAAAACACTTTTTCCGCACATTTCGCTCGACGCACCCATCGAAACACGCCCCCAACAACACATGGCCTACCGTCCCGCGTTCCCACAGGTGTCCCGATGAAAACGGTACCTAACATGCGTGGGTGCACCTACCTGGCCGGCAAGGGGCAAGCCGAAAACGCAAGCAACCCCCAGTCTGTTTGCAGAGAGGAATCTCAGCCATTCTGCCGACCGGCACAACATACAGATATGGGCCTCGGGTGTCCAAGCCACCAAGGAAAACAGGGAGCCCCATGCATTTCCGAAAAAAGGACACCCGTGGGAATCCGCATAAGTGTGATTTGCGCACATCGCCCCAGAATTTATTACCCAGACACCCCTGCAAAGTCCGGGGCACATTTCGGACTTTGCGGGGGTGTCTGGGTAAAAAAATCTGGGGCGATGTGCGCAAATCACACCTCTGCGGATTCCAACGGGTGTCCTCTTTTCGGAAATGCATGGGGCTACCTGTTTTCCTCGGTGGCTTGGACACCCGAGGCCCATATCTGTATGTTGTGCCGGTCGGCAGAATGGCTGAGATTCCCCTCTGCAAACAGACTGGGGGTTGCTTGCGTTTTCGGCTTGCCCCTTGCCGGCCAGGTAGGTGCACCCACGCATGTGAGGTACCGTTTTCATCGGGACACCTGTGGGAATGCGGGACGGTAGGCCATGTGTTGTTGGGGGCGTGTTTCGATGGGTGCGTCGAGCGAAATGTTGTGAAAAAGCATTTTTTTCCCCACATTTCGGACTTTGCAGGGGTGTCTGGGTAAAATAATCTGGGCCGATGTGCGCAAATCACACCTCTGCGGATTCCCACGGGTGTCCTCTTTTCGGAAATGCATGGGGCTCCCTGTTTTCTTCGGTGGCTTGGACACCCGAGGCCCATATCTGTACGTTGTGCCGGTCGGCAGAATGTCTGAGATTTCCTTCTGAAAAAAGACTTGGGGTTACTTGTGTTTTAGGCTTTCCCCTTGGCGGCCAGGTAGGTGCACCCACGCATGTGAGGTACCGTTTTCATCGGGACACCTGTGGGAACGCGGGACGGTAGGCCATGTGTTGTTGGTGGCGTGTTTCGAAGGGTGCGTCGAGCGAAATGTGCGGAAAAAGCGTTTTTTTCCCCACATTTCAGACTTTGCAGGGGTGTCTGGGTAAAAAAATCTGGGGCGATGTGCGCAAAGCACACCTCTGCGGATTCCCATGGGTGTCCTCTTTTCGGAAATGCATGGGGCTCCCTGTTTTCCTCGGTGGCTTGGACACCCGAGGCCCATATCTGTACGTTGTGCCGGTCGGCAGAATGGCTGAGATTCCCCTCTGCAAAGAGACTGGGAGTTGCTTGCATTTTCTGCTTGCCCCTTGGCGGCCAGGTAGGTGCACCCACGCATGTGAGGTACCGTTTTCATCGGGACACCTGTGGCAACGCGGGACGGTAGGCCATGTGTTGTTGGGGGCGTGTTTCGATGGGTGCGTCGAGCGAAATGTGCGGAAAAAGCATTTTTTTCCCCACATTTCGGACTTTGCAGGGGTGTCTGGGTAAAAAAATCTGGGGCGATGTGCGCAAATCATACCTCTGCGGATTCCCACGGGTGTCCTCTTTTCGGAAATGCATGGGGTTCCCTGTTTTCCTCGGCGGCTTGGACACCCGAGGCCCATATCTGTACATTGTGCCGGTCAGCAGAATGTCTGAGATTTCCCTCTGAAAACAGACTTGGGGTTACTTGTGTTTTAGGCTTTCCCCTTGGCGGCCAGGTAGGTGCACCCACACATGTGAGGTACCGTTTTCATCGGGACATCTGTGGGAACGCGTGACGGTAGGCCATGTGTTGTTGGGGGCGTGTTTCGATGGGTGAGCCGAGCGAAATGTGCGGAAATTGCGTATTTTTTTCCACATTTCGGACTTTGCAGGGGTGTCTGGGTAATAAATTCTGGGGCAATTTGGGCATATCATACCTCTGCGGATTCCCACGGGTGTCCTCTTTTTGGAAATGCATGGGGTTCCCTGTTTTCCTCGGTGGCTTGGACACCCGAGGCCCATATCTGTACGTTGTGCCGGTCGGCAGAATGTCTGAGATTTCCCTCTGAAAACAGACTTGGGGTTACTTGTGTTTTAGGCTTTCCCCTTGGCGGCCAGGTAGGTGCATCCACGCATGTGAGGTACCATTTTCATTGGGACACCTGTGGGAACACGAGAAGGTATGACATCTGCTGTTGGCGATGTGTTTCGGTGAGTGGACACAGGGAAATGTCTCTGAAATTGGCCGGAAATGAAGACAATTCTCAGACATTACGCTCTGGCCACCCACCGAAACACACCGCCAACAACACGTGGCCTACCTTCCCGCGTCCCCACACGTGTCCCGATGAAAACGGTACCTCACATGTGTGGGTGCACCTACCGGGGGCGCAAAAGGAAAAGGGTAACCGACTGGGAACCCCAAGCCATTCGCCACTGCCCATTTTGTTCATGTGGGCAACCTACAGATTTGGGCCTAGGGTGTCGCAGCCAGCAAGAGAAACAGGGAACCCCATGCATTTCTCAAAGAGGACACCCGTGGGAATCCACAGAGGTCTACCTTGCGCAAATTGCCGCAGTTTTTATTAGCCACAATCCCCGACAAAGTGTGATATTTGGTGGGGAAAAAACACAATGTTCACTTTGTCTGGGGTTCTGGGTAATAAATTCTGGCCCGCTTCACGCAAATCAGACCTCTGTGCTTTCCCACGGGTGTCCTCTTTTGGGAAATGCATGGGGTTCCCTGTTTTCCTTGCTGGCTTGGACACCCTAGGCCCAAATCTGTAGGTTGCCCACATGAACAAATTGTGCTGTGGCGAAAGGCTTGGGGTTACCAGCGGGTTACCCTTTTCCTTTTGCGCCCCCGGTAGGTGCACCCACACATGCGAGGTACCTTTTTCGTCGGGACACCTGTGGGAACACGAGAAGGTATGACATCTGCTGTTGGCGACGTGTTTCGGTGAGTGGACACAGGGAAATGTCTCTGAAATTGGCCGGAAATGAATACAATTCTCAGACATTTCACTCTGGCCACCCACCGAAACACACCGCCAACAACACGTGGCCTACCTTCCCGTGTCCACACACGTGTCCCGATGAAAACGGTACCTCACATGTGTGGGTGCACCTACCGGGGGCGCAAAAGGAAAAGGGTAACCGACTGGGAACCCCAAGCTTTTCGCCACTGCCCATTTTGTTCATGTGGGCAACCTACAGATTTGGGCCTAGGGTGTCGCAGCCAGCAAGGGAAACAGGGAACCCCATGCATTTCCCAAAAGAGGACACCCGTGGGAATCCACAGAGGTCTGACCTACGCAAATCGGCCCAGAATGTAATACCCAGAACCACCAGCAAAGACCCACATGGGAGAAGGGTGCCCAAGGCCAGGGATATTACCGCCGACTTTGCTGGAGCCCTGGCTGCCCTGCGTTACAGCTTCTCCCCACCAAGGAGTCTCGGCAGTGTGCCAATACCTCCCCGAAGGGAAAAGCTGTAATGCAGCCCAGCCGCAACTCCAGGACAGTTGGAGGTGATCTGCCCAGACGGGCCATTCCCACCCACACCACCAACAATCCAGCCCCAGTCTCACCCACCCCACTGACAGTGGGCCCTAACCATAGAATAATAAAAAACAGTACTCACATAACGTTGCAGCTGCTCGGGTACAAAAAGCTGTAAAGAAAACAAAGAACATGTGTTACCTACGGTCACACCAGCAAAATGTAGCCCTCCCCGGGGGCAGATAGGGGGGTTTGTCCTGCACTCCTCCCTGGGCTCAGGCGTCCGTTCCTAGGAGCAGATATCTGGTCCCAGGAAGGGCTGCATGACTTGGCACCCACTCCATTGCGGGTGGGGGGGAGGGGGTCAACGCCCCATCCCATTAGAAAATTCCCTGACCCTTTGGGGTGCCCCACCGCCCCCCCTAAAAAGTGTTCCACCATTTTCATTTTTTTCCTTTGGTAACCCAACTCCCCTTGGTGCAGAGGGTCACATTGGTGTGCCAATCTGCCGCCGGGGTGCCCAAACCTTACTGCCCCACCCACTGGGGGGGCCTGTCCCACCATTTTTGGGGGCCCTCTCCCCCTCACCCCAAATGGCTCGGGGACACACCTCATGCAGGCCTCCCTGGGCCTCCTCCAAACGGCTGCGTGAGGTACACCCCACCTCCATTTGGTGTGAGGGGGGAGAGGGCCACCCCAAAAGGTGGGGCAGGACCCCCAATAGATGGGGCAGTAGGGTTTGGGCACCCTGGGGGCAGATAGCCACACTAATGTGGCCATCTGCACCAAGCAAAGTTGGGTAAACAAAAAACAAAATGCAAATTCACAGGCTGCTTTTTAGGGGGGGCTGAGGGCCACCCTAAATTGGCAGCGCATGATGTACCGCAACGGGGGGTGGCCCTCAACCCCCCCCCACCCCAAATGGAGGGCCCCACCTCATGCAACCCTCCCTGGGGGCAGATATCTGCTCCTAGGAAGGGGCATCTGACCCCAGGGAGGGATGCATGAGGTGAGGCCCCCCTATCTGCTCCCAGGGAGGGTTGCATGAGGTGGGGCCCACCCCCCGTTGCGGTACATCATGCGCTGCCAATTTAGGGTGGCCCTCAGCCCCCCCTAAAAAGCAGCCTGTGATTTTGTATATTCTTTTTTGTTTACCCAACTTTGCTTGGTGCAGATGGGCCCATTAGTGTGGCTATCTGCCCCCAGGCTGCCCAAACCCTACTGCCCCATCTATTGGGGGTCCTGCCCCACCTTTTGGGGTGCCCCCCCACCCCACCCCCAATGGCTGGGGGACACACCTCATGCAGGCCTACCTGGGCCTCCTCCAAACGGCTGCGTGAGGTACACCCCACCTCCATTTGGGGTGAGGGGGGAGAGGGCCACCCCAAAAGGTAGGGCAGGACCCCCAATAGATAGGGCAGTAGGGTTTGGGCACCCTGGAGGCAGATAGTCACACTAATGTGGCCATCTGCACCAAGCAAAGTAGGGTAAACAAAAAACAAAATACAAATTCACAGGCTGCTTTTTAGGGGGGGTTGAGGGCCACCCTAAATTGGCAGCGCATGATGTACCGCAACGGGGGGTGGCCCTCAACCCCCCCCACCCCAAATGGAGGGCCCCACCTCATGCAACCCACCCTGGGGGCAGATAGGGGGGGCCCCACCTCATGCATCCCTCCCTGGGGTCAGATGCCCCTTCCTAGGAGCAGATATCTGCCCCCAGGGAGGGTTACAAGGGTTGTCCCTTTCTACTTCGGTGGGGGGCATCCCTCCCCCCCCTTTCATTCAATAAAAAATCCATGGTGGCTAGTGGCCCCCCACCCCTTCCCCCACCCCCTTTCCACATACTTTCAATTATTTTTTTTGTTCATTCCCCTGGGGCAGATGGTCAGCCATCTGCCCCAGGGTTCTCATGCATGTGCCCCCATGCTTTGGGGGCCGGGAGGGGGGAGAGGGCTGCTTACTTGGGGCAGCCCCCCCCCTCACAAACGGATCCATGGTGGTCTAGTGGGTTGCTGGTCACGGATCGAGCGCTCTGCGCCGATCCGTGACCAGCAATGCCTCATATATGTGGTGTCCTTGGAAAGGGGGGAACCCCCCCTTTCCAAGGACACCATTTTTTACAAAATCCCTGGTGGTCTAGTGGGCCCCAAAACCCCTCCCACCTCCCTCCATCCCTCGATTTATTTATTTTTTTATTTCACCCCTGGGGGCAGTGATCATCTGCCCCCAGGGGTCTCTGCCGGTGTGGCCCCATGCCTTGGGGCCACGAGGGAGGGGGGTCGCTTACCTAGTAAGCAGCCCCCTCCTCCCCCTGCGTCACAAACGGATCTGTATTGATCCGGTGGCATTGCTGCCCACGGATCGCGCGCCCTGCGCCCGATCCGCGGGCAGCAATGCCACACAATGGGTATCGTTGGAAAGGGGAGAATCTCCCCTTTCCAACAATACCTGCCTCGATCTCCGGCTTGAAATACAGCCGGAGATCGAGGCGGACAAAGAAGGTCTCTTACCTTCTCTCTTCCCTGCAGCAGCCGAAAATGGCTGCTGCGGGGAATTTACTTTCAGTTTCACGCCGACGTGCGTTACACACGCCGACGTGAAACTGAAGGTAATCCAGCCCCCTGGCAGTGAGGGGGGACCTCCCCCTCACATAGCCCGAGGGTTGGATTACAGTTTTGAGCGATCCCTGCTTTGCAGGGATCGCTCAAAACAAGGTGCCAAAAAGGACGAGCTATCTCGTCCTTGGCACTGCGTATGCACTTCCAAGGACGAGATACCTCGTCCTTGGCACTTAAAGGGTTAAAGTCCTTTCATTGACAGATCCATACTCAAAAGTGAGAGGTCAGTGATGAGTGTACATTTTCTCCCTAGAAGGTAATATCTAAGATAGAAAATTGCCCATTTGATGGCAAGGGCTTCCAGTTCCAATACAAAGTAGTTCTTCTCTCGGGGGAAGAGTTTACGATTAGTGAATAGGATGGGGTGTTTGAATCCATCATGTATTTGAGATAATACTGCTCCTTACCCTGTGGGGGAGGCATCACTCTGTAATACAAATTCCTTTGAGAAGTCTACTACTTTTAATATGGGATTCTGGCATAAAGTTTGTTTCAGGTTATTGTAACTGTTAATGACTCCAATCAAGCATTCCCACTAAGTCAGTGCCTTGTCTGGGATTGCTCAAGGGAAGCCCTTATTTATATATTTTTATGACAAGTTATAATCTGGATGATGAACCCTTGTATAAAACCCCTCTCTTAGAATCCCCCTGACCACACTGAGGCAAGAAGTAGGTTTGTTTTGCAAATTAAAAGATTTATTGAAAATTGAACAATATATATATATCACACTTTTATAATAAATTAATATTTGATATCACACTTAAGAATATGATGTTGATCAACAATGGATAATCTTACACTAGCACACTTATTTTATTACTTAGGTGTTGGTATGGAAAGAATAAGGTAGCTGGGAATGCTTTATGGTTTCAAGGAGATGCAAAGATGAATAAAAAGGCAGTACAGAAATAAACTTGATATGATTTCAGCAAAAGATAATATGATCACTTTTTCGATGACAATTCACTCCCCCCTATGCAATAGAAGATGGAAGGGAGAGCACACAGTTCTCAGGAATACAATCAAATGTAGTTCAGTTCCCCCCTAGCAAGCTTAGATCACAGGGATGATTTTAAAACACAGGCAAAATCCTTTTAAATGTGGTGGCAATGAAGTAAAATATGCTAAAAATGGTTTTTAATTCCCTATAAGAGATCCAGGGTGGGTGATAGCTACTTTAAATTAGTTTAGGAGATCTTTAGCAATGCTCTATGAATGATTCTCAGGTTGGAAACAAATTTCAGCAAAGGAAAGCAAGAAGCTGCTATTTTGACAAGTGAAGAAATTTGAGCCAAGTCGCAAATTGCAGCACTTTTTCCGAGTGCGTCGAGCGCGATTACAGAAAAAGTATAATGAATAGAAAGTCAGTACTGGGTTCGTTGGAAAGCCTAGAATCTTAGCTTTAAAATGAAAGTTAAATCTCGCTTCTAGAGATACGGACGATTTCGTGAAGGTAGATTTTCAGAAATTAAATAATGATTCAAAATGGCAAAATGACACTTTTACAGGTTTAAAATTGGAGAAGGGACACACGCTTCCTATGATGCAGTTCTGGACAGGTTCAAATGTTTTGAATCAGATTATTTTAAGCTAAGACATTGGTTTTGCACAGTTCTGGCTGAGTACTCACACTATGAATTTGAAATAGGCCGTCAGGGTCTGGTCAGGTTGGGACTGGACACCAAGCGGTTGGTTCTGAAGTCACAGCTATCTGGGTCAGCTCTGCTCTGCTGGTCTGGATCTCTGGTTCTGCTCACAGCGATCTGGTCTGGTCTCTCTGGATACAGCACTGCTTTCTGGGTCTGCTACCGGTTCTAGCAAAAGTTCTTGGCAAGAATCCAACAGCTCGCCCGGCTGTAGAATAGTTTGGTTGGATTGCTGGATTCTGAAGGCCTGCTGAAAAAGGATTTAGCTGGTGGTCCAGGCCTCTCTGCTTTAAGTTCTGGAGTGAAGTTCTGGATCTCTGGAGTTCTGGATTCTGGAGTTCTCCGTCAGAGTGCTGCGCAGGAATTCAGTTGAAGGTTGGAAAATGAATGTCCCTGTCTGGCTTCCAGTGGCTCTTTTTATGTCTTTGCAAATGGTTGTGGGTGCTAACTTTCTATGCCCAACCCACTCGCGATTTGATAGGTCAAGGATTTCTCTTTGGCCTGATTTGAGAAGGGAGCAGTGAGTCAGAGTGAGTCAGAGTCTTACAGTCTATCGAAGAAACGCCCCTTTGCTTTTACTTAGAAAATGAATTTTTCATAACTAACAGGTTTCCCAGATACACACGTCGTTGACATTACATGTACATATCATATATCACATAAGGTAGTCTCTGTTCCAACTCTGAGCTTGGATTAAGAAATGACAACATTTTGTGCTTTTTGGTTGGTTTTCCAATATTGGATTTTTACCAAAAATGACACAGATGTACACCGCCTTTCTACACATATTCCAGTAAATTTTCATTTTTCTAGCGTGAACCCCGTGTCTGCAATCTCCATAATTCATGGGGTTTTGCCTCAGAACATGGTACAGAGTTCTAACACCTCTTAAAATGTGCACAGAAAAATCACAAGAATAATGATATTAATTATATCATTTTGACAAGTCCATACTATGAATTATCCATCTTTTTAAAATTATGCTCTGGCCCAGAGGGGTGTGGTTTCCCAAAGCACATGGTGGAATTTCTGGTTTGTCCACTTCCTCCAACTCAAGTTGCTCACAGAGGCACTGCTCCTCCCAGTTTCTCTCAAGAGGAAGCCATTTACAACCCCCCCCTAATTTAACATTTGCCTGAGCCAATGAAGGTGCATTGTTCAGTTTCCTGCAGTCCCCAGCTGTTCCTCCCCTAATCCAATCAGAGAGGTGTCATCTCCCTTTGGTGAGGGTAGGAGAATGCAGGCCAGGCCTGGGAAGAGTAGCTGAGCAAGTTTCAACTCCTGTCGGGGGTAGTTGCCAGGGAGAATTCAATCTCTTTAATCCAGGCTTCAGCTAAATGTCACTTTTGTTCCCAATTTTTCTTCATCCAAATCAAACTTACAATTTTTACACATGCAGCTAGAATGCTGACTCAAAGTTCAAAACTATGACATTTAACAGTTGCAAACTATGTGACACTCAACAGTAGGTCACTCATTTATGTTAAACATTTCGATTTTAGTGGCTTCAAGTCCAATTTCACTTCAGCTGCTGACATCCACAGCTCAGCCAGTTTCATTATGAACATTATTTTGGGCTCTTTCTCTTTCCAGATTTTGTATGCACACACGTCTACCTTCTGCCAAATGTCTGCTGGTGTTCATTGAGATTTTTGAATATCTTGCAATGTTTAAAATAGGCATTTTTAGCTTGCATTTCAGAGAAACAAAGGTGATTTCAATGCGCTTTCTGAGCTAACCGGCACTGCTGTTTTTCCTTTGGCACACATTTCACCCATGGCACTCCTGGCCCATCACGCTCGCACTGGTGGGTGGCAGGTCAGGGGAACATTTTGGTGTGCGCCAAAACTGTGCGGTTATCCTGGATTCTGGCGCAATTTGGGCTTTTTCGGCCATCTTGGATTTCCTGAGCCCACAGCACCAACTGTTGCAGTTTAATGACTCAAACGTGGGTCAATACCCCTGACATAATGAACATCATCCTCATCAGTCCAACACATTTTCTGGGGTTTCATCATTTCTTAATTTATCTGTCAGTCTGGCTGTTCTAGATGAAAAATGTGGGATTAACCTGCAATAATATCCAACCAAACCTAGAAATGCCCAAAGATCTCTCTTGGTCTTCGGTGGGGGACCAACTAGGACGGCTTTCACTTTTTCTTGCTGCGGCTGCACACTACCATTCCCTACAAAGAAGCCTAGGTATTTCACTGCTGACTGAGCTAGTTTACATTTTGTTGGGTTGGCAGTTAAGCCAGCCTCTCAGAGGAAAGATGGAAAAGATGGTCTTCCCAGGTTTTATTATATATGACTAAGTCGTCAATATAGGAGCCACAGAAATCAGAATATGGCTGTAATATCCTGTCCATGAGTCGTTGGAAAGTCGCTGGGGCCCCATGCAACCCAAAAGGAAGTACTTTGAATTGGAATAGCCCTATTGCCATTGAGAACGCTGTTTTTTCCTTGTCAGGTCCATGGACAGGTATCCGCCAATATCCTTTGGTTAAATCTACGGTTGACAAGAATGTGGCATTTCCCAGTTTATCTATCAAATCATCGATACGTGGCATAGGATAGGCAACGTAGACAGACATTTTATTTATTTATTTATTCACATTTTTAAAGCGCACATCAGCCCAAGGGCATCGTGGCGGTGTTACATATATTGGACATTGCTGGTTACAAAGGAAGGCTTAGTAATTGCATAGACATTTGCCTTTCTGGTTCATCTTCGAAGATGGCATTGACTTGCCTAAAGAGGGATCAGGTTTAGTCACCAACACAACAGGAGAGGACCATGGGTTTGAGGAGGGCTTGATAATATTTGCCTTTAACATTTTTTCAACCTCGTCAATCACTACCTGCTTCCTTGCTTCTGGGCGTCTTTACGGCCTGAAATGGACCGCTTTCCCCTTTGGAGTTCTAATATAGTGGTACGTAGCATGTACTCTCCCTGGTTTCTCACAAAAAACATCAGGGTATTGTAAGGAAGGCATGGTATCAAAGTAAGACAGACACAAGTGACCACAGTTCAAGGGTCTTTATTGAACTTTATCAAGGGTGTGATAAACGCCTATCTAAACCTAAATCAAAAGATGGGAGCAAGCTATGACCATCAAAAAATAATAACGCAGTCCTTGTGGAGTCTCATCAAAATAAAAGGGTCTATACTAAAAAAGCTATTGCCAATCCTTACCGCTAATTTACAAAGAGTGTGGAGAAATATTCATGGAAAAGAAAGAATCGTTCAAAAAATGATAAATCAGGATGTTCAGGCCATTGGCCTCCCTTCCCCACATTTTCAGCATGGGACAAGGCTGTTCACTTGAGCATAGCACAACCTAGGGCTTCTTCAGCACGACGACACAGTTCCATTATTAACATCATTGCCTTCTGTGCCCAGGTCTCTTAAGTTATCAAAGTCTCATGATTCAGAGGGCCTGATGTACCAAAAACAACAAAAAGTTCCTTTACAAATATTCATGTCAGGCGATTCACTCTTCACCCTGGATCCCCCTAAACTGGGGGATCCCTTTTCTACTACAATCTTTAGTTTGGATCCCCCTCTTCCAGGCTCAGATCCTCTTCTCCAATGTTTATAGAATATCTTTTCTCGGGTGACTCACGGGTCACCCCGGATCCCCCTCAGCCTGGCTCAGATCCCTTTCTCTTGGACAATAAGTCTCCCTCAGCTGGGCCCGGACCAATTCCGATGTACTTTAAACTATCAAAGACATTCAAATGTGCACGGGAGTTAGCAAGACCCGTTGCATGACCACTTCGATCTCAGTATTCCTTTTTCTCACACTCAGCATCAGGTGTATACCTAACAGAGGCCTTCAAATGAGCACCCACATGGCGCCAGACCCCTAAGTGTATGGTATCTTGGGTTGCCTCACAAAGTTCAATTACTTCTTTGGTTCCAATTATACTTGCGTCGCTCATCGCCAACGCTTCACATACTGTTCTCTTTGTACAATGTTGCCGCTTGCAACCTTGGTTCAAAACACACGCCGGTTTGGTATCAGTTCTCCGACTCACAGGCTCTGTTGTCTTTTCTGATGATGCTTTCCTGTCGGAGCCAAGGACAGTACCACAGCGACAATCGCTCCTCCCCATCCTCCCCACCTTGGTTTTCGACGCGGGAGAGCCCCGGGTACCTCCGACACACTGTGCAGGTTTGATCAGCCTTAGTTCCTGGTCTTCGATTTCTTACTTTCCAAGGCTCACTAAAGTAACAGTCTTTAGAGGCCATGGTACTTCCCTCCTTGTGACTCTCTCTGGTCTCAATGTCTTTTTCCTTGTGTAAAACTGCCAACTTGGAAATGCTGTTTCCTTGTGTGGTTTGACTCGCTCAGAGTGTGCTTTTGTGCTCTGCCTTTCAAGTTGGCCTTTCATCCATGTGGGGAAGTGTAATGGAAGCCAGGAGTGTGTAATAATTGCTTGACCTTGCCTGTCCATGGTGTTGGGACATGTGAGGTATACGGCTCTGGCATTAGTCCGTTGTCACTCACGGTCAACTGTCTGTGAAAAAGTGTTTGTGTCGGTAAAGGGGAGGGGGCTGACTTCCTAGGTATCCTACCTGGTAGGATGGGGAAAAGGTGTTTTTGGGAAGGGGATACCATGTCTCACCCTCTGGTGTCCCACTTCCCCTCCTCCCGAGGACCCCTCATCCAGCTGATCCTCCTGCACCGGTCCACCCCCAGGAACTGGACCCAAGAGCGATGGCCGTGTCCTGGCCACCTGGATGACAGATCCCCAGGGACTAGCGGGTGAAACACCTTCAAGTTTCCCACATACCCTTCCCCTATGCAATGTTGCCACATCTGTTTCACAGGGGAACTGTGAGAGGAAATGCACGTTCCATTGGTCTTTACCTTTTCGGTGCTCCACAGTGAAACAGTAGGGTTGCAGGTCTAAGCACCATTGCATGACTGGAGGGTTAGAGTCTGTTTGTTGGCTAATCAAAACTAGTGGAGAATGGTCAGTGACAAGTGTGAACTTTCCTCCTAGGAGGTAGCATCTAAGATGGATTACGGCCCCCGTGATGGCAAGGGCCTATAATTCTAGCACAGAGTAATGTGTTCATGTGGGAAAGGTTTGCGACTCGAAAACAAGATGGGATGTTCCAATCCGTCGCAAATTTCTAAGACTGCTCCTAACCCTAAAAGGCACCTGTCTGCAGTACAAATTCTTTTGAGAAATCCACTTCCTTTAGGATCGGGTTCTGGCACAGGTTTTTTTTTAGGTTGTTGTAACATATATCATCCTCGTCGGTCCGAAGAATTTTCTGGGGCTCAGCATTCTTTAGTTTATCTGTCAGCCCAGCTGTCCTGTCTGAGAAGTTTGGGATAAACTTACGGTAATAACCGATTAACCCTAGAAAT
Organism: Ambystoma mexicanum; assembly: GCF_040938575.1. Lineage (NCBI taxonomy): Eukaryota > Metazoa > Chordata > Amphibia > Caudata > Ambystomatidae > Ambystoma > Ambystoma mexicanum. The sequence goes on along the minus strand of NC_090930.1, from coordinate 502,453,785 downwards.
GCTCTGAGATCTCTTTTAGTTTTAGGTGCAGGGGTATCTAGTACGGCGTCCACTTTCTTGCCTTGAGGTTGCACACTACCATTCCCTACAAAGAAGCCAAGGTATTTCACGGTTTATTAGGCCAGTCTGCATTTAGATGGATTGGCAGTTAGGCCAGCTTCTCTGAGAGCTCTCATAATGGTAAAAAGATGGAAACTGTGGTCTTCCCAAGTTTTACTATAAATGACGATATGGTCAATATAAGCTCCACAGAAATCAGAGTAGGGCTATAAGATGTGGTCCATAAGCCGTTGGAGAGTGGCTGGAGCCCTGTGTACACCAAAAGGGAGGAATTGGAACTGAAACAGTCCTAGGGGTGTCGGGAAAGCTGTCTTTTCCTTATCAGGTCCGTATACTCGGACCTGCCAGTACCCTTTTGTTAAGTCTACGGTTGATAGAAAAGTTGCGTTTCAGAGTTTATCAATTAGGTCATCGATGCATGGCATGGGATAAGCATTGAAGTTGGAAATGGCATTAACTTGGTGGAAATCTAGGCAAAACATCCAGGAATGGTCAGGTTTGGTGGCCAAAATGATAGGGGAGTACCATGGACTTGAAGAAGGTTCAATAATATTTGCTCTTAACATTTTATTCACTTTCTCAACCACTATCTGTTTGCGGGCTTCTGGGAGTCTATATGGTTTCAGATGAAGGAACAAGTTACTTACTTGTAACTGTTGTTCTCCAGCATGGGTCTGGTATGGATTCACATGCTCATGAATATTCCCCGTCGTCAGGCTGGGAATCCTCGGTAAAGAAAAAATCAGTATCAGTTTCGTTTCTGATCTGTCTTTCCTAGTAGTAACCAATCACTGATCTCTGTGTCATACTGACCACAGCCAATGACTGCGCTCTACCTAAGCCCCGCCTCTGGCAGCCATCTTCAGATTTGGTAGCACGTGAAGTGGCAGTATGACCAAGTGAAGAGCCGCAGAGGGGTAGGCGGGAGGGTTCGCATGTGAATCCATGCCAGACCCATGCTGGAGAACAACAGTTACAGGTAAGTAACTTGTTCCTTCTCCAGCATGGGGCCTGCCATGGATTCACATGCTCATGAATATAAGATTAAATAGCAGTACACACATGCACAACCACGGGGGGTGGTAAAAGGCTCAACATTAAGTAATACAAAATACTCAACATTAAGCATCTCTTACCTCCTCACCAGGCTCACCTTAAGCGAACAGGTTGCGCAGCACTGCTTGGCCGACCCTGGACTCCTCCCTGGAATCCCGATCGACGCAGTAGAATCTCGTGAAGGTGTGCGTCGACCTCCACGTAGCAGCCCTGCAGATGTCTAGCAGGGGCACACCAGACAGGAACGCCGTAGTAGCAGCGATCGCTCTGGTCGAATGGGCTCTCGGACGGCCTGGCAGCGGTCGGTTAGCCAACCGGTGACAGTGCATGATGCAGCCGGAGAGCCATCTGGAAATAGAAGACTTCGAGAGAGCCTTCCCTTGATTCACAGGTCCAAAGTTCACGAACAGCTGTGATGTCCTACGGAAACTCTTCGTGCGGTCCACGTAGAACTTCAGCGCTCTAGCCACATCCAGCGAGTGCAAAGTCCTCTCGGCCGGCGACGAAGGAGACGGGAAGAAAACAGGTAACACCAAGGGCTCGTTAAGATGGAAGTCCGACGGCACCTTGGGCATAAAGGAGGGGTGCGTCCTAAGCACCACCCTCGAGGCATGGAAAGTCAAGTACGGTGCTTTGCAGGATAGGGCCTGGATCTCTCCCACTCGTCGTGCGGAGGTAATGGCCACCAGGAACGCAGTCTTCCACGACACAAACTTCATAGGTGCGGAGTGCATCGGCTCGAATGGGGGCCCCATGAGCCTGGTCAGCACCACGTTAAGTTCCCACGCCTGGGCCAGGGTCTTCACCGGCGGGAACGACCGGAACAGTCCTTTCATAAACTCTTTTACCAGTCGATGGGACCACAGGGACGGCCGTCCTGTGGTTCTGGTATATCTGGAGATCGCCGCCAGATGAATCTTAATGGAGGCATGGGCTAGCCCAGCCTTTGCCAGCGATAGCAGGTACGGCAGCACTTGAGGGGCCGTAATCCGTAGGGGGTTGATCTTCTGTGCTCGGCACCAAATAGAGAACCTCTTCCACTTATGACCGTAGCATTTGAGAGTCGAGGACGCCCTGGCCTTTGCAAGAACCTCTCTGCAATCGGCCGGTATATCGTAGCCTCCAAACTCTAGCGCTGCAGGAGCCAAGCCTGCAGGTTCAGCGACGCCGGGTCGTGGTGGAAGATGGCGCCTCCTTCTCTGGAGAGAAGGTCCGCGTCCGCCGACAGCTTGATGGGAGGGGACGTTGACAAGTCCAGAAGGTCCGGGAACCAGATCTGCCTCGGCCACACCAGTGCGACGAGGATCATCCTGCACCGGGACCTCTTGAGCTGGCTGATGAGTCGAAGCAGCAACGGCAACGGAGGGAACGCATACAGGTATAGGCCGTCCCAGGGGAACGAGAACGCATCGCCCATGCTTCTCGGCTGGGGAAACCTGCTGGCGAACCTCTTGCACTTTGAGTTCGTCGCTGTTGCAAACAGGTCGATTTGGGGTTTGCCCCATCGTTGGAAAAATTGATCCACCTGATCCTGGCGCATTCCCACTTGTGACACGCGCGCAGCTCCCTGCTGAGCGAGTTGGCGATGGTGTTGCTTTCTCCTGCCAGGTGGAAGGGAACCAGGAACATCCCCTGGGCGACCGCCCAGTGCCACAGATCCTGTGCCTCCTTGGATAGGGCTGGGGATCTGGTGCCTCCCTGCTTCCGTATGTAAAACATTGTCGTGTTGTCCGTGACGATCCGCACCACCTTGCCCTTGAACGACGGGAGGAACGATTTGAGAGCCCAGAACACGGCTCGGAGTTCCAGGACGTTGATGTGCAGGAGCCTCTCCTCCGGGAGCCAGAGGCCTCTTGCGTGGAGATCTCCAGTGTGGGAGCCCCAACCTTCCAGGGAGGCGTCCGTCATCACTGTCTCCTGGTACACCGGCGTCTGAAAGTCCTTGCCCACCGTGAGGTGCGCTCGAACGCCCCACCACTGAATCGCCCGCCGGAACACCTCGTTGAGGGGGGCCCTGTCTTCGAAGGTGCCCGTCGCCTGTATCCAACGGGCGTCGAGAAATTCTTGATGAGGGCGCATCCGTAGTCTGCAGAGGTGCATCAGGTAGATGCAAGAGGACATCATCCCCAGGAGGGACTTGATGGACCTCACCCTGGCCACGTCCGTGGCTAGCAGGCGCTGCACTTTGCCTAGAATGGTCTTCGTCCGTTCTTCCGACGGGCCGCTAGGCGCCTCACTGTATCGAGCTTTGCTCCCAGAAACAGGGTCACCTGCGACGGCACCAGGTGGGACTTTGGGTAGTTTATGGCGAATCCCAGGTTTGTGAGTAGTTGGACGGTCCTCGCAGTGTTTTTCGACGGTGAGTTCCCTCGTCCTTGAGCAGATGAGCCAGTCGTCCAGGTAGGGGTAGACGTGAATCCCCTGTAGGCGCAGCCGCGCCGCCACTGGTGCTAGGCACTTTATAAAGACCCTGGGGGCCGACTTCAATCCGAACGGCAGTGCTCTGAATTGGTAGTGGCGTCCCTGGACGACAAACCTGAGGAACTTTCGGTGACTTTTGAGGATGGAACGTGGAAGTATGCATCCTCCAGGTCCAACGACGATAGAAAGTCGCCTTCCTCCAGCTGTCCCAGTACGTGCTGGAGGGTGACCATCCTGAACTTTTGTGATCTGATGTATTTGTTCAAACGACAAAGGTCCAGGATGGGGCGCCAGCCGCCCGTCTTCTTCCTGACGAGGAAGTACTTTGAGTACACCCCGGAGCCCCGGAGCCTCTTCGGGACAAGCTCGATGGCGCATTTCCTGAGCATCGCCCGTACTTCCAACAGCAGTTGCGGGACGTGATTTTCCTTCCTGGCCACAGGAATTCGATAGAGTGTCCTCTTGCCAGGGTATCCAGCACCCAACGGTCGGTGGAGATGCCACTTGAACGTGCGTTAAAAATCTGAAGATGGCTGCCAGAGGCGGGGCTTAGGTAGAGGGCAGTCATTGGCTGTGGTCAGTATGACGCAGAGATCAGTGATTGGTTACTACTAGGAAAGACAGATCAGAAACAAAACTGATACTGATTTTTTCTTTACCGAGGATTCCCAGCCTGACGACGGGGAATATTCATGAGCATGTGAGTCCATGCCAGACCCCATGCTGGAGAACCACTTTTCCCTTAGGTGTTTTAATGTAGTGATAGATGCCTTTCACTCTTCTTGGTTTCTCCGAGAATACATCGGGGAATGAGATAATTAAATCTTTTAAATCTTCTTGTTGTTGACTAGATAGCTCTTGAGGAATTCATTCAAAGTTGTCTACCTCTTCTGGCACCGAACAGGGCAGTATTGTGGCATTGCTGGCAGAGGGTTTTTCCTTCCACTCTTTTAAGAGATTTACATGATATAAATAGACTTTCTGTTTCCTGTCCGGTTGTGTGTAACGCTCACCTGACTCCCACGGAGGCGCTGGCCTGGTTCGCGCTGCTGTGACCTCTTCTAAGGTGATGCGCAGGGTTCGGAAGACGGACTGGACCGGGCCCCCAAATCTGGCTTGTCTGGCTCGCAGAAGTATCCTTCTGTTGGCGAAAATAGGGGATTAACTGTCTGCGGGGTCCCCAGCAAAGCGTTCGGGTGGGGCCAGCGGCATGTTTCCAGGTAGATTAATCTGCACAGGGTTACTGGAAACCACAGGAGCGGGGTTCCCTCCGGAACCGGGTAGAGGAGTTTGCCCAGCTTCACCTTGCAAAAGCTGTCTGGCCAGGTCACCAGTTCTTTCCTTTGATATTATTAATTCCCTCCTGAGGGCATTAGTCTCTTGACGAGCGGCATGTACTTCGGCCCATAATTCCCCCAGTAATTGGGCCAACTGATCAGTCTCAGAACTTTCCATAGCGCCTGGGTGGGAATTTGTAGGAAGGCTTCGCGTTCTGTAATGCTCACCTGACTCCCACGGAGGCGCTGGCCTGGTTCGCGCTGCTGTGACCTCTTCTAAGGTGATGCGCAGGGTTCGGAAGATGGACTGGACCGGGCCCCCAAATCTGGCTTGTCTGGCTCGCAGAAGTATCCTTCTGTAGGCGAAAATAGGGGATTAACTGTCTGTGGGGTAATGGAATCAGCCTCCCACTTTCCTCTCTCACCCTCCTCGAAACCCTTCTGTGATTCCTCGTAGCGTCTCACCTTAGGGTCTGGAAGGACGAGCTCTCCATCCTGCTTCTGATGCAGGGGCGCGTTGGTATCCACTTACTTCACTGGATTTTCGGATTGGTGAGAACCAAACTTGCTTGGCTTCCAGGTAAGTTTTTTGATAAGAGGTTCCCCTTGTGTCCATGCATTAATGTACTAATGCTAGTGTCTTTTTCCCCATAGGGGCCGGGGTACGGAATGCCGGGGAACAGGCACCGACCCGAGATGAGAGGTGAAATCCTTGTAGAAATCAGGTAAGTCTTTAATGAGCGTTTTTTGGTAATGTCTTTTCATTCGCTCATTAACGCTGATGTCTCTTTTTCCCCTTAGGGGCCGGGGTCCGGAAATGCCAGGATGCGGCGCGGACCCAAAATGAAGAGGGAATGAATCAACAGGTAAGTCTTAACATGGAGATTTAGCTTTCCTTATTCCCTTCTCTCTCTCACCTTTTGTTCTGGTCTTTTTCTCCCTAGGCGCTGGGGCGTGACTGCGAATCCGGATGATCGCAGCTGAACATGGAGGCGCCCTGTAAAGGTGAGTGGAATGCGGCGCTGCAGCGATCGACGCGATGAGCTTTTAAATAAAAGTCTTCCTTTTCAGGATTGTCGGCGAGATGTCTCCGGGATGCGGATTTAGCAGGTAAGGACTTTTCCTTCTTCTGTCCTCTTCTTCTCTTCCTTTGCAGGTGATCCAGGATGCTGGCAGGCGTGGCAGAAGTCAGGATACAGGAGCAGACACGGTGAGCGTCCAGCTGCTAGATGCAGAACAACGCGAAGCACGTGTGGCTGTTCGGGTGGGGTTTAAATAGCCTTGGAAGAAGTTCCAGTTATGTACCCTTCCTCCAATCAGGTATGTATCCTTCCCCAACCACGCCCGGATGGTAACTTAGTCCCACAGGTAAAGTAGTTCCTTTCAGGCCTCAAGGAGGCCGGGATTCTGCAGCATGGTCTGCATCAGGTAAGTGCACCCAAGCACTTCCATAATGAGCCTGGCGCCTATGGCGCCAGGACTGATGTCTTTTATGAGCCTGGCGCCATAAGCGCCAGGTCACTGTCCAAAGGGCCCCTATATGGGGTTGCTGGGTCCTTCCTTGGGGACTGGATGTCCGCTTTCGGGGACGCAGGGCTTGAACCAGCTCCCCGGGAGCGGGCATCATGACAGCACTACCCCCCAAGGCCACTCCCAAGGTTGTTCCCTCCGGGGGTTTTGGTTTGTCTGGGAAGAGTCGGTGGAATTTCCTGACTAATCGAGGTGCATGCACATGGTCGCTGGGTTCCCACGACCTCTCCTGAGGTCCGTACCCCTTCCAATCAATTAGGTAGAACAGTTTTGACCTAAACATTTTTGAGTCTAAAATGTTCTTCACTTCGAATTCGGGCTCCCCATCTATTAGAATAGGTTCTGGAGGTTTGAGTAGTCGGGTTCCGGGTACCACTGGTTTCAGAAGTGACACATGAAAAACAGGGTGAATTCGCATACTAGCTGGTAAATCAAGTTTAACAGCCACTGTGTTAATTATTGCCGTAATAGAATAAGGTCCCAGATATTTTGGGTTAAAAGTTTGAGGCCCTTTGAGTGGTAAATGTCTGGTAGCTAACCACACTTGATCCCCAATCTGATACGGAGGTGCTTCACTCCGATGTAGATCAGCATTCTTCTTGTATTTTCTCTTGGCTTGTTGTAAATGCGTAGTTGCCTCTTTGAAGGCTTGGGTAATTGAAGAATGCAGATGTTCTACTGCAGGCATTCCGAGGTTCTGAGGTGAGTCAAGGTTTGAGGTTCGAGGGTGATGCCCAAACAAAGTATAAAAAGGACTGTGGCCAGTTCCAGAGTGTACCAAATTATTATATGCGTATTTGGCTATCCAAAGAATGTCTTTCCAGTTGCTTTCAGATTGCTGTAACATACACCGTAAGTATTGCTCAAGGGTCTGATTTGTCCTCTCGGTCTGACCATCGGTCTGAGGGTGGTGACTGGTCGATAATCTTACGTCGATCTGCGCCATTTGACAACATTTGCGCCAGAAGTGGTAAATGAATTGGCTTCCCCGGTCAGAGATTAGTATAGATGGGAATCCATGTAGCCGAACAATATTTTCGACGAATTCTTTGGCTGGGACAGAAGCTGAAGGTAAACCTTTCAAAGGAATAAAATGGGCCATTTTGGAAAACAAATCCACAATTACCAGAATAGTATTGTACCCCGAACAAGGAGGCAGGTCCGTAATAAAATCCATTGATAGGGTGTGCCAGGGTGCTGGCGGTATGTCTAGAGGTTGAAGGAGACCGGCTGGTCTTTTCTTTTGACTTTTATTTTGGGCGCAAACACCACAGGACATCACAAAAGATTTAACATCTTTTCGCCAAGAGGGCCACCAAAATTGTCGTTTTACCTTTTCCTCTGTCTTGGCAATACCGGGGTGTCCCTCTATTAATGCATCATGATAACCGGAAATAACTAGTTTGTGTAATTCCTTATGTGGCAGGAATAAGCGTCCTTGGAAATAAGGTAAACCATTATCTATGGTAAAGTCTGATCCCTTTTGTATCCAATCCTGTAAGGTTGTAGGGTCCAGGAGTTGTTTCACTCTGGCTTGAATGTCTTCAAGCGTCTGTAACGAAGTCATGCCTAGAATCCTCTGTTCGGGAATTATTGGTACTGGTTCTGAGTTTGTATCAGATTCTCCCATTCCACATCGGGATAAGGCGTCTGCTTTGCCATTCTTGCAGCCAGGTCGATAGGTAATCACAAAATCAAATTCAGCGAAAAACAAAGCCCATCGGAGCTGCCGTTATGACTGAGCCTTGGCGGTTTTCAAATACTGTAAATTCCGGTGATCACTGTGATGGTATGTCGAGCGCCAAGCAGATAATGCCGCCAGGCTTTAAAAGCGGACTTAATGGCTAACAGTTCTTTGTCCGTGATTGCATAATTAACCTCGGGTGCCGAGAATTTTCTGGACCAAAATGCTACGGGATGCAGTTGGTTGGTTTCGGGATCTCTTTGGGACAGGACAGCTCCCATGGCTAGGCTGGATGCGTGAGTCTCGACGACATAAGGGAGATCGGGACGCGGGTGTTTCAATATAGGTGCAGAGGTAAACTTAGCTTTTAAATCCTGAAAGGCCTGCTCGGCTTCTTCAGACCATTCAAAACGTTTATTTTTCCTCAAGAGTGCAGTAATGGGTTGTACCACGCGTGAAAATTCCGGGATAAACCTGCGATAGAAATTGGCAAAGCCGAGCATGCTTTGAACCCCTTTTACAGAGCTAGGTGATGGCCATTTGAGGATGGCATCCACTTTTCCTGAGTCCATTCGGACTCCTTTGGGTGTCAGGATGAAACCTAGAAACTCGACTTCTGTGGTATGGAAAACACATTTCTCCAATTTAGCAAATAGTTTGTGTTGGCGCAGTTTTTCAAGTACTGCCCTGACGTGTTTTCTGTGATCAGATTCCGAAGAGGAGTACACCAGAATGTCATCGATATATACGACAACACAAACATCGATGAGTTCCCGAAGGACATCATTCATGAAGTATTGGAAGGCAGCCGGCGCGTTACACAATCCGAAAGGCATCATCTGGTACTCAAATAATCCGTATTTAGTACGGAAGGCAGTTTTCCATTCGTCGCCTTCTTTAACTCGTACCAGATGATAAGCCCCCCAGAGATCTAACTTGGTGTATATGCAAGCGTCCTTCACCTGGTCAAGGAGTTCAGGGATCAGAGGCAGAGGATAACGGTTTTTAACTGTTATCTGGTTCAATGCGCGGTAATCGATACAAGTTCTAAGGTCGCCTTCTGTTTTGGGCACGAAGAACAAAGCCGAGGATGCCGGGGACTTTGATGGGTGAATAAAACCATCTCAAATGCAGATTCTCAGGTTCGGTAAGGGCATAAATCCTGCTACAAAGGGGTTGTGCACCGGGCACCAGATCGATTTGGCAATCGTACGATCTGTGAGGAGGTAACGTGTTGGCCTGTTCCTTTTGGAAGACGTCCTGAAAGTCTTGGTATTCCGGAGGTAGTTGCATGGAGGCAGAGGTTACAGATGCTAGATTAATCTTCAGGTTTTCTGGGTAGCAGGTTAATGTACAATCCGGGAAGGTTATTCTCTTAGCTCGCCAATCAATTCGAGGATTATGTGTCTCTAACCAAGGGATTCCAAGAATAACCTGAAACTGTGGAGCCTTGATTACATCAAACACAACACCCTCCCGATGGCCGTCAGGACCAATAAGAGTCACCTCAGTAGTGGAATGTGTTACCGGTCCAGAGGCAATTTCAGTTCCATCAACTGTGGTGATGACATCTTTGCTGGTTTTAGGACGGAGAGGGAGGTTAATTCTAGAGACCAATTCACGATCCACATAGTTTCCAATAGCCCCACTATCGATGTATGCCTTTATTGCATGCAACCGCTTAGGCTGTTCTGGATCTACGAGAACCATTGGCACAATGAAATGCGAGGTCTGAGAGTTAGTTTTCAAGCTCGGCAAGCGGACCCCTACACTTGTCGGGCAGAGTCGTTTCCCGAAACAGAGCCTTCATGGTTTTTATCAGCGGCTCCTACCGTCTTTCGGGGCGGTTTTGCCGGGCAATCTCGTAGAAAGTGTCCAGAATTCCACAATAAAGACATAATTTTAACTGCCGCCTCCTTTCACATTCCTTTTGAGTTAAGGGTCCTTTAACCCCTCCAATTTGCATAGGCTCAGAGACTTCAACTCCCTTGGGATTAGCATGGGTCTTGACCAACACCCGGGTCTCAAACCTGGACCGATCTGCTTTTCTGTTTTGAAGTCTGTGATCCAATTGGACCACTAAGTCTATATACTGTGTGCATTCTTGGGGCGGATTTACAACTTGGGCCAAGACATCTTTAAGTTCTCCGCGTAGGCCTCGATAAAACAACGTGACTCTTTTATCCTCTGGCCATCCCGTTTCCACAATTTGTCTATTAAAGGTTACAATATAGGATAGGAGGTCCTGATTGCCCTGTTGCGGGGATAGAAGTTCGTCATCCAGAGCCTGCCCCTGAGAGTGTCGAGCAAATAACCTTTCCATGCTTGCTTGAAACCTTTGAAAATCACGGAGAATCGGGTCATCTTGAGTAACCAGTGGAACTGACCAATCAGCAGCGCAGCCGCTGAGATATGACAATACAAAGGCTACCTTGGTCTGATCATTAGGGAAGGCCCCAGGTCTGCATAGGAAGTGCAAACGACACTGATTCATGAATACGGCGAATCGTTTGGGGTTCCCAGCAAAGCATTCGGGTGGGGCCAGCGGCATGTTTCCAGGTAGATTAATCTGCACAGGGTTACTGGAAACCACAGGAGCGGGGTTCCCTCCGGAACCGGGTAGAGGAGTTTGCCCAGCTTGACCTTGCAAAAGCTGTCTGGCCAGGTCATCAGTTCTTTCCTTTGATATTATTAATTCCCTTCTGAGGGCATTAGTCTCTTGACGAGCGGCATGTACTTCGGCCCGTAATTCCCCCAGTAATTGGGCCAACTGATCAGTCTCAGAACTTTCCATAGCGCCTTGGTGGGAATTTGTAGGAAGGCTTCGCGTTCTGTAACGCTCACCTGACTCCCACGGAGGCGCTGGCCTGGTTCGCGCTGCTGTGACCTCTAAGCTCTACGGACCTCTAAGGTGATGCTCAGGGTTCGGAAGATGGACTGGACCGGCCCCCAAATCCGGCTTGTCTGGCTCGCAGAAGTATCCTTCTGTAGGCGAAAATAGGGGATTAGCTGTCTGTGGGGTAATGCAATCAGCCTCCCACTTTCCCCTCTCACCCTCCTCGAAACCCTTCTGTGATTCCTCGTAGCGTCTCACCTTAGGGTCTGGAAGGACGAGCTCTCCATCCTGCTTCTGATGCAGGGGCGCGTTGGTATCCAGTTACTTCACTGGATTTTTGGATTGGTGAGAAACAAACTTGCTTGGCTTCCATGTAAGTTTTTTGATAAGAGGTTCCCCTTGTGTCCATGCATTAATGTACTAATGCTAGTGTCTTTTTCCCCATAGGGGCCGGGGTACGGAATGCCGGGGAACAGGCACCGACCCGAGATGAGAGGTGAAATCCTTGCAGAAATCAGGTAAGTCTTTAATGAGCGTTTTTTGGTAATGTCTTTTCATTCGCTCATTAACGCTGATGTCTCTTTTTCCCCTTAGGGGCCGGGGTCCGGAAATGGCAGGATGCGGCGCGGACCCAAAATGAAGAGGGAATGAATCAACAGGTAAGTCTTAACATAGAGATTTAGCTTTCCTTATTCCCTTCTCTCTCTCACCTTTTGTTCTGGTCTTTTTCTCCCTAGGCGCTGGGGCGTGATTGCGAATCCGGATGATCGCTGCTGAACATGGAGGCGCCCTGTAAAGGTGAGTGGAATGCGACGCTGCAGCGATCGACGCGATGAGCTTTTAAATAAAAGTCTTCCTTTTCAGGATTGTCAGCGAGATGTCTCCGGGATGCGGATTTAGCAGGTAAGGACTTTTCCTTCTTCTGTCCTCTTCTTCTCTTCCTTTGCAGGTGATCCAGGATGCTGGCAGGCGTGGCAGAAGTCAGGATGCAGGAGCAGACACAGTGAGCTTCCAGCTGCTAGATGCAGAACAACGCGAAGGACGTGTGGCTGTTCGGGTGGGGTTTAAATAGCCTTGGAAGAAGTTCCAGATATGTATCCTTCCTCCAATCAGGTATGTATCCTTCCCCGACCACGCCCGGATGGTAAATTAGTCCCACAGGTAAAGTAGTTCCTTTCAGGCCTCAAGGAGGCCTGGATCCTGCAGCATGGTCTGCATCAGGTAAGTGCACCCAAGCACTTCCATAATGAGCCTGACGCCTATGGCGCCAGGGCTGATGTCTTTTATGACCCTGGCGCCATAGGCACCAGGACACTGTTCAAAGGGCCCCTATATGGGGTTGCTGGGTCCTTCCTTGGGGACTGGATGTCCGCTTTCGGGGATGCAGGGCTTGAACCGGCTCCCCGGGAGCGGGCATCATGACAGCGTGCTACCTTATAAGTACAGAATCCTGTCCGTTCCAGTATTTCATATGGCCCATGCCACTAAGAGACAAGCTTGTTTTCTGAGATAGGCAAGAGGACCAATACTTTTTGTCATACAGAAAACGATCTTAAGCTCACTTTTTTGTCATAGGAAGATTTCTACTTTTTGGGCCTTTTCTATATGAGTATAGACTAGATTTCGAACACGTGTCATATGTTCTCGCAGTCTGGTAGCCGATTGCGAAAGGGGAATGTGTGCCTCTTCTCGTTCGTTCCAGGTCTCCCAGGGCGGGTACAGGACATCTCTAGGTTATACCGTATCTACCGTAGAGTAGCTCAAAAGGAGAGAATCCAGTAGATGCCCGACGGGTTTTTCTCACTGCAAATAGTGCCATGGGGATCATACTGTCTCAGTCCTTCCGATCCTTATCTACCAAATTTCTTAGGATCATTTTAAGCATTTTATTGAATCTCTCTAATAAACCATCTGTTTGGGGATGATACACTAAAGTTCGTAAGGTGGTAATATGGAGTAGTTCCTTGACTTCCCCCATGAGCTTGCTCATAAATTTGAGCCTTGATCCGTTAGGATTTTTTAGGAAAGCCACCCTGGAAAAGTACAGTAGGATGTGCTTTACAATTTACCGAGTGGTGTTGTTCTGCATCAGGAATGCGCTGGGTATCTGGCCACCTGGTTGACAATTACGAGGAGATATTTGTTGCCCAGTCTAGATGTTTCTAAAGGTCCAATGATGTCCATCCCAATTCTTGAAAAAGGAATTCTATGATTGGCAAAGGATTCAGAGGGGCAGGCAATGGGATGTGAGTATTGGTTTTCTGACATATTCCACGTCTGAATAAAGGTTTTTATATCAGCATGGATACCGGGCCAGTAAAACTTCCTGCTGATGTGTGCCTGGGTTTTGGATTGTCCTAAGTGTCCCCCAGTCAGATGGGAATGCTTCATCCCGAGCATGATCTTTCGTGGGTTTTGTGGATTAGTAACTGGGTTTTACTCAAGCCTTCTGTTGAGGTTTCTTTTCTATATAGCAATCCTTGCTTTAAGAAGAAGAAAGGGCTTTCCTTCTCTATACCCTCTCCTTCAGGAATTGCTTGTAAAAAAAGCCTCAGCGGGGGCTGGGTCATTTCACTGGGCGAAGGCTAGGTCAGGATAGATGATAGGCTCTTCTCCCTTTTTCTCTTCAGTGCTTGATGGTTTGTTAGCTTCCCCAAAGCCCAAGGTACTTCCCTGTTTCTTCTGGTTCGCTTTCTCTAAAAAAGGGGAAATAGAGCTTTTTCAAGAATCCCTTGGGCAATTTTGTCTCTACGATGTACTTCAACTGGGACCTCGCCATAGTTCTGTAGGAGAAACTTAATGTCTCCTCGGAAGTTGGGATTGATGACGTCTGCTAGAACGAATATACTAAACTTCCAGGCTTGGCCAGATTTTGGGGCCAATCTTATATAACACCCAGGAGGGGGTATCAAAACTAAGTCTGTGGGAATCATTCCTCTTTTCCCAGGAGGGACAGTAGCCTCTCTACTGCTACAGATATCAAAGCCTATTGATTGTCACACCTAGGGGTCCGCCTCGATCTCCACCACATGCCTCTCATGCTCTCCCAATCAATAAGGGCACGTGGAATACGCCAGATCGATCAGATAGATCTATCAGGAGGGTTATAGCTCTCCCTAAGGGTGTGCAGCGACTTATGGCCGGTGGCAGCTACCCTGGAAGATTGCTGCAGCAGTATCTACGGTGAACAAAGCGGACATTACCCAGAAAACCTACACTTTCAATGTAGTCTGGAATAAGAGTATGGTGTCTCGCCTTCAGTCAAGCACGCCCCTCTTGGGAATATGATCTGCAGAACGTGGCTGATCGCTGCTTCTGATTACTGTTACTTTCGGCATCTTTTTGAAGTCACACTCCTTTTCTCGGCTTCCTGCTAGTCCTGTGCACCAGATCCTCTTTTTGTCTACTCGGACTCCCTTCTTGCTTATCCATATTACTTATTTACAAGCTGGTGTACCAGAACCCTCGTCTCGGAAAAAGGACTTATTCGGATTCCATTTTGATAAGTTTACCGTCCGCCCTTAAAACCCGACCTCGTTGCCTGCTCAAGGACTGCCTGGTATTTGTTTTTGTCTCTGTTGCCGCCCGCCTGTGTATCGGACCCGCTTGCCTGCTTAAAGGACTGCCAATTCACGGAACTTTCTCAACCTGCAATCCACTTTGGAACCGGACAACTCACCTGCCGAAAATACAGCATTCCGCCTGCTGCTGTCTTGTTTCTGCGTTTTGTTCGCAGCCTGAACCTAAGGACCCCAGTTTCCATCTGGTAAGATTACCTTAATGCCACTTTCTACGTACTTCATACATTTGTACTGATTTGGCCATACCATCTGATTACTGCAAAACAGACTGCTGCTCATTATCTTTGGGTTATCTTCTTTGCAACAAGTGCACATGGGGACGCTTTGCGGCAAGTGCACCCTCCCGTAACTAGTGCGCTCCTCGTGCCGCCTGGGTATAGTACCCTTTACTAACCTTACCATTTTTTGTTTTACACTTTCGTTGTTTCTTTTAGTTTAACTTTGGATATCCCTGTTCACACCAGTGGTAAGACATAAAGAATACCATAGTACTTGTGTATCCTGTTCCTACCTCCTACTTAAATTCAAAACCTAATCACCTTTCTGTAATTATATGGTAGCCTCCAGTATATTCTGTGGGAATCGGGGAAAGATTGATTCAGGTATTCATCTAAGTGCTGGATCTTTAGGGGTGGTTCATATTGGTGTCTGTGTTACTTACCTGCTGTCTTTATTCTTTCAGCTGGGTCCGTGGCGGTGCGTTCTCCCCGCTCTTTTAAGTGATCAGCCGCCTTGTCTGGTACATATACACAGCAATGTGTCATATCATTGAAAAGATCTAATATCTCTCATAGAGAGAAGGCTCGGTTGGAGGCTCCAAACCGAGCTCTTCAATCAACTCTTTGCCATCTTAGAAGTCTTGGCTCGCTGTCTTACGTGCTCCTCCGACTGGTGAGTAACATTGATTCTTTTGCGACAACAGAGGGGTTGGAGGCTATATGGCTAAGCTCCAAGAATTGTAGGGTTCCACAATTTGTTTCAATTGTGTCAAATCCCACTTCTGACACCAAACGTAAGGAAGGCATGCTATCAACAGTAAGACAGACACAAGTGACCACACTTCATGGGTGATTATTGAACTTTTGCAAGGGTATGATAAACGCCTATCGAAACCTCGTCTAAGATAGGAGCAAGCTACGACCATCAAATAATAAAGAAGGCACTCCTAGTAGAGTCGCGTCAACACAAATGGGCCTATGCTAAAAAACCTATTGCCAAACATTACTACTAATTTAAAAAAAAAGTGTGGGGTGAAGTTCATGAAAAACAAAGAAGTGTGTTAGGGAGAATTCTCTCTTTAGGCTGAATTTCCTAACCTAATGAGTCCCTCAGCAGCTTTGCTGTATTTCTGGAGTTTGTTTTTTTTCTCCTGCCAAGACCAAGAGTGAGACTCTTTTTCTCCCACTCTTGGACATGATTTATGGTGTTCCTTTGACTGTTAATGTGTTTTATGGGGTATGGGGTCCTTTACTCCATAGGGTCTCATGTGTTTTTACTATGTGTGTTACACAGCACCCTCCGTGCAGTAACACAGGGTTGTCATAGTGACACCCTACCATAGACTCCATACCCTGGGACTGACTACTGTTTCCCAGGGCATGTAAAGTCACCATTGGCTTTACTAGTCCCAAATTATTAACAGAAACCAGTACAAACCATCATATTGTGGACATACTGGTCGGGGCAATTCAATTGCCCCGGGGTCTGTTAGTCGAGGGGGCACATATCCGTCCCCCCTGATCGAATTTTTGCTGGTGGCAGTGGATACTACTTTTTATATTCGACCGCGAATATATCCCAGTGGGTTTTTCCCATTGTTCGAGGCTACCAACTTTAATTATTTAATTCTCATAGCCTCGAACATACCGCCGGTTTATTTATTTAATATTAATTCGCCGGTTGGTATTTTTTGCCAGGACTCGATTCTAAAATGGCGTTTGTGTTCTCTTCTGTGACTCCAACCCAAGTCGAGCCCTTTGTTCCACTTTTTGGCGGGCTTCTCCACAGAAGCCTCCAAAAGTGGTGCCAGTCTGTCTGGGTACCACAGGGTTGTGGGAGGGGGTTTAGGCACCCTGGACTGAGTTACCTTGGTAACTCAAGTCACACTCTTGTGTGATTGACCCAAGTGAGGCCGAGTGAATGGGGGTGTGCTGCATATAAGCAGGTGTAACGCTCACCTGATTCCCGTAGAGGCGCCGGTCTTGACTGGGCGTATACCGTATCTTCAAAGGTGATGTGTAACACACGGCTGGCTCTTTGGGCTGGACCTCTGTGCACTGTATGTCTGGCTCGAAAGGGTAAGATGTCTGCAGATAGAAAATGTGGGATTAATGAACTGGGTTATTGAATGTCTCTCTCTTCTTCCCTTTCTCTTCTCCTGTAGAACCCCAAAGGTTAACGCTCTCACCTTAGGTAAGTGAACGCCGTGCTCTCCATCTGCCTCGAGGCAGGGTGCTGTAACCAGTTTCTTCACTGGATAAGGGGAGCAGGCCTCTTGACTTCAGAGGACTGCTGTCCGTCGTTTACTGCACGAACGGTAAGTTTCGAGTAATTCTAATGTCTTTAAAGTCTTTAGTAATGATGTCTCTTGTTTTGCAGGGTTCCGGCGATGGCGGATGGCGGGCTGAAGTGAGTTGAAGATGGAGCCCGTGTGATGAATAGAAGCACCTGGAAGCACGTAAGTAAGCGCTTGTTGCCTGCTTCACGATGCGCTCTAACTGTCTTTTTATTTTGCAGGTACAAGTTCGGGGCGGCTGCAGGGTGCCGGAATACCCACTGGGTTAGATGTGGAAAGGAGTAATGGCACGTGAGTATTAAAGTTCCCCAATATCTTTAAACGCACCTTGTTTTGTCTTTCAGATGCGGGATGCAGCGCCGAAGGCCTCCGGAGCATGCGAAGAGTTGGTAAGCTTTTGTCTTTCAGATGCCGGAATGCAGTGTGAAGACCTCCGGAGCGCACGAAGAGTAGGTAAGCCTTTGTCTTTCAGATACCGGAATGCAGCGCGAGGCGTTGGTGACAGCCGATGGACCAGGTAAGTGAAGAGCTGTCACTGAAGACCGTAATGCTAACCTGTTCTTTCTTGTCTTTATAGGTGTTGCTGAAGACTGGATTCAGAATGGTAAGCCTTTTTCCTTAGGCCCAGGATCAGATGCAGAAGACACGATGAGCGTTCTGCTGCTGAGGATGCAGAATAACGCAAAGCAAGATTCATCCATCGGGTGTGGTTTAAATAGCCTCCTGTAGTGCTTAGGTGTCTCCTTCCACAGCCACGCCTAGGTAAGAAAAGAGTTCCTGCTTTCCAGAAGAGTTCCAGTGTTCTGAATCTAGGGAGTGGCTCCTGCCCCACCCAAAAGGAAAAGTAGTTCCAAACAGAAGAGGATCAGAGACTCAACTGGCAGGCAAGTAAGCAGCATGGTCTGCTGCAGGTAAGTCCACCCAAGCATTATGAGCCCGGCGCTTCCAGCGCTGGGACTGGGCATATTTATGAGCCTGGTGCCACTGGCGCCAGGACTGGGTCCAAAAGGTCCCAATTGGGACTGGTTGGCACTCGGAACCTGGGTTATGGATCTGCTTCCAAGGGAGTTGGGAAAACCCTGACCTTTTGGAAGCAGAGATCATGACAGTACCCCCCCTCAAGGCCCCTCCCAAACCGGGCTTCTCCGGGGGTTTTGGCTTGTCAGGAAATGTTCGGTGAAATCTTTTGATTAGGCGAGGAGCGTGGACATATTCAGCAGGTTCCCAGGATCTCTCTTGGGGGCCGTAGCCTTTCCAGTCAATTAGGTAGAATAGTTTAGATTTGGAGATCTTGGAGTCCAGAATGCTTTTGACTTCAAACTCGAGTTCTCCATCAACTAGGATAGGTTTTGGAGATTTGGTTAGTCGGGTTTGAGGTTGCACGGGTTTTAATAGAGAGACGTGGAAGACCGGATGTATCTTCATGTGCGGGGGCAAGTCCAACTTGACCGCTACTGGGTTTACTATGGTAGTGATGGAATAGGGACCAAGGTATCTTGGGTTGAATGTGCGTGGCCCTTTTAGAGGTAGATATTTGGTGGATAACCAGACTTGATCCCCTACTTGATATTGAGGGGCTTCCTTCCGATGTTGATCTGCTCCTTTCTTGTATTGTTCTTTAGCCCTTTGAAGGTGAGAAACAGCTTCCTTAAAGGCTTGGGTGATTGTAGAATGCAGGTAGTCTACTGCTGGTGTTTCAAGATCGTGGAGGGGATCCAACTCCGAGGTTCGAGGGTGACTGCCGTACAAAAGAAAAAACGGGGTTTTCCCAGTTCCCGAATGGACAGAGTTATTGTAGGCATATTCGGCTATCCAAAGGATGTCTTTCCAAGTTTTTTCAGTTTGTTGCAGCATGCAGCGTAAATACTGTTCCAGAGTTTGATTGGTCCTCTCGGTTTGTCCGTCGTTCTGAGGGTGGTGACTGGTCGATAGTCTCACATCAATTTGAGCCGACCGACAGCAACTTTGCCAAAAATGAGAAATAAATTGACTACCTCGATCAGAAATTAGAACCGAAGGAAAACCGTGCAGTCGGACGATGTTTTCGAGAAATTCTCGGGCCAGAGTTGCTGCTGTTGGCAAGCCTTTGAGCGGAATGAAATGCGCCATCTTGGAGAATAAGTCCACGATTACTAGAATCGTATTGTATCCGGAGCATGGAGGTAGATCGGTGATGAAGTCCATAGAAAGCGTATGCCAAGGGCGAGGTGGGATGTCAATAGGGCGTAAGAGGCCTGCTGGTCTTTCCTTTTGACTCTTGTTTTGGGCGCATACTCCACAGGACATTATAAAGTCGCTGATATCTTTTTTCCAAGACGGCCACCAGAAGTAGCGCTTGATCTTTTCTGAGGTCTTGGCCATACCGGGATGTCCTTCCATTAAAGAATCGTGATAACAAGAGATTACTTTTTTCTGTAAATCTGTGCTGGGTAGGTATAATCGTTCTTGGAAATACAATAAGTTGTCCTTTACTGCAAAGTCCTTTCCCTGCAGATGCCAATTCTGTATGTCTGCTGGAGTTACAAGTTGCCTGGCTTTATCCTTAACTTCCTCTATGGATTCTGTGGCGATTACACCCAGAATTCTTTGTTCGGGAATGATTGGTACAGGTTTAGGGTTGATCAAGTGTTCTTCCACTCCCATCCGAAAAAGGGCATCAGCTTTACCGTTTTTTGTACCAGGTCGATAGGTAATTATGAAGTCAAACTCGGCAAAGAATAATGCCCAACGGAGTTGTCTAGAGGATTGGGCTTTTGCGGTTTTCAAATATTGCAGGTTTCGGTGATCCGTAATCACAGTAACGGTGTGTCGGGCCCCCAGCCTTAAAGGCAGACTTGATAGCCAGAAGTTCCTTGTCAGTAATCGTGTAATTGATTTCAGGAGGCGAGAATTTGCGGGACCAAAATGCCACGGGATGCAACTGATTGGTTACCGGGTCCTTTTGTGATAGAACTGCCCCCATGGCAAGGCTTGAAGCATCAGTTTCCACGATGTAGGGGAGTTCGGGGCGAGGGTGTTTTAAGATTGGTGCAGAGATAAATTTAGTCTTCAAATCCTGGAAAGCTTGTTCCGCCTCGGTAGACCATTCAAAACGTTTGTTTTTCTTTAACAAGGCAGTGATGGGCTGGACTATTCGAGAGAATTCGGGGATAAACCTGCGGTAAAAGTTAGCGAAGCCTAACATGCTTTGCACACCTTTTACGGAGGATGGTGATGGCCATTTGAGAACTGCATCGACCTTCTTTGAATCCATACGCACTCCGCCAGGTGATAATATGAATCCCAAGAATTCAACTTCAGTCACGTTGAAAACACATTTTTCCAACTTAGCGAAAAGTTTGTGTTGACGCAATCTTTCAAGGACCATTTTCACGTGTTTCCGATGTTCAGATTCCGATGAAGAATAAACGAGGATGTCGTCAATGTAAACAACAACACACACATCTATGAGCTCTCTGAGGACATCGTTCATAAAATATTGAAAGGCGGCCGGGGCATTACATAGTCCGAAGGGCATGACCTGATATTCAAATAGCCCATACTTGGTGCGGAAGGCCGTCTTCCATTCATCGCCCTCTTTTACTCGTACCAAGTGGTAAGCTCCTCTAAGATCCAGCTTTGTATATATGCATGCTTTTCTGACTTGGTCCAGGAGTTCAGGGATCAAAGGTAACGGATATCTATTCTTAACAGTGATCTGGTTCAGGGAGCGATAATCTATACAAGTTCTAAGGTCTCCTTCCTTTTTTGGAACGAAGAACAAAGCTGAAGAAGCAGGGGACTTGGAAGGACGAATAAACCCATTTGCCAGGTATTGATCCAGGTATTGTCGAAGGTGAAGGTTCTCAGGCTCGGTGAGGGCATAAATTCTACTACAAGGAGGAGTAGATCCAGGTATCAGGTCGATCTGGCAGTCATAAGACCTATGAGGAGGTAGAGAGTTAGCCTGATCCTTCCGGAAAACATCTTGGTAGTCTAGGTATTCGGGAGGTAACTGGGGAGTCTCTGAAGAAATTGCTGCCAGTGCAACACCAGGTGGAGGGTGACAAGTAGAGACACATTCTGGAAACTGGACCGTTCTTGCTCGCCAATCGATCAGAGGATTGTGTTTCTCTAACCAAGGTATTCCTAGAATAATCTGAAACTGAGGGGCCTTGATCACATCGAACACGATCTTCTCATGGTGTCCATCTTGACTTACTAGCATCACTTCTTGAGTGGTATGCGTTACTGGCCCGGAGGCTATCTCCGTACCATCCACCGTAGTAATGACGTCCTTTACAGCCTTGGGACAAAGAGTTAGATTCATCCTCAAAACCATTTCATGATCCACATAATTGCCAATGGCACCGCTGTCGACGTAAGCTTCAATTGCATGTAATCGATCCGGATTATCAGGGCTAATGAGGACCATAGGTATCACGAAATGCGAGGTCACGGAACTGGTTTTCACGCTCGGCAAGAGGACCTATATTCTTGTCGGGCGAGGTCGTTTCCCTGCTCAGAGTTTGTAACTTTGGTAACTGCAGCTCCTACTGCCTTCTTGGCAGGTTTCACCGGACAGTCTCGAAGAAAGTGCCCTGAGTTTCCGCAATAGAGGCATAATTGCAACTGTTTTCTCCTTTCCCGCTCCTTTTGTGTTAGAGGACCTTTCAGACTCCCTATTTGCATGGGTTCCCCGGAGTCTACTACTTTGGAAGGAGTTGGCGGTTTGGAAAATACTCGAGCATCAAACTTGGAACGATCGGCCTTCCTGTTCTGCAGTCTGTGATCTATTTGAACGACTAAGTCTATATAGTCCGAACAATCTTGTGGGGGATTCACTACTTGGGCTAACACATCTTTGAGCTCTCCGCATAGACCTCTATAAAACAGCGTAATCCTTTTGTCCTCAGGCCAGTGAGTTTCCACTATCAGTCTGTTGAAAGACGCAATATAAGCCAAAAGGTCTTGATTACCTTGTCGCAACGAAAGAAGCTCATTGTCCAAGGCCTGCCCCTGTGAATGTCTTGCGAACAGTTTTTCCATACTGAGCTGAAAAGCTTGAAAATCATGGAGGACCGGATCATCTTGATTTACTAGAGGGATCGACCAGTCTGCCGCATTGCCACTAAGGTACGAAAGCACGAAAGCTACTTTAGCTTGATCAGTTGGAAAGGCTGCTGGCCGGCATAAGAAATGCAACCGGCACTGATTGATAAATACTGCAAACCTCTTTGGGTCACCAGAAAATCGTTCGGGCGGAGCCAGAGGTACATTCCCAGGTAGGTTGATCTGCACTGGATTCATAGAGGATGTAGAAGGAAGATTTCCCCCAGATGCGGGTAACGGGGTCTGTCCGGCTTGAGACTGTAGCAATTGTCTAGCGAGATCATCTGTTCGCTCCTTGGAAATAATCAGTTCCCTTCTTAGAGCGTTCGTTTCCTGACGGGCTGCATGCACTTCTGCCCTTAGTTCCCCAAGTAACTGGGCTAGCTGGTCGGTATCCGAGGTTTCCATAGCGCCTGGACGGGAGTTTTGTGGTAGGCTTTGCGTTCTGTAACGCTCACCTGATTCCCGTAGAGGCGCCGGTCTTGACTGGGCGTATACCGTATCTTCAAAGGTGATGTGTAACACACGGCTGGCTCTTTGGGCTGGACCTCTGTGCACTGTATGTCTGGCTCGAAGGGTAAGATGTCTGCAGATAGAAAATGTGGGATTAATGAACTGGGTTATTGAATGTCTCTCTCTTCTTCCCTTTCTCTTCTCCTGTAGAACCCCAAAGGTTAACGCTCTCACCTTAGGTAAGTGAACGCCGTGCTCTCCATCTGCCTCGAGGCAGGGTGCTGTAACCAGTTTCTTCACTGGATAAGGGGAGCAGGCCTCTTGACTTCAGAGGACTGCTGTCCGTCGTTTACTGCACGAACGGTAAGTTTCGAGTAATTCTAATGTCTTTAAAGTCTTTAGTAATGATGTCTCTTGTTTTGCAGGGTTCCGGCGATGGCGGATGGCGGGCTGAAGTGAGTTGAAGATGGAGCCCGTGTGATGAATAGAAGCGCCTGGAAGCACGTAAGTAAGCGCTTGTTGCCTGCTTCACGATGCGCTCTAACTGTCTTTTTATTTTGCAGGTACAAGTTCGGGGCGGCTGCAGGGTGCCGGAATACCCACTGGGTTAGATGTGGAAAGGAGTAATGGCACGTGAGTATTAAAGTTCCCCAATGTCTTTAAACGCACCTTGTTTTGTCTTTCAGATGCGGGATGCAGCGCCGAAGGCCTCCGGAGCATGCGAAGAGTTGGTAACTTTTGTCTTTCAGATGCCGGAATGCAGTGTGAAGACCTCCGGAGCGCACGAAGAGTAGGTAAGCCTTTGTCTTTCAGATGCCGGAATGCAGCGCGAGGCGTTGGTGACAGCCGATGGACCAGGTAAGTGAAGAGCTCTCACTGAAGACCGTAATGCTAACCTGTTCTTTCTTGTCTTTATAGGTGTTGCTGAAGACTGGATTCAGAATGGTAAGCCTTTTTCCTTAGGCCCAGGATCAGATGCAGAAGACACGATGAGCGTTCTGCTGCTGAGGATGCAGAATAACGCAAAGCAAGATTCATCCATCGGGTGTGGTTTAAATAGCCTCCTGTAGTGCTTAGGTGTCTCCTTCCACAGCCACGCCTAGGTAAGAAAAGAGTTCCTGCTTTCCAGAAGAGTTCCAGTGTTCTGAATCTAGGGAGTGGCTCCTGCCCCACCCAACAGGAAAAGTAGTTCCAAACAGAAGAGGATCAGAGACTCAACTGGCAGGCAAGTAAGCAGCATGGTCTGCTGCAGGTAAGTCCACCCAAGCATTATGAGCCCGGCGCTTCCAGCGCTGGGACTGGGCATATTTATGAGCCTGGTGCCACTGGCGCCAGGACTGGGTCCAAAAGGTCCCAATTGGGACTGGTTGGCACTCGGAACCTGGGTTATGGATCTGCTTCCAAGGGAGTTGGGAAAACCCTGACCTTTTGGAAGCAGAGATCATGACAGCAGGGCTTTGGGGACTGGAACTTCAGAAGTCGCCACAGGACCTGAGAATCCGACGAGGGAGAAGCTGAGCCGACCTACCACGACGACACCACCGGTGGAGCCCTGCGGAACCGACTCACCACTTCCCGACGACAGAGAAGATCTCCCGGCTGGAGAGGCTTCTTCCCCTGACTGGTGGGCACAACCAGTTTACCTTCTTCTCTTTGCACTCCAGACCGGCTTGTGGTCGAATTGCCCGTGCCAAGCACCCCGGCAACCGGATAGCCACTTACCACTGGACCGCGAACTAAAGGACCGCTCCTTTTACCTGAGAACTCCGCGGCTGGTTTCTTCCCTGGCAGTGCAACGGACTCCTGTCTTCCTCCCCGACGAGATCCTCACTTCCCCCAGACAAAGCACCGACTTGCATCTGCTGCCAGGAACAACTGCCCCCGCTGGAGTATTCTCACCACTTTAAGGTACCGTGTCCGCCAGGCCTCCCTTTCTAAAGATTGCTACAAGGTAATAATAACCCCTTAACCTTCTGGACTGAGCTGGCCGCCTTGACCTTCTAACTGGTCCCTTTCTTTGTTCCACCTCTTTTTGAACCTTTTCAAGACTTTTGTGCACTGCAACCATGTGACCTGGGACACATTTCGTTTGATCCTCTTAAAGTGGATCCGGCCTACTGAACTCTAACTTCACGGTTTTACTTTGCCTTCCTCTCTTGTTGTGTTCTTGTAAAAGTGTTGGGACCTGTTTCAATGTATTCTCCGTTTTTCTCTCCCTTTTAAAACGAATTATTAGAGTGCCATCTGCGTTAAGCGCTCACGGCTGTCTGAAAATAAGTGGGGCTTTACTTAAGACTTGTCTAATATTCTTCTAAGGGAGTGTATATCTTTTAGTGACCGTGTTTTTGAATTGTTTACTATTAGTGCCTGTGTGTTTTTCTAGATGTGGTTTTAAATAAATAATTATATCTCTTTTACACCAAGCCCTGGCCAGTGTTTACTTGGTCTACTGTGTTCTGTTGACCTATTGTGAATACTCTGTACACTGCCTAACTCTTCTTGAGGGAAGTCTGACTGCTCAGCCACAGCTACCAAGTGAATCTGTGTGGTACAGACTGCTACCAAGTGGGTTTACTGCCAAACACCTGTAGTCTTAAATCTTTTGCAGTGGTCCCAGAGGGAACTGCACAGGTTTGTGCCTAACAAAGTGTTCCCAAAATTATAAGTCAGGATTATTGGGCCGCTGGCCTCCCTTCCCCACGTTTTCAACACGGGGCAATGCGGGTCACTCGAGCAAAGCACACACTCTGGCACCGTGGTACGAGGATACAGTTCCATTTCCACATTTCAGGACCTTCTGTGTCCAAGCCTCTTTACTCCTAGTAAGTCTCAGGACTCAAATGGCCTGCTGTACAATAATAATAAGAAAACGTTCCTTTCTCCCCGTCTGTATTCAAGTAGGGTGTTTGCCCTGGATCCCCCTCTGCTGGGCTCAGATCCTTATTAAATCAAATGTTCCACATTGGATCCCCCTCTACCGGGCTCAGATCGCTTTCACACCAATGTCCGAGAGTTCTTTCTTGGGTGACTCACAGTTCACTCCGGATCCCCCTCAGCCAGGCTCAGATCCCTTTCTCTTGGTCAATTAGTTTCCCCAACAGTGCCACAGTGGCAACCGCTCCTCCCCACCTTTGTTATCGACCCTCATCCAGGTGATCCTCCTGCACTGGTCCACCTCCAGGAACTGGATCCAAAAGTGATGGTCGTGTCCTGGCCACCTGGATGACAGATTCCCAGGGACTAGCGGGTGAGACACCTTCAGGTTTGTCACAAAGGTAAAAGGACTAACATTTTCTGACCTACTGAAAATGACTTTTGATTTACCTTCTTGTCATAGGTACTTGTTTGTTGGGCTTGAACTTTCTCCATATGAGTGTGGACTAGAGTTTGGACAAGTTTCATGTGCTCTCACAATCAGGTAGCTGTCTGTGAGAGGGGAATTGGTGCCTCTTCTCTTTATTCCCAGGTCTCCCTGAGCATATCTAAGACATCTCTTGGTTCTATACCGTTCAGTTTCTCGATAGGGGAGAAACCAGTGGATGCCTGAGGGGTCTTTCTCACTGCAAACAGGGCCCAAGGGATCATACGATCCCAGTCTTTCCCCTCCTCTACTAACTTTATCAGAATAATTTTGAGGGTCTTATTAAATCTCTCTACTAATCCGTTCATTTGGGAGTGGTAAACTGAGGTTCTTAAAGTGGTAATGTGTAGTAATTCTTTAACTTCAACCATGAGCTTACTCATGAAATTGGATCCCTGATCCATTAGAATTTCCTTGGGAAACCAACCCTAGAAAAGAATGGTAGCAAGTGTTTTAAAATTTCCTGTGTTGTATTGTTCTGCATGGGGAGGGCTTCTGGGTATCAGGTAGCGTAATCAATGATTACGAGAACATATTTATTGCCCAGTTCGGAAGTTTCCAACGGCCCAATAATATCCATCCCGATACTAGAGAAAGGAACTTCTATTATCGGTAGTGGGTTTAGAGGGGCAGATAGGGGAATATGTGAGCTGTTTTTTCGGCATATCTCACATGTCTGAATTAAGTTCTTTAAGTCAGCATGGATACCCGGCCTATAGAATTTCCTACTGATGTGAGCTGGAGTTTTAGATTGTCCCAAGTGTCCTCCTGTAAAGTGAGAGTGTGCAATCTATAGCACGATCTTACGATGGGTTTTGGGTATTACTAATTGAGTCTTACGTAGGCCTTCCCTGGAGGTTTCTCTTCTATATAGTAATCCATGTTTCAGGAAGAAAAAAGGACTTCCCTTTTCTTGTCCTTCTCCCTCAGGAATCACTTGCAAGAAAGCCTCTAAGTACTGGATAATTTTGCTGGGCGAAGGCTAGGTCAGGAAAATTGGTAGGCTCATCTTCCCCTTTTGCTCCAGTGGTACGTGTCTCATCGGCCTCTTCAAAGCCTAAGTTACCTCCCCAGTTTCCTTGGGTTCAGTTTCTTCCTCAAAACGGGGAAATAGTGCTTTCTCAAGAATTCCCTGTGCAATTTTGTACCCAGGATGTATTTCTAACTTGGTCTTCCCATGGTTCTGTAAAATAACTTTTGTCTCCCCTGGATCTATAATGCCTGCTAGGACATCCAGAGCAAATTTCCAGGCTAGGCCAGACTTTGGAGCCAGTCTTATATAACAACCCACAGGGGGTATTAGAACTAAGTCATTGGAAATCATCCCTCTTTTCCCGGGAGGGATAGTGGACCCTATGCAGCTATATGTATCAAAGCCTATGGGTTCTTTTGTGGTGGTAGAGGGTATAAAGCTCTGTGGCTACGTTTCTGGAATTCTATGGTCTCACAATTTGTCTCAATTGAGTTGTATCCCACTCTGACACCATATATAAGGGAGGCATGGTATCACAAGTATGACACTGACACAAGAGCTACACGTTTCAAAACCTTTATTACATTCTTGGGGTTTGGAAGAACTCCTAATTTGCCCTATAACTATGATGGGAGCAGTCTCTACCATCAAATAATAAGGAAAACATAGTCCTAGTCAGTCTATGTCAAATCAAAATGGCCTATACTAACAAAACCTAATGCATGCCTATCTCTTAGACAAAAAGTGTGTAAAGGGGAATGTGTATGCAAAAGAAAGACAGTGTTATAACATAAAGGATGAAGGTGGCTGAGTCAGCTCTCCTCCCCACGTTGAACAGCACGGAGTAAGGCGGCCCCTGTAAACAGGATGACACACTCTGGCTCAGGTTATAAAAAAATAGGCTGTCAAAAACATGGGACGAGGCCCGCTTGGCCTTCCATGTTAAAGTCGCTTATTCCAGTTTTCCAAAAGTTCTTTCACATTTCAACAAATGTTCATGTAGGTCTCCCTCTGTCGGGCTCAGAACTCTCAACACAAAAAGTACCTGATTCAACGTCACGTAGGTCTCCCTCAGTCAGGCTTGGACCTTGCAATCACAGCACTTGCAGAGGTTCCCTTCCCCAAGCTTTATTCACGTCCGTTAGAGGTGCCCTTCCCGTAATTTATTTCATATTCCAGGTCTCCCTTGGTCAGGCTCAGACCTTTCACTGATGTCGAAGACTTTAGAATGTGCAAGGCTTTTTCCATAAACCTCTGCAGGACCCCTTAGAATTTCTATCAAGACCTGAGGGAAGGGTACCGACACCCACTCCCGAAACCACAGAAGCCGAATGTACTCGACCATCCCACCGTGGTTGGCACGGGTTCCTGATGGTAGAACGTCTTGGTGATCATGCGGCAGCCAATGGGGGGGGGGATTAGGGAGAGGTTGTGGATGGGAAGGGGAAGTTTAGGAACACTGGAAAGAGGGTGAGGGTAACCAGATTGGATAGGTAGGGGAATTGAGGAACAAGACATATCTTAATACCCATGAAACATTGTTACACATCCTGGAATACCTGACCTAACGAACACCTACACTGCTTGATACCGCCTATTCTTTCCTACTGTAATAGCTTTGCCACCTGTTCCATGGAACCTCTTTAACCAGAACTCTAGCACATAGTATGCCCTAAGAGCATAGCATGAAGGATTAGCAGATACTGAGTCTTGAACATGATAGTGGCCTAGCAAACATTGGGCATGATACATATGCAGGTAACCTGCGTAACAACATGAACAAATGGAAGACACACATGGAAATCGCTTCCCAACATAAGCACTACACTCATGGCCTGATAGGCAAAATGATGCATGAAAGACAAGCAAAATGATGCATGGAAGACATGCAACAAATACATGAAGCGAGCAAGCAATCTAGTCTTTCTGGCTGGAGCGCCTACATGTGTTATGGCCTCACATATCTTGCGAAGTAACCATGTTTTCCTTCACCCCAGGATTCACTAGTTCACATTCATAGAGTTTTCCTTCACACAGTTATTCACTAGTTCCTATCCTTAGAGCACATAACCCTGAGTTTCCCTTCACACAGAGTTTCACTGGTTCATATCCATAGAAGTGCCAATCCCTTAATGCCAATGGTGCTGGTATCGAGGCCCACAACCCACACTGAAACGTGCAAGCTTGACTGGCAGAAAACAAACAAGACCAACAAATTGCACCAGAACACTTAACTGAATGTCTGGGAGTCCTGTAAGGCAGCCCGGACACTGTTGAGTAAGACGGAAGACCACACCAAGCAGCACGGCATCACCGCCACCTGGCCCGGGTGTTCTGTCTCATGCTTCATGCTCAAGTCACCCCCAAGCTACATGCCATCACCGTCACTGGGCCCAAGTCTCCTGCTGCTGCTCCATGCACACACCTCGCCACATCCGCCCGTGCCGTAATCTTCTTCAATATGCTGCACCTGGCCCGGGCAGATGATGAGCTTTATTTCCGATCGCAGCTGCGTGCTGTGCGCCCTGCAATGCCCTTCCCAGGCAAACTGGGTAATGTAGTCCTACCTTGGTCTGGTCCCCTCCTGTTTGCGCCTCTCTGGCCCAGCCTCTATTCCTGCAACTTTCACTTCAGCTCTCCCTTATGTTATTTGCCCCAGTGTCTCTTGGTCTCGGTAGTTCCATAACACAATCAGCAAAGTTTAAAGAAATCTATCTCTTAAAGCAATCACCTTTTAAGTTCCCCTTTCGACGTGATTAATCTTGACCATTGCACATTTCAGAATTCATTCACTTGCCACTTTATAACAAGACATCCAACATTTCTCGGAGACTTTCGAGTGGGCTTGTTCCTTTCGCCAGACCCCTCTGCCACTCTCTATCACTATCGTTTCACAGTTATCAGTAACTTTTACATTTACTACTGGTTTGCATTATTTTGCGTCCCATTAGCATGTGCGCAACCTTCAATTGTGAGATACACTGTTGCGGATTCAATCTTTCCTTGACACAAACCAGACTTTCATGTCTTTCGCTAACTCACCGGGTGTGTGCATTCCTTTCTTGTCTCTGTGGCTTTGGTTCACAAGTCAAGGTTGATACCACAGGCTTGGCCTCACATCCCCAACTCTGTCTTTCATCCGAGAGGGTCGCTGGAATCCTTGACACACAATGCTGGCTTCTTCTTATATGGATTTTGGCTTTCTACGCGTATCCTTCACGGTTTCTTGGAGGCAACGACCTCCTGCAGGGAACTTCAGGGTTTCCCTACCCTTTGCTCTTACCCTTTGCTCTGGTACCTCGAACAGTCGTCCTGGTCCAGTGGGTTCGCCTTCGCCCCAAAGATCTGCTCCTTCTCGTGTTTCACCATGCTCAGAGTGTGTCTCTTTGTTCTGCCTTTTATCCGTGTGGGAGGAGCTAATCAGGTGTATGTGATAAAGGTCAAGTGCCTGACTTTGCCTGACCTGATTAACGGGACATGTCCAATGAGATATGTAAGTGTTAGCCTCTTTACTCTCTGTCGTCCTTTTCCTCAGCCCAGTTTTTAGGAAAGATTTCATATTCAAATGTAATTTTCCCTCCATGTGTCAACCCCCCAAACTATTTGCTGCTGTTTTACACCCTGATTTAACCTTTGCCAGAGAAGCGCAGCCCTCAGCTGCATTCCTCTGGGCTTTCGTTCACTTCTTATGGGGAAACTGACATGCCCTTAAGACAGTCCGTACTGGGAGACTTCATTTCCCTTAGTCCTTTCCTCATGTTGCAGCTTTCGTGCAAAATGTAACAAGAGTGCAATGTAACTTACTTTACCGCACCCTTGGGTCTCTAGTCATTTCAAAGGACCTAGAAACTCTCGCTGGACTTTTAATGAACTGTGCAGATGTGTCACGGACAGGACTGGTGGCAGCTATCGTTTATTTTATGTTTTGAACCCTTTAATGCCATGTTATCCGCGCTTACTGCGTTTGGCACGAATAGGTGGCCTGGCTCAAAAATGGCCATGCCACGAGGTTCTTTGTCCTGTCCTTTGGCCATCTTGCCCCTTCACCCTCCCCAGGTCGAGCCAACCCGGGTCAGTCCTTATTTGGTCATGCACTTTCCCGCGAAAACCCAAATCTTTCGCGGGCTTCTGCATGCATTGTGTGTGCCTCCAGAATGTGGGCTGGGATCTCTGTTCCCAATACACATCCTGGGTGCCAGAGAGTCTGGAGTGTCCTGAATGCCTGGGACCACTGTGGTCCGTGATTCGTCCACGTATGGAGTGAGTGTTTGTGAGAAGCTCTCCCATTGGGTCCTCTCCGTTTTGGCGCAAAGGGAACTTTGGATAAGAGGAGTCCGAGAACACCACTACCATGTCGATCCCCTGAGTTCACACGAACAAAGGATAAGGAGCCAAGTATCCTGCAACAAGAAGCCGAGTCGAGGAACCGCTGGTGACCCGCTGGAAGGTTTGGCACCCTGAACCTGCTGTCGTCCTGCGAGACCCCTCTGAATCTGATCATCCTAGAAGGTCTGTGAAGGCGCTTCGACTCATTGGAATAGTGGGATCAACTATTCTTGGCACCTTCAACAAACCCTGCAAGTAAGCCTCTTCGGAAGTGTCCCTGGGCCAACCAGTGGGCTGACCAGTTTACGCAGGACGTTTGCTGTCACCGCTGCGGTTTCGAGGAAGCCCTCGAAACTTGGTATACTGCTTGCTGTGTCCACGGCACCCTCACACCGAATTTCGTACACTTGGCATTCCCAGGTCTGAAGTGAGATGAGAGCGCCTGGACCGGAGTAAACACGGTTACCGTGTTGCCCTGTTGTGGCAACAACCTGTGCAAGTTTGCTGCACTTGTGACCCGCTTGACCCTGAAGCCTGCTACTGCGGAAACTACACGGTGTCGAGACGTCCGGATTGTCGCATTCGAACCTGCCAGTGAAGTGGACTTTACTGGCGGTCTGGGTCTGCCTGCGTCGGGGACTGGTGAGTAGTCCATACCCCAACTGGCGGCCCCTAGCACAGGAGCCCATTTTTACGCACAAAGTGGCCCCAAGGGCCCCTTCCCTTTCCACCGCTATTGTGAAATAGCGACTCCAGCCCGCACTCTCAACCGGCCTCCACCCGCAAGTGGAGGTCCTGCTTGAATAGTGGGGACTTGTTTTTCATCGACCTTATCCACCTTCCTGAGCTGCTGGTGACCCTTGAAGAGACCCTATATTGTCCTGTGGCACAAGCGCGTGCATGTAGTATTGAGCATAAGGCTCCTCTCTTCGTAGGGCTTGGACTGCCTCTTAGTTGTATTCTTGATGTGGAACTGGGTCTAAAGATTACTTGCACTGCCTGTTTTCCTCCCCATCTAGCTGGTGTACGTATTTCGTGCTTCTTAATCCGTTAGACCCCTCTGGTCTTGTATATATATTATATTGATTGTGATGTATTAGTTTACTTTAGTATTATTGTGATTCTTTGCTATAGTCTATATCACAAAGGCCTTGTAATAAATGTGTCTATATTTTTAATATAACACCTGTCTGGAGTAATTTGTAAGTGTCCTTGCTTTGTGTGCTCATTGAGGTCTTTCAGTCACCCTCACCCCTCTTGAGACTTAGTCTTGACCGCCTGCCATAGCTACCCTGATTGGTCAGGCTTGTCCAGAGGTTACCCTGTTCCAAGAAACTAGGTTGGCCTTCTGAACCTCTGCCCCTCCAGGTCAGAGTTCAGAAATCCATCTTAACAAATTGGTGTACAGCGGTGGGATAGGACTGAAGGAATCCGGTGTTACAGACGAGTGAAGGCATTTCGAGTTATTCCTACCAGGACACCTAGTGAATTGTCGTAGTATAACTTTTAAAAGGCCATAGTCCAGTGGCTAGGAGCCAGCGCGGACGGCATGGCTTCCGGAGAGCTCCCACTGGCCCAATGCTCCGCAACGAAGCACGCTGAGCTGTGGCCCCGTTTTGGGCTGAACTTGAGGGATAGAGGATCTGGGGGGTCCCTGCAGCTATCGTGCGAGGTGATTCAAATTGCAGCTGTTTTTTTGGACTTTTTGATGGGCTCGATCGAGAGGGTCCAGCCGGCTCCCAAGATGGCCGCTACACTACGCGGTCACAAGAATGCCCCGGCACACTGAAGCGGGTTGGGCGCAGCTGCAGACACACTGGAGCCGCTGTGTCCCACTTCAATTCACCTGTAAGGCGCATGGCAGACTGGAAGACTTTCTGCCCACGAGAGCGGGATCCTCCCGCGCTGTAGGGCTACGAGGACACATGCAGCTGCTCGCGGCCCGTACATTGCCCGGGGCCCACCGGAATGTGACCATGCCTTGGAAGGCGGAGGTGCGGTAAAGAAGCAGCAAGGTGGGAGGCCGCCCCGGGTCCCGCTCTTGGCAGGGGGTCATCTCTAGAAGCGCGGTGCGAGCCCCTGGACGGGACCCCCAAGGCGTCGGGGCACCGGCGATCCCCTCCCTCCCCCTGGGTGGAGAGAGTGCAACCTCCACGGCGGAGTGTCCCGGTCTGGGGCCTGATCCGTGCCCCAACCTTCTCAAGCCCCGCTGACACGGGCCCGCGCAGGCGTTTGGCCCGCCTTTTGAACCTACCTGCAGACAGCAGCCAGCGCATGCTCTCCCCCACATCGAGAGGCCCGGGCGGCGCATCTGACACAGCCCTGTAGCACAGAGCCAGCAGCCGGCAAAGGGATCCCCACCGGAGAGATCCAGAGTCGCATCTGCCTTAAGGCATTGGGGTGAGGAGTGGGGAGGTGAGACAGCCGGGCCAGCGCCCTCAAATCAAGCCCCAGCTAACCCCAAAGGCAATCCCAGGGGGTCCCGCCACGAGCCTGGGCAGCGAGACAGGGGACAGGAGGCTCCCAGTCACTGGAGAGGCCTGAAGGGGGCCGGCAAGTATCCACTGGTGCCAAGCAATAACAACTCAGCCAACGGGGCTTCCAGCACACTGAGGGGAAGCAAGCATTTCGTGTTTGGATCCAGGCCATAGCTTCACAGTATTTGCCATGTCTAAAAGTGGGAAGTCTACTAAACAGGGGGATATCTTAGCCCTCCTGGCCAACGCATCCACGGATAGGGCCAGGAAGATCCCCCCTCCAACGGAGCCAACTGATACCGGCGAGCCCGCCCTGGGTGAGTCAGGGTCCAGCCCATTGCAAGCGGCCACCAAGGCTGACCTCCAGGAGCTATTAGCAGCCCTAACTAGGGAAATTCAAAAGGGGACCGAAGAGGTTACGAAGAAGATCAATGCTTTAGACAAACGGATGGGTGAAGTGGAACAGTGAACTGCGATGTTGGAATCCGAAATCTGCGAGCAGAAATTCGAATACGAGCGGGACGGAGATAGAATCTCCGCCCTTGAAAACAGATGCAATGCTCTTGAAGCCAAACTAGAGGATTTGGAAAATAGCTCGCCAAGGAACAACATCCGTATTAGAGGGGTCCCCCCCTGGATTGCAGATGTGGACTTAAAGTCCTATGTGACGGAGCTATTCCGATTTATCATCACCCTCCCTGATAGGGCGCCGTTGGAGCTGGATCGGGTGCATAGAACAAGACCTGGGCGTCTGGGTTTCCTCTGGACGTGTTGGCTAGAATACACTTTTTTCAAATAAAGGAAGATATAATGCGGGAAGTAAGGCAGCTGCATCAGATCACCTTCCGTGGCTTGACCCTATCTTTATATCAGGACCTGGCGACTCTGACCCTACAAAAACAGAAATCGCTGCGACCTCTGATGGAATGGCTACACGACAAGAAAACTCCATACCAGCGGGGCTTCCACACCTCAGTAAAATTCAAGTGGGAGGGTCCCAGAGGCAAATCTACACAATGAAAGAAGCGGAAGAACTCATGGGATGTAAAAGGGGTGAGGAGGATTCTGAGCCCGAAGAAATGGCTGGTTCCCACCCGGAGGTCGGCGGTGTAGGGGAATGGACGAAAACCAGCAGGCGGCGGAGACCTAGGGGGCCCCCCCAAGAAAGACAGTGATTGGGGCTAAGGGCCTGTCGTAGAAAGCTCCATTAATCTTCGCCCCCGGGCGGCGGTATCTCCCCGCTCAGCAGATCAAGAGATATGGGGCGAATGGAGGAGGTTTGCACTCACTCAGGGGGAAGAAGGAAGAGCACTATTTGTACCTAAGCACTCTGTAATTCAATAGCCCAGTTGGTCAGCATCAGGAGCATTGGTGCCATTGGTTCCCCAGTGGTGGTAGGATGGCGTTTCTCCTACCAGGTCAACGTTGGGAGGGGAGGGTGGTAGTTGGGGACTTTCTAGGGACAAATGGCAACACATCGGACATCACTCGCAGCAGGTGGCATGCTTCTGATCAACACCACAACATGCAGCATTCAAAGGAGTTGGGGTACTGTTTTGGAGCTAACACAGTTTCTGAATTGCAACCCTGCAGACCAGCACAGAGCACAATACACAGCACAAAAGTGTCCGGGAACAGTGAACTATGGCTGATCTGAGTGAAATACGCATCCTATCTTGGAATGTGCAAGGCATGAACTCTCCAAGAAAATGGCGCTCAGTGGAACACCGACTGGAGTAACTGGCTGGAGACATTGTACTCTTGCAGGAAACCCATTTACTACAGGAGGACGAACGTCGCATAAGATTCAAGCGATTCAAAGCTGCCTACTTCGCCTCAGCGGGGGGGAAAAAAAGAGGGGTAGCGATATTGTTAAGCGATAAAGTCCCACTCTCAAAAATCCCAATACGAAGAGATCCAGACTGTCGCTTCCTCCTGCTCAAAGGCTTATTCGAAGAACTTCCCATCACAATCGTGACAGTTTACAGCCCCAATACAGCTCAAAACAAGTTCATCAAAGACGTTATTCCAATTATCTCAGCGTTCCGTGAAGGCCACCTGTTCATCGGGGGGGATTTTAACCAGACGCCAAATCCGCAAGTGGACAAAACTCTTCCCCCCACGGCAGCGGATATCACACATTCTCTTTCCCTGGCCAAACTGTTTAGAGAGACTGAAACGGTTGATGCGTGGAGGTTGTTTAATGGGGATTCCAGAGACTACACGCATTTATCCTACGTTCACAAAGGCCACTCGAGAATAGACCTTATGTTGCTCTCTGGAACGTTATTTCCATGCTTGAACAATGTAGAAATACACACATGTATGATTTCGGACCACACCCCCGTTTCTATGAACATAGCGATATCAGGCCCAAGAAACTGGACCCAGCGGGACTGGAAGCTGAATGATTCCCTGCTGCTAGACGAAGCTATAAGGTAGGAGGTAGAGAGCATGTTAATTAACTATTTTAAAGAGAACACCACAGAAACAGCCCCCATCAATAGCATCTGGGACGCAATGAAGGCTGTGGTTAGGGGAGTCCTGATAGGCGCTGGAGCAGAACAAAGAAGGATATCGCTGATAGCTAGGGCCAAGTTAGAAAAAGCAGTGTCTCAGGGTGAAGCGGAACTGAAGGCTCGCTATTCCAGGAAGGCCGAGAGGTCCCTGAGAAAGGCAAAACTAGCGCTTGAAATGCACTGTGCGGCTTGCACGGCTAAGTCCCTGGCATATACGAAGCAGTTCTATTACAGCATGGGGAACAAAGCAAACAAAGTCCTAGTGCAAAAACTACAGAAAATGCATAGGCGAAACAACATCGCGCAGATACGGGGAGAAGATGGGAAATTACACCATTCCGACACAGGGAAAATCAAGGAACTGATGAAGTACCATCAAGATATTATGTCCGGTGACCCTACGGTCCTGGACAAGTTGCCGGAATTTTTGAAGGCCATTCCCCCTCAAAGCACATCCCTGCTGGAAGGTCTGGAGGAGCCTATTAATACCAAGGAAATTATAAAAGCGATCAAAACCCTCAAGTCTTTTGCCCCGGGGCCGGACGGTCTCACTGCAATCTTTTACAAAAAGTACGCCAGACTTCTAGCTCCCCAATTGGTCAACCTGTTTAACTCTTTTCTGTCCACAGGCTCGGTCACAGATTCAATGGCTGAGTCTACCACAATCTTATTACACAAAACCGGGAGGAATCCCGAATCTCCCGACTCCTATCGCCCAATATCCCTTTTGAATAACGTCAGCAAAATATTCACTAAGGTTTTGGCTAAAAGACTGGGGGCGGTCCTTCCAGCTCTAATTAATCGAGACCAAATGGGGTTCATACCGGGTAGAAGCACACATGATAACATTAGAACAACGATAGATGTAATTGAAAGCTCCCGGAAAATGAAGGTTGGGATGGCCGTGATTTCGCTGGATGCCCATAAGGCTTTTGATCGGGTTGACTGGGGTTACCTCCGGGCGGTTCTTGATCACTTTGGCTTTGGCTCAAATTTCGTCACATCGGTGATGGCCGGTTATCAAAGACCTACGACACGGCGGCGGGTCAATGGAATCAAGTCCGACCACATACATATATCTAGAGGGACCCGGCAGGGCTTGACGCTATCTCCCCTAATCTTTGCCCTGTCAATGGAACCCTTTGCAGCCAGAATTAGGCAAAATAGGAGCATAAAAGGGATAGCAATAGGAAACCATGAGTATAAAATCGCCTTATACGCAGATGATGTATTAATCACTGCTTCATCGTTAGAGAAATCCCTAGCTGCGTTGTGGGAAGAAATCGAAGAGTTTGGGGCCCTGTTGGGGTTTCAGGTGAATCGGGCCAAATCTGCTGCTTTAGATATCAACCTCACCACACAGGAAAAAGAAGCTCTAGCCCCCCTATTGTCGATCCCATGGGCCAAAGGGTCAATTGAATATCTTGGGGTCCAAATTACAAGGGACCCGTTGCGGCTGTACTCGAGCAATATCCCGCAACTCATTCATAGCCTGCAGGAAGACCTTAGGAGGTGGAAGCAGCAGGAGATCTCCTGGTTTGGGTGAATCACGGCCATTAAGATGAATCTAATACCCAGATGGCTTTACCATGGGACGGCATTACCTATACAGATCCCGGGTCCTGTCTTGAAAGCCCTACAAAAGAGAATATTAGACTTCGTTTGGGGGGGGAAACCTAGAATTAATAAACAAATCATGCTAAAATGGAAAATGCAGGGGGGGTTGGGAGTTCCAGACCTAGCCAGATACTCCCTAGCTGCTCAATTACCGCACGCATTCGCTTGGGTGCAAGAATCCCATCCACCAATATGGAGGCAAATAGAAGAATACTGGTGTCCGGTCCCATTGTCGCATCCCCCGCATCTGCCAAACATAAGGCCGCAACCAAATAGCGGCCCTCTCGCGGCCACAGTGGTCACGGCCGATTGCTGGAAAACTGCGTCCCGTCGATGGGGGGTGCGGGGCACCATGGGTCCGCTAACCCCCATATGGAACAATCCCAACTTCTCGCCGGGTAGGTGCCCGAGAGAGTTCCAGTCTTGGATAGAGGGCGGTTTAAGTATAGCTAGCAACTTCCTGGAAGAGGGCGCCCCCATTACATTCGAGAGATGTAAAGCGAAATTTGGGGTGGGGGAACAGGAGAGATTTCATTATGCTCAGATCAGGCACTGGTTGTCTAACAGGCGAATTAGGGAGAGAAGTGCCAGGGAGTTGACGGCTCTGGAACTCTCTTTAAATACACCAACGACCAGGGGCAGAGTCTCCACTATCTATAAACTCTTGGATAGGTCGGACCCCGGGAAAAAAGAAAGATACATGCTGGAGTGGGAAAAAGATCTAGGCCGCAAAATAGAGCTGGAAGAATGGGGAAAAGTGTGGGCGAGACTGCACAAAAGCTCGCATTGCGTTACAAATAGAGAAGGGGGATATAAATTATGTTATAGATATTATCTGACCCCAGCCCAAATTCAGAAGGCCAATCCAAGTGCGCCAGGTGTCTGCTGGCGTGGCTGTCCTGTTCCTGGAACACTGTTCCACTTGGTCTGGACCTGCCCTAAGGCAGAAAGCTTCTAGAGAGCAATATTAACACACATTAAAGATATCACTGGGCTATCTATTCCCTGGCACCCAGGCATTATCCTTTTGGGGGAAACAGGAAATGGGGCATACCCTCTATCAGGGCAGATACCCAACCTTTGCACTCACCTGCTCCTAGCAGCAAACATCACGATGGCCAAACTATGGAAAGATGAAGGGGGACCCTCAGTGGCGTTGCGGTGGTTTAAATGCTGGGAGATAGCTATAGCTGAGAAAATCGGGGCAATCCGATCAGGCTTCCTGAGCAAAACATTGACCACTTGGGACCCATTCCTGGATTATGCGGCTAAATTTCCTACTCTCACCAGGAGTCCCCTGCTTACCCGATGGCTCCAATGTAGTCCGCTATATTGAACAATGCTCCACACCCACGCTCAAGGAAAGCGGACAGGGGAGAAACTGGCAACAGAATGGGAGTGGTCGGACTTAAAGTTGTTCCCCAGGGGGCTGGTAGGACATTATCGGTTCCCATACTTGATAACCTTGAGGTGAAGCATGCCATGACGAAATAGCTTACATCGAATGCATGTTGATGATGCCGGTGTTTATTTGGAAAATTTAATAAAATGCTGTTCTTAGAAATGGGGAGGAGGGGGAGGGTGGGGGTTGCTTGGGGGAATGTTTTGCATATGGTATAATCTTCAATAAAAAGAGTTTTCGAAAAAAAAAAAAAAGGCCATAGTCCTATCTAACAGTATGGAAACAAGTACTTTGTTAACTTTAAATGCTTCGAAATCTGACACATTAAGAAAGATGTGTGCTGAGAGAGGTGTTTCCTCTCAAGGTACAAAAGTAGAAATGATCCAGAGAATCACGGACTGGCAAGAAGCTCAGCTTAAAGCTATAGCTTCCGAGGACAGTGTAGAAGGAGGTGGGGCTGCTCTCACTGGTAGAACTAATGGTTCTACTGCTGCACTGATCCACAGCGACCATGAGGACATGGAGGATGTAATGTCAAATGTTTCCTCTGCCAGTGCTGATGGGGAGGCCATACTTGAATTCAACAAGCAAGAGCTGCTGTTTAGGCAGAAGGAGCTTGAGCTCAATATGGCCAAACTAAAGATAGAGCAGGCAGAAAAGCAAAAAGACATGGATCACCAGTTGGAACTGGCCAAGCTTCAAGTTGCCAATGGATCCTAGGGTCCTGGACATGGGTCTGGGGCCTCTTCTCATCCAAGGTTTCCAAAAGATCTGCTCAGTGTGTATGAGGAAAAGAATGACATTATGGACTGTCTGAATACATTTGAGTATGCCTATGAAGTTCAACAAGTTGACAATGCTGATAAAATTGCCTGGTTACTTAGCAGACTGCCCCATTCTGGCTGCAGTGCCATTATGGAAATGTCGAAAGCTGAGAGAGCAGATTTTGAAATGCTGAAGCAAACTCTCATCTTAAAGTTTGGAAAGACTCCTGTCCAATACTTAAAAAGAT
This sequence comes from Ambystoma mexicanum, assembly GCF_040938575.1. Taxonomy (NCBI): domain Eukaryota; kingdom Metazoa; phylum Chordata; class Amphibia; order Caudata; family Ambystomatidae; genus Ambystoma; species Ambystoma mexicanum. Next base: position 502,413,594 of record NC_090930.1, on the reverse strand, counting down.
TCAGAGAGTAGAAGAAAAAAGAAGGTGGTACTTGGGTATCTTATGTAACTGAATCCTTAAAAAACTTGACTGGCTGGGTTGAAGGTTATAAGGTTTCTACCTTTGAAGGTATGATAAGTCTTGTCATACTGGAACATCATTTTTGCATCTTCTTCCCCCGAGTTTAAGCAGCATTTGGCAGATTAAAAGGAGATAGATCCTAAGAAACTAGCCATTGCAGCAGATGTGTGGGTGTTACATCGAGTGTCCCATAAGGACAAGTCTCATCCTGGTAAGCAGGAGTAAGGGAAAAAGTCCAAAGATAAGGAGGGTGGGGAAACTGATAAATCTTCTTCCCAAAAGGGCCACAAAAAGAAAAATAAGGTTAAAACACAGGAGAACTCACAGGGTAGTGGAGGTCAGCCTCCGAAACAGAACTCTGGTTATAGTAAGCCTCCCTATGTGAACAGACCCAATGGATCTTGTTTTGCTTGTGGAGCAACTGACCATGTGAAGGGGGATCCCAGATATAAGGTCAAAACTTTGGGGGTCCACTCTGCTAATCTGGCCTTCTCCCCCTACGAGGAAGAAGAGATTACTGGAGCATCCTTCTCCTCAGACTCCTTCCCCAGTGGGATAGAAGCTGAGGTAGTTTTAGTTTCCCTGGGTTCCTGGGAGCCTAAAGTCTCAGAGGCTTATGCTATGAGTCCAGATAACACCAAACGCTACTTTAAGAACAGTGTGCTGATGAATGCAGTAGATACTCAAGCTCTTAGGGATAGTGGGTGCAGACAGACTGTAGTGGATTCTACCTTGGTAGACCCAGAGGAAGTTGCCAGAGCTACTCTGATGCCCACTAAGTTGGCTGACGGCCCACCTCTCATGTTCCCAGTAATAAATCCTACCAGATCTCACAATCAGCTCCAATGAACCCAACCCTAGCAAGTTAGTTGAATCATTTAACAACTCCATGGCCAAAGCCCTAGACCTGATTGCCCCTATCAAATTCCATAAAAGTAAACGTGAAACCCACCTTAACTCCTGGTTCACCCCCCACCTCAAAGAAATGCGTATCCAAAAACGCAAACTCCAAGCTATTTGGAGGCACACTCCCTCTGCTGACAACAAAACTACACTTGCCAACTTTGCCAAAAAATACAAGAAGGACATAATCCAAACTAAAAAACAATCATTCAATGATAGAATCAATAAAGCCAACTCGAACTCCAAAGAGCTCTTCACCATTCTCCGGGAACTGGAAAACCCAATAGCCCCTACAGACAATGTCCCCAAGGACAAATCTTGGTGCACTAGCATCCAAAACGCCTTAGCAAATAAAATCACTACCCTTCAATCGAAAATTGCTAAGAAAAAAGCGTCCCTGATCCCTAGCGGAACTCATACCACCCCATTGAAAGAGATACCCAGCACATCCACCCAAAGCAACTGTAAACCCTTCAGGTTTACTAATATTTCTATATTAGAAACTGAAAAGGTCATTCTCTCCCTTAAACCGTCCAACTGCCAAGGCGACAGCTGCCCTGCGCAAATCCTAAAGGATGCAGCCAGAGATCTAGCACCTTTTATCTCGAAACTTATCAACGCCTCCTTCAATACGAATACGGTACCTACTAACCTTAAAGAATTCTGGGTACAGCCCTTACTCAAAAAACAAACACTTGACCCAGCAATCCCCAATAACTACAGGCCCATTACTACAGTCCCATTTCTCCTTAAAATTATAGACAGAGTAGCCTACCTCCAAATCCAAAATTATTTGGAGACACACCAACTATTAGGCTCACGGCAATCTGGCTTCAGACCTCTGCACGGTACTGAAACGGCCCTTATCGACCTCAAGACACAAATCGACGAGTTGAAGGATAAAGGTAGTACAGCTATGCTCCTCCTCCTTGACCTATCAGCGGCCTTTGACCTGGTGGATCATGCAGTATTATGCAACCACTTAGCGTCGGCCGCCCATTTCTCAAGTGAAGCTATAGCATGGGTACAATCCTTCCTAGCTAACCGGACGATGAGAGTATTCTCCCCTGTAGCGGCAGCGGACCCAATCCAGATCACTTGTGGTGTCCCACAAGGCTCATGTGTCTCCCCGACAATGTATAATATCTTTACTAAGCCTCTCTTCGACAAACTTGATAGATTAGGGGTAACTTACACTAATTATGCGGACGATACGCAGATCCTCATACCACTATCAGGCAACTTTGTCGAAGACACAGCTTTAGTAAACAAAATGTACCTCCTCATTCAGGCATGGATGGCCTCCCACGGCCTCTGCCTAAATGACGACAAAACTGAGTTATTGATCCTGGGCTCCGACTCCAACTTAAAAAAACTGAGTCCCAACTATCGCAATTTCAACATAGATGGTAACACAATTAAGGTGGCTACTGAGGTAAAAACTCTAGGCTTCTACCTTGATTCTACCCTATCCCTAAACAAACAAGTTAACACCCTGGCATCCTCCACAGCGTACACCTGTAAATTAATCAGGACCTGTAGACCTTACCTCTCTAAAACCAACTGCATCTTGCTAGCCAACGCATTAGTAATGTCCAAGCTGGACTATTGCAACGCCCTCTATGCAGGTGCCAACAAATCCATTATAAATGAAATGCAAATCCTTCACAATAACGCTCTCAGAGCAGCCCTTGACATACCCCGTAGAGCACACATTTCCAACATCAGAAAAGACCACCACTGGCTTAAAATCAGCGACAGAATCCTGCTCAAGACACTGTCGCTCACCCACAAAGGGCTCAACCACGCAGCACCCCCTTATATTTGGGCTAGACTGATAAGAAAAACCTTTAGCCACCACACTAGGGCTACCAACCACTTCTTGCTCGAAACGCCTAGATTTAGACGATCTAAAGCGGGTGGAGCAAGCTTCCCTGTCAGAGCTGCCCGGCCTGGAACGCACTGCCCACTGCACTGAGAGCTAGCCTACCCTACTCTAACTTCAGATGGAAGGTAAAAAACTGGCTCTGGTCCAACGACAATTAACTCACGCGGCACCCTACAGCTATGATACCCTTATACCCTAGTCTAAGACAATGCTGATGCTGCTTTCTCCCTTCTTACCTTGTACATTCTTATAATACTGTAATATGCTAGCTCTTCACTCCAACTGCTTGTACTGACTTGTATGTATTGCATTGGTTTGATTTTTATCCTATGTATGTAACCTATGCTTAAGTAACCTTGTACCTGCTGCGCCCGGCTACCCTCGGGTTTGGTGCGCATTATCAAATAATAAACTAAACTAAACTAAACTAAATGTAAGTCTTACTATCAATGGTACAGCAGTCAGGATTTCAGTGAGCATTCAGAGGAGTGTCCCAGGAAAGGTCTTGGTGGGCAATGATCTCCGAGCTTTAGGGCTTGTGGGAGACACTGCTGACAGACCCTGCACAAGGTCTCAAGCGAGGGCAGCACTGGCCAAGACCAATGCCATGCCCTAGACAAAGGGGAAACCCAAGGCTAAAGGAGTCAGAAAATCCAAAAGAGGGAAAGAAAATATTCCCTCTAACTCACCTACCACTGAGGTGGAGGTAGTTGGTCAATCACCCGGACCTGACGAGGAGGTGGTGATGCCTGAAGTATTTGACCCCAATGACCATCCTGAACTAAACGGTTTGTTAGTAGAAGGTGGTCCTGACAGGGAAGAATTCAGTAAAGGCTAACGTGAGTGCCCATCTCTGGAAGGCCTAAGGAGACAGGCCTGCTCCCAGCTTGAGGGTGAACCTCCTGGGAAGCATCAGATTTATTGGGAAGGTGGGCTCCGGTATAGTGAGCCTACATGGTCTAAAGAAGTAGAACATAGGAGGTTGGTGGTTCCCCTTGCTGTACGACCTTTCCTCCTGCAGCTGGCGCATGAAGTGCCCCTTACTGGTCATCTTGGAATTAAGAGGACCAAGCAAAGGTTATCCATGCACTTCTACTGGCCCAAGATGGGGGTGCAAGTAGAAAGTCACTGCAGGAGTTGTGCCTCCTGCCAGTTATCTGGTAAGAGTGGTTCAACAATCCAAGCTCCATTGGTACCACTCCCAGTTGTGGGGGTACCATTTGAGAGGGTAGGGATCGACATAGTTGGTCCCCTTGACCCCCAAACATCCTCAGGCAATAGGTTTATCCTGGTGCTGGTCGACCATGCCACCAGGTATCCTGAGGCCATCCCATTGAAAACTGTGACTGCCAAGTCAGTTGCAAAAGCTTTACTTGGCATCTTTACTAGGGTTGGCTTCCCTAAAGAAATTGTGTCTGACAGAGGCAGCAACTTTATGTCAAAGTATATGCAGGCTATGTGGAAGGAATGTGGGGTCACCTATAAGTTTTCTTCCGCATACCACCCCCAGACCAATGGTCTGGTGGAACGGTTTAACAGGACCTTGAAAAGTATGATTGGGGCTCTGGAAGAACCTCAAAGAAGAAAATGGGATCTTCTTTTACCATGCTTACTGTTTGCCTACAGAGAGGTACCACAAGAGGGTGTTGGCTTTAGCCCCTTTAAACTTCTGTTTGGTCACCCTGTGCGGGGACCCTTAGCCATAGTCAAGGAGGGATGGGAGATGCCCTCTCCCGTCATTACTACCAACGTAGTAGACTATGTGTTAGGGCTCAGAAAAAGGATGGTACTCTTTATGGGTCTGGCTAGTGACAAGTTGAAGGCAGGACAAGCTCCGGTGAAACATTGGTACGACCAGAAAGCTTCCCTCACCAACTTTACACCTGGTCAGAAAGTCCCGATTATGAATCCCATAAGGCCTAGGGCTTTACAGGATAAATGGTCAGGCCCTTACACAGTGGTGGAGTCAACTATTTAGTGGACCTTGGAAGGCCTGGACATGCTCCAAAAGTGTTCCATGTAAATAGGCTGAAGGCTTTCATCCCAAGAGTTGAAATCGCGGCACTACTATTGGCTTCCGATGTTTAGGAAGAGGAGTCTGAATCTCTTCCTGACCTATTCCAAAGCAGTCCTTCAGATAGCTCCATTGAGGGTGTCCGAGTGGCCCCTCACATGACTTCTGGTCAGCAGGCTGAGGTGAAAAGTTTGCTTAGGCAATTTCCCCCCCTGTTTTCACAGTCCCCTGGTTTGACTCCTTGGTGCAAACATAACATAGACACAGGAGACAGTGCACCTACCAAAGGTAGGGGATACAGAATGTCAGACAAAGTACAGTCTTACATTAAGACAGAGGTCAACAAAATGTTGGATCTTGGGGTGATTGAACCCTCTAGTAGTCCCTTGTCCAGCCCTGTGGTTTTGGTTCCAAAAGCAGGTACTTCTGAATTGAGGTTCTGTGTGGATTACAGAGCTCTGAATGCTGTCACCAAGACAGATGCACACCCCTTGCCTAGAACAGACGAGCTGGTGGATACCTTGGGCGCCTCCAAGTATCTCAGCACGTTTGACCTCACTGCAGGCTATTGGCGAATAGCCCTTGCAGAACATGCCAAGGAGAAGACAGCTTTCTCAACTCCAGAGGGCCTTTATCAGTTCAGGGTAATGCCTTTTGGGTTTAAGAATGCACCTGCCACCTTCCAGAGGCTTGTGAATCATGTGTTGAATGGGTTGGACGAATTCTGTCTTGCATATCTGGATGATATAGCAGTTTTCAGTGCCACCTGGGAAGACCATGTGAAACACCTTGGGATTGTGTTACAGGCTCTTCAGAAGGCCCACTTGACCATAAAGGCCAGTAAGTGCCAGATTGGACAAGGCTCAGTGGTTTACCTTGGACAAGAAGTAGGTAGAAGGAGGATACAGCCTCTACCCAGTAAAGTACAAGCAGTACAAGATTGGCCTACCCCCGCTACACAGACCCAAGTGAGAGCCTTCTTAGGACTCACTGGGTATTACAGAAATTTCATGGCAGACTATGGCACCATAGCTGCCCCTCTGACTGCTCTTACTACTCCAAAGAAACCCAAGAAGGTAACTTGGACTGAAGAGTGTGAGAAGGCCTTCAATGGCTTAAAAGACTCCTTGTGCCAGGCCCCTGTGCTCAGGGCCCCCGATTACCAAAGACCTTTTATTGTGCAGACAGATGCCTCTGACACTGGGATAGGAGCTGTACTATCACAAGTAGATGAGAAGGGTAAGGAACACCCTATTGGCTTCATTAGTCACCAGTTTAAGGACAGAGAGCTCAGATGGTCCACAGTAGAGAAAGAATGTTTCTCTGTTGTGTGGGCCCTACGGAAGCTGAGGCCCTACCTCTATGAGACCCACTTCACTGTGCAAACTGAGCATAAGCCCTTAAAGTGGCTAATGAACATGAAGGGAGAGAATCCAAAGTTGCTTAGGTGGTCCATAAGTCTGGAAGGCTTTGACTTCACTATTGAGCAAAGGCCAGGTGTCCAACATAGCAATGCTGATGGGTTGTCCAGAATGTTTAACAAACCTGAACAAGAAACTCATCCAGGGGTGGATTAGTTCCCCCTGTCCTTATTCTGGGAGGGGCGAGTGTTAGGAAAGATTTCATATTTGAATGTAATTTTCCCTCCATGTGTCAACCCCCCAAACTTTTTGCTGCTGTTTTACACCCTGATCTAACATTTGCCAGAGAAGCGCAGCCCTCAGCCGCACTACTCTGGGCTTTCGCTCACTTCTTATGGGGAAACTGACATGCCCTTAAGACAGTCAGTACTGGGAGACTTTGTTTCCCTTAGTCCTTTCCTCATTTTGCAGCTTTCGTACAACATGCAACAAGAGTGCAATGTAACTTACTTTACCGCACCCTTGGGTCTCTAGTCATTTCAAAGACCCTAGAAACTCTTGCTGGACTTTTTATGAACTGTGCAGATGTGTCACAGACAGCACTGGTGGCAGCTATAATTTATCTAATGTTTTGAACCCTTTCTTGCCATGTTATCCGTGCTTACCACGTTTGGCACAAATAGGTTGCCTGGATCCAAAATGGCCATGCTACGAGGTTCTTTGTCCTGTCCTTTGGCCATCTTGCCCCTTCACCCTCCCCAGGTCTTGCCGACCCGGGGCAGTCCTTATTTGGTCATGCACTTTCCCACGAAACCCCAAAGCTTTCACGGGCTTCTGCATGCCTTGTGTGTGCCGCCAGAATGTGGGCTGGGATGTCTGTTCCCAATACACATCCTGGGTGCCAGAGAGTCTGGAGTGTCCTGAATGCCTGGGACCACAATGGTCCGCGATTGGTCCACGTATGGAGTGAATGTTTGTGAGCAGATCTCCCATTGGGTCCTCTCCGTTTTGGCGCAAAGGGAACTTTGGATAAGAGGAGGCCGAGAACACCACTACCATGTCGATCTCCTGAGTTCACACGAACAAAGGATAAGGAGCCAAGTATCCTGCAACAAGAAGCTGAGTCGAGGAACCGCTGGTGACCCGCTGGAAGGTTTGGCACCCTGAGCCCGCTGTCGTCCTGCGAGACCCCTCTGCATCTGATCGTCCTAGAAGGTCTGCAAAGGTGCTTCGACCCATTGGAATAGTGGGACCAACTATTCTCAGCACCTTCAACAAACCCTGCAAGTAAGCCTCTTCGGAAGTGTCCCTGGGCCAACCAGTGGGCTGACCAGCTTACGCAGGATCTTTGCTCTGTCACCGCCGCGGTTTCGAGGAAGCCTTCGAAACTTGGTATACTGCTTGCTCTGTTTCCACGGCACCCTCACACCGAATTTCGTACACTTGGCATTCCCAGGTCTGAAGTGAGATGAGTGCGCCCGGATCGGAGTAAACGCAGTTACCGTGTTGCCCTGCTCTGGCAACGACCTGTGCAAGTTTGCTGCACTTGTGACCCGCTTGACCCTGAAGCCTGCCACCGCGGAAACTACACGGTGTCGAGACATCCGGATTGTCGCTTTCGAACCTGCCAGTGAAGTGGACTGTACTGGCGAAGTCTGGATCTGCCTGCGTCGGGGACTGGTGAGTAGTCCATACCCCAACCGGTGGCCCCTAGAGCAGGAGCCCATTTTTATGCACGTAGTGGCCCCTGAGGGCCCCTTCCCTTTCCACCGCTATTGTGAAATAGCGACTCCATCCCGCACTCTCAACCGGCCTCTGCCAGCAAGTGGAGGTCCTGCTTGAATAGTGGGGACTTGTTCTTCATCGACCTTATCCACCTTCCTGAGCTGCTAGTGACCCTTGAAGAGACCCTATATTGTCCCGTGGCACAAGCGCGTGCATGTACTATTGAGCATAAGGCTCCTCGCTTCGTAGGGCTTGGACTGCTTCTTAGTTAGGTGTATTCCTGATGTGGAACGGGGTCTAAAGATTACTTGCACTGCCTGTTTTCCTCCCCATCAAGGTGGTCTACATATGTTGTGCTCCTTAATCCGTTAGACCCCTCTGGTCTTGTATATATATTGTACTGATTGTGATGTATTGGTTTACTTTAGTATTATTGTGATTCTTTGCTATGGTCTATATTACAAAGGCCTTGTAATAAATGTGTCTATATTTTTAATATAACACCTGTCTGGAGTAATTTGTAAGTGTCCTTGCTTTGTGTGCTCATTGAGGTCTTTCAGTCACCCTCACCCCTCTTGAGACTTAGTCTTGACCGCCTGCCATAGCTACCCTGATTGGTCTGGCTTGTCCAGAGGTTACCCTGTTCTACGAAACTAGGTTGGCCTTCTGATCCTCTGCCCCTCCAGGTCAGAGTTCAGAAATCCATCTTAACACCAGTGTTTGTGTAGAAGGAGGGGGGGTTGGAACGTTGGAGAATCCTACAAAATAGGATGGGGTAGGGGCACAAGAAGGGGGGAATAGAGCCTCTCATCATCGGTTGCCTCACCACCATTCCCTGAAGATCCCTCACCCAGGTGATTCTCCTGCACTGGTCTTCCCCCAGGGTCTAGATCCAAAGGCGATGACCGTGCCCTGGCCACCTGACAGAGAGAACCCCGGGGACTAGCGAGTGAGACAGTGAGACACCCTTTAGTTTCTCACAGAACCTATGCCTCAAGTCCCAGCCCACCCTCTCTGTGAATTGTGCATAGCTGACAAACACACCCTCCGGAAACATATCTGACATGTAGCGTATACCTATATTTTCCCATTCACTAGCTAGTGCCTCATCACAGTTCGGGCGCAAAGTCTCCATATTCCATATTCTTACAGATGGGGCATAAAGCAACTGAACATTAAGTCACGCTAGAGCTTGCATCCATGCATGTATCGTGCATGCCCCTGGATCAATTTTACATTTGTCATGTACTGCTAAAGACACCAGCGCACTCTGTAGCTAGCAGGGATGGACTGAATATCTCTCCTGAGCCAGCTCCCGGCATTCAGTACTTAATAACATGGAGCTGTGCTGTTATGAAATACAATACCATATCAGGGGCGCCCACACCCCCCAACCGCATATGACCTGACCAGCGTCTCCCATTTGATCTGTGAGTATTTGGTGTGCCACGTCAGCCAGATAAGTAAACTCCTCAGCTTTGCAAAGAACCCTGTTCCTGGCCACACAGGTACATTATGAAAAAAGTATAGCAATTTAGGTACAACCACCATTTCTACTATTGCAAGTCGTCCCAGTATGGAAATCGGCAGATAGCACCACCTATCAACTTTAGTTTGCAGTTCTCAGAGATAATCCAAATGATTATGGCTGTCCCGCATCCTACTAACCTGTATTCCCAAGTAGCGAACCAAACTTTGCTCCTATCTATAAGAATGCGTGGTCCGAGGTTCCCTGGTATTCTCATTCAATGGGAACAGGACTGATTTTTGCCAGTTGATACGAAGGCCTGACAGCTCCCCAAACGATTCTACTTATTTGCAGGCATCCCTCCATCGGGTTCACATCGCCATTCTACTATAGTTCAAGATTTGCTCATCTCATCAGAAAGCGGGGTTCCCTTCCGCTAGCTTTCTCTGGGCATCCCTCCATCAGGTTCACACTTGTCACCACAATGTTCACGGGTATATCACCGTTTACCCCAAATTCGCAGGCATTCCTCCATTGGGTTCACATAGTCATTCTAACATAGTTCAAGATTTGCTCATGTCATCAGAAAGCAGGGTTCCCTTCTGCTAGCTTTCTCTGGGCATCCCTCTGTCGGGTTCACACTTGCTACAGTTCACAAGACAGTTTTCCTCAATGTGTCAAAGACTTTCAAGTGTACGAGGGGTTTTGCTGAACCCTTGTAGGATCACTTTGACACTTCCCGCCAGCCTATCCTAAGGCATCTTGGTTCTCATAGTTTCAACAAAACAATGCAAAAAGGGTCCAGTCAGAGTCCTTCGAATGAACGCCCCATGACGCCGGACCACACTGCCTATGGACCTTTACTGGGGTTTCTTTAAAGTTCAAATACACAAGTTCTTTGTTCAAACAATGTTGTTGTTTGCAACCTTGGGCCCAGCACAGCTCGGTTTACAATCAGTCTTCTCCGACTCACCAACTGTGCCAAACTGATGGAGTTTCTTGTCTCGGGAGTCAAGGACGACACCACGGTGTCAAGCGCTTCTCCCCGCTTTGGCTATCAGCGTGGGAGGGCTACGTGTGCCGTTGACACCTGTCACACCACACGGCAGCTGGATTTCCTGGTCTTATGATTTCCCTTTCGGAGGCTTTGCAGGTCTGAGTTGAAAAGGGCAAGGGCAATTCCCTCCTCATCGTCCCTCCAGGGCTCGCCGCCTTTTTCCTTTGTTTGAACTGTTGGTCCAGAATAGCTGCTTCCTCGTGCGTTTGGTGTGCTCTCGTGCTCCACCTTTTATGGGGACGGGAAAGGGCTGTCAGGTGTGCATAGTTATTGTCAATTGCCTGACCCTTGTGTTGGGACATGTCAGGTAAACGGCTCTGGTGTTAGTCCGTTGTCTGTCACAGTGTAGGAAAGTGTTTGTGTTGGAAAAGGGTGTGGGGGTAGAACTTCTGAATATGCTACTGGGTAGGATGGGGAAAAGGTATTATAAGGAAGAGGGTACCGCGTCTCACCCGTCGGTGTCCCACTTCCACTCCCAGAGGACCCTTTATCAAGGTGATCCTCCCACACTGGTCCACCCCCAGGAACTGGATCCAATAGCGATGGCCGTGTCCTGGCCACCTGGATGACAGATCCCAGGGACTAGTAAGTGAGACACCTTCAGATTTCTCACAACTGCAAACAAGTAATTCCACCCCACTGAATCGAAAGCCTTCTCTGCATCTGAGAAAGCTGCCACCGCCTGCACCTTCCCTTCCACCGCATGGCGCCCTTCCCTTCTCGGCCTCGCTCGTGCCTGCGCGCCTTAGCCTTATATTCCCTCCCAATCCTTGATTGCGTGGTTCCTCGCACTTCCACCCTGGTTGCGCTTGCAGCGGCATGCCCCTGATCTAGTGGCTCCTTGCAACCCCCTGATCGTGTGTTCCTGGCAACTTCCTCGTTACTCACAGTCTGCGTGTTCCGCACATCTGCCTCGCGGCCCCCTTCTCCCTCCTGCACCCATTGCATGTTCCTCGCAACTTCCCCACTACTCCCAGACTGTGTGTACAATGCACTTGCCTCGTGCCCCCTTCTCCCTCCTGCACCCATTGTGTGTTCCTCGCAACTTCCTTGCTACTCCCCGACCCCGTGAACCTCGCTTCTCCCGGACCGCGTGTTCCCCTCTCTCTTCTCTCCTCCTGCCCCCATGCAATCCCCTTCTGTTCTTCTTCACTGACTGCCCTGTTCATTTGATTATCCTACTGTTCTGTGTTCTGCTGTATCTTTTCCTCCTTTAGGCTATCACTTGTCGACTTATCTGTTCTTGTACATTGCTTTGTTGTTTACTGCACGGACTGCCCTGTGTTTGCATTATACTTCTTTGTGTTGTCTGGTTGTATTTCTCCCTCCTCTAGGTCATCATTCTCCAGTGTAGTAGTGCGCTCTGCTAGGTTCTGCACGTCTTGTCGCAACAGACCAACGTCCAGTTGCACTGCTGGAATCTGCGTCCCCATTGTAGCTTTCTAATCTGCCATGGCCATCATCACTTGATTGTGCAACTCTTTGGCGCCCCCTTCTTTCTCCTGTGCTGAGTCCATTTTTCCTCCTGGGTCTTGCTGCTTAGGCTCAGTATCGCTGTTCAAAGTTGGCTGGTTCGTCTTGGCTTTAGTCGACTTGGTAGGCATCAATCTTGCTTCTCCTCTTGCAATTGGCCTCTGGGTATAGCTCGCGTGTGGCGCCTTGCCCATCTGCCCATACAATATTATCAAGAGCTTCGGCACCACTGTTCTCCTAAGAGGGGATCCTCAAAAAGGGGGTGCTTACCCCAGTCCTCTGCTTCATGTGGCCTCCTCGGTGCTTCCCTGCTGATGGCAGCATAAGTTATTGCTGCCCTCAAGTTCAGCCCACTGCCCACTGTCTGTGTGACCCCTCTTTGCAGCCCACCAACAGGCTGACTTCAGGCTGCTGACCCGTCCTTCATTAGCCCAATGCAGATGGGGCTACGTTTCAATTTCCACCCCACGGCCCATGTTCTGGGAGTCTTCCCCTGCCATGGTTACTATTGCCTGGTGCTGTGGGGCCTCTACGCATGCTGCTGCGGACTATCTACAGCGAGGTCCCCTCTTGTTGCTTCACCGCCTGGCCTTGGGTGCTGTATGTTGTCACCCCTAGCTGTTCTTGTCTAGATGCTTATTCGCTCCTTATGATTTAACTGGTGGCCCGTTGAGCAGGGGCTGCCTACATGTGTTCACCGCTGGGCCCAGGTTCTCCAATATCTCTCAGGACTTCCCCTTACAACTTCGGTGCCCTCCGATTTTCAATAAAGAGATCAATAGAGCTCCCTTTTCGCTTCCGCGTACATGCAGAGTGGTTGACTCCATCTCTGGGTCCTCTCTTTGGTGCCCAGATGGGCGGGCGCACGTCTGGTTGGGAGTCCACTGCTCTGGGGGATCCGGTACTCCGGCAGGTCCCGCGCAGCCTGTGCTCTCCCAGTTGCAGTCTCGCGTGTGTCCGTCAGTCCGCCTTTGTCCCTCACCCTGCTTTGTTCCCCCACTGGATGCCACAATCTCCTGCAGGGCTTCTCCTCTTCTCTCGTTCCTGGCACCACTTCGGCTCCTCTCTTCGGTTGCCTCCTTTGTTGTGGTCGCGTCATCTTGGCTCATGGCACCGCCTGATGGTCCTCTGTTTCACGTCGCGTTTTTTTTTTCCTTCACCACGCAGCCTCAAAGCTCTCCCATTGCGCTGGGCACTCTCGAAGGGTTCCCACATGTCTATGTTGTTTTATGGGTTTACATACACTTCGCAGCTTGTCTATTCTTTTGGATCGTGACGGATCAGGCAGTGGTAGTTCAAGGAGCCGTCTTACCGCCACACTGGTAATGAGGCCCATTGTCTTTTACTGTGGACAGTATCTATAACTGTGCAAAAGTGTTAGACACAAGATTATGGCCATCAGAGTTAAAAGAGTTGGAAAAATATGTAAATAATGAAATAGTTAGAGTGGCAGAACTTTTTTCTGATTTAATTGTTGACTGTAGTTCTTCAATAGTAAGTCCTGGAACAACACTTGTGTCTCAGTGGCAAGAGTTTAAAGCATTTGCTCACAACAGCCTTTGTAAACTGCCACCAAAAAAGATTTGGGTAAAGCTGGCAAGCCTCTATAGCACCTCATATACCCAGCTTGTGAAGATCATAAACATCTTGAGGGTTTTCTCTGTGTCCAATGCAGTTGTAGAGCGCTGCTTTTCCTGCATGAACAAAGTTAAAACTGATGGGAGGGCATCCCTATCAAAAGACTGTTGAAGCACTCATTTGTATCAAGAAGCAGGGCCCTTCTTCGGCAGAGTTCAAATCTGAAAAGGCTGTCGATTTATTTTTTAGCATGAATCCTAGGCGTCCTGGTGGTGCAGATGATAAATTAAGGCATAGCTCTCCCAAAAAGAACAGATGCACACCAAGCACGTCTAAAGATATATCTTAGTCCTACATTCCTTTTAAAATGTTTTTCCTAATTTTAAACCAAGCAGTTGTGAGTGTTTTATACCAAACAATCGCTAAATGAAACTGTATAATAAAATAAAAATGGCACATGCACGATGGAGTCTTTATTGATGTCTTGTTGACAATTTGAAGGACACAGCACCATGCATCACTGAATGCTGCATGACCCAGTTGCACAGAACCTTGAACTGAAAAAGGTTTTGAGAGCTTTTTTGATCATATCTATTTTTTCTGTCCATTCATGCAACAAACCTTTACATTTTATAGACACTCATTGCACTAATGTATTACTTCAGAGGTGCATAGGAATGCTGTATTCTTGCTAATTGTATGTCTCGGATACAACTAACTTCTGGTGACATTTAAAATATTAGTACAAAATAGCTAACCAAATAAGTTTGTTTGCAAATCAAAAAACTTTAATTAGCAAATTCTGCGTATATCAATCTCAGGTGACCAGGGCGCAGCCATCGCCTTTGGATCCAGACCCTGGAGGTGGACCAATGCGGGAGGATCACCTGGGTGAGGGATCTTCGGCGAGTCGGGGTGAGGCAACCGATGGTGGGACGCGGTATTGCCCCCTTTCCCGTGCCTATACCCATCCTATTTTATAGGATTCGCCAACGTCCCAACTCCGCCCCTTTCAACTCAAACACTGGGCTGAGGAAGAGGACGACAGAGTAAAAAGGCTAACCCTTACATATCTCATTGGACATGTCCCGTTAATCAGGTCAGGCAAAGTCAGGCACTTGACCTTAATCACATACATATGATACCCATTAGCTCCCAAAAATACAATAGAAAGACGCTGGGGAAAGTTTTAAAGGCCCCGAGATTCGTCCCCAATTACTAGCATGCGATAGCTCCTAGACTTTGGAATCTTGTTGCCTCCATGCTGTGACTCTTCAAGTAGAACAAAACACTATTTTGTATACATCCACATCAGCTACAACAATTCCACTTCTTGACTGAATCACTTGATTACAAAACTTTATTTTATCAATATATAAAAATCGGATACACAACAATAAAAAGACAGTACAAAATATTTGCTGTCTAAAAAGGATTCTTTCTTCTTAACTCACAAAGTGCAAATGTGCATTTTCAAAGTCAATAATACATTCAACCACTGACTGACTAAAACACCATTCGACCCTGTTAGGCGGAAACCTGTGCAGTTCCCTCTGGGACCACTGCAAAAGATTTAGGACTACAGGTGTTTGGCAGTAAACCCACTTGGTAGCAGTCTGTACCTCACAGATTCACTTGGTAGCTGTGGCTGAGCAGTCAGACTTCCCTCAAGAACAGTTAGGCAGTATGTGGAGTATACAAAATAGGGCAATTCACACAGTAGAACAAGCAAACACGGAACAGAGCTTCGGTGTAAAGATATATAGTTATTTATTTATAAAGACACATCTATGAAAAACACACTGGCACTAATACGGCAAACAACTTCAATCACAATTACTATAAGTAAATGAATCCCCCTAACAATAGTTCGACAAGTCTAGGTTTCACGGCACCACTTATTTGCAGACAGAGGTGAATGCTTTAACCTAGATGGCACTCTAATATTCGTTAGGACGGGAGAGAAAAGGCAGGGTATGAAATCAACTCGGTACCAACACTTTTTTGAACAAATGCAAGGCAAGTAAGGCAGAGTCTAATGTAGATCGCAAAGTTCAGAGGCCAGGCCCACTCGGAGAGAGGCAAGGCGATATGTCCCAAAAAGTATCACAGTGGAAATGCACTTTTGAGTCTTTGTCGCAAATTGTTATAGAAAGATTGAACCAGTTCAGAACAGAAAGTTAAGAAGGCTTAGAGGCGACCCAATGGAGAGGCGAGGATTAAGACACCTCACGCTAACCGTCAAAAAGGGAAGCCAGGCGGACACGATACTTTGTATGTGGAGAGACAGCTCCGGCAGGGGCAGTTGTTCCTGGTGGTGGATGCAAGTCGGGGCTTTGCCAAGAGAAGAGATGCTCTCGTCGTCGAAGGAAAGTTGAAGATCGTTGCACCACCAGGGAAGAGACCAGCCGCGGAGTGCTCCGTCACAAGGCACCACCTTTTGGTCGCGGTACAGGGTTAGTGGCTATCCGGTTGCCGGGGTGCTCAGCACGGGCAATTCGACCACTACGCCCTGGAACGAAGAAAAAGCAAAGGGGACTGGTTGTTCCCACCAGTCAGGGGAAGAAGACTCTCGAGCCGGGAGATCTCCTCTGTCGTTGGGAAGTGGTGAGTCGGTTCAGCAGGGCTCCACCGGAGGTGTCGTCGTTGCAGGTCGGCTCAGCTTTACCCTCGTCGGATTCTTAGGTCCTGTGGTGACTTCTGAAGATCCAGTCCCAAAAGCCCTGCTTTTATGCAGAAAACCCCCATTCATTCAGCCTAGCTGTCAATCAAAACACGCTAAGTGGTGAGCGGGGTGGCTCACCACTTGGGCCAATCACACCAGAGTGCGACTTGAGTTGGCAAGGCAACTCAGTCCAGGGTGCCTAAACCCCCTCCTACACCCCCTGTGGTACCCAGACAGAATGGCACCACTTTGGAGGGCCTCTGTGCAGAAGCCCGCCAAAAGTGGAACAAAGGGCTCAACCTTTGGTTTAGGAGTCACAGAGACGAACGCAGACGCCATTTTAAAAACCGAGTTCTGGCAGAAAATACCAACCGATAGATTTATTTAAGATAAATAAACCGGTGGTATGTTAGAGATTAAAGAGAAAGAGTATTAACCTCCAACAATGGGAAGAATCCCATAGAGTTATATTCGGGGTCGAATATAACGAGTAGTTTCCACTGCCACCAGCCAAAACTCAACGAGGGGGGACGCGACAGTGCCCCCTCGAATAACAGACCCAGGAGTAATCGAATTACCCCTACTAGTATGTCCACAATAGGATGGTTTGAACTACTTCTGTTAGTAAATTTAGGTCTAGTAAAGCCAATGGTGACTTTACATGCCCTGGGAGACCGTAGCCAGTCCCAGGGTATGGAGTCTATGGTGGGGATCCTCTAGGACGCCCCAGTGTTACGGCACGGAGGGTGCGGTGTAACACACATAGTAAAATATATGAGACCCTATGGAGTAAAAGACCCCATATCCCATAGAACACATTGACATTCAAAGGAATTATCCACATTCATGTCCAAGAGTGGGAGAAAAAGAGTCTCACTCTTGGCAGGATGGAAAAAACAAACTCCATAAATCCAGCAAAGCTGCTGGGGGACTCACTAGGTTAGGAAATTCAGCCTAAACAGAGAATTCTCCCTAACAGACCCAAACATCTGTCGAATACACAATTAAGGGAGCTCCCAGTTTACGGGCTGCTCACTTCAGACAACTTATGTCTTAATTGAACGAATCCTTGCATTTAAAATCACATGGTTCTAATTGACTAAATAGTCCATTAGTAAATGCTGTCATAATGTACACCACCAAAAAACACCCAACATGTTTCATTCTTTTTGCAACAGTATAACAAATGTAAGAACTTCTTCAGGGGAAACTAGACAAACAGGTCTTCTCTCTCTTACACACTCCTCACAATAGTGTTCTTCTTGGACCCGTGGTAGCATTAATCGATTACACTTCCAACGGTTTTGTAGGCGCGTCTTCAGAGTAGACTGCAATTTTTTCACTCGGGACCGTTCAAAATGCCGCTTTGCATTGTTAGCATCGGTCAGTCCTCGTTAGGAATTCCCAAGTCCCTCTCTTGCCGCAGGCTTCCTTGCTGTCTAAGCGCGTTCAGAGTTAACCCGCTTCATACCGCGAAATGCCTAAACATCGGAGTGTGAAATTGAAGGGTGATATTAGTTTCCCCCTTTCATCACATCACGGCTTGTAACACTCCATTCTACAAAAAATACAATTGCCGGGCGAGCAACCCATTAGCTCCCCCCACAGGGATAAAAGGCGGAACAGAGACACACTCTGAGCAAGATGAGACAGGAAGGCGAACCCACCGCAGCAGGATGACCGATCGAGGGACTACAGCGAGGGATAGAGAGACCCTGAAGATCCCTACAGGAGGTTGTTACCTTGAAGGATACACAGAGAAAGCCAAATCCCAGACAAGACGAAGCCTGCATTGTGTTTTGCAGACACCAGCAACCTTCCTGGGTGAACGGCAGAGTTGGGGAGGCGAGGCCAAGCCTGTAGTATCAACCTTGATTCCTGAATCAAAGCCACAGAGAAAAGAAAGGAATGCACACAGCCGGTGAGTTATTGAAAGACATGAAAGGCCGGTTTGTGACAAGGAAAGATTGAAACCGCAACAGTGTATCTTACAATTGAAGGCTGAGCGCATGCTGACGAGACGCAAAAGAAAGCAAATCAGTAATGAACTTTAAAGATTCCGATAACTGTGAAGCCAGTGATACAGAGTAGAGTTTGTTTATTTGTTCGTTTATTTAGTTGATAAAGCGCACCAAACCCTTAGGTAGCTGGGCACAACATAACAAGTATACTTGAAGCTTAGTTACAGAGAAAATAGGTACATACATACTGGAAATAGACAGAATGATTGCCACACAGTTTACAAAGAGACTAGTGGTCCCATATAGGTGTTGCATGATTACAGTCAAGTGGTACAATAGTAACAGAAACATTGAGAATGGTGAGGCTAGCAAGCATTGGGTAGCAACTGCAGTCATGGTTTAAGTACCGAAGAGCTAGTGGAGTGTTCCAGCGAAAAGAAGTAGCCCACTCAAAAGTCTCCGCAAAATGTTTGATGTCTTGTTAAAAAGCAACAAAGTGAACAAACTCTGAAATGTGCAATTATCATGATTAATCCCGTCAAGAGGGGAAGTTAAATGCTGATTGCTTTAAGAGAAAGATTTCTTTGAACTTTTCTGATTGTGTTGTTGAACTACCAAGATCAAGAGACACTGGGGCAAATACATAAGGGAGAGATAACGTGAAAGTCGAAGTGGTCCTGCAGAGGTCTATGGAAAATGTTTTGGAGATTCGAAGGTCTTCGACATCAGTGAAAGGTCTGAGCCCGCCCGAGGGAGACCTGGAATATGAAATAGGTTAGGTGAAGGGAACCCCTAACAAATGTGAATAAAGCTTGGGGAAAGGGACCCCTGCAAGTGCTGTGATTGCGAGGTCCGAGTCTGACTATGGGAGACCTACGTGACGTTGAATGAGGTACTTTTTCTGTTGAGAGATTCCAGGCCAGACAGAGAGAGACCTACGTGAACTTTTGTTAAACTGTGAAAGTACTTTTGGAAAACTGGAATAAGCGACTTTAACGTGGAAGCCCAAGTGTGTCTCGACCCACGTTTTGAACTGCCTTTTTTTTTTATAACCTGAGCCGGTGTGTGTCATCCTGTTTACAGGGGGCCACCTTACTCCGTGCTGTCCAACGTGGAGAGAAGAGCTGACTCAGCCACTTTGATCCTTTATGTTATAACACTGACTTTCCGTTGCATACACATTTGCCTTTACACACGTTTTGTATAAGAAATGGGGCAGGAATTAGATTTGTTAGTTTAGGCCATTTTGATTTGACATAGACTGACCAGGACTGTGTTTTCTATATTATTTGATGGTTGAGACTACTCTCATCATAGCTATAGGGCAAAGTAGGAGTTTTATCATACCCCAAAAATGTAATAAAGGTTTTGAAGCTTGTAGCTCTTGTGTCAGTGCCATACTTGTGATTCCATGCCTCTCTTACATAAGGCAGGCTACATATACAATGTTTAAGGGATCGGTACAGTAATTGGATAAAACACATCTGGTGGTTCCTCCTGCGACCACCAAATGTTACAACTACAAATATTTCAGGTTAGTGTGCTGTGATTGGGCGGTGCAACAAAGTGCGAGCTTAACGTGGAAGGTGAATAGGGATTGGTCAGGTAGGGTCTTCTCAGCCTTGGAAAATTACCAGCCCAACTGCCACTTATTCAAGGTGGTGAGAACGGCCCGAAGGTGCTGCATGTTTCCAACAAGTTACCATCTCCAATTTTCTGGGCCTTGGGACAGAACATTAGGCTTTGAACCTGGTATTACTTTTGTATCATCCTGCTTTAGTTTGGCTCCAATGAACAGGCCATGTCTCCCAGGCAGAGATCATGTATGCAGGGATCACAAACTTGATTCTTCCTGCTTGCATTTACAAGGATTTTCAGCTTTTACACACGCAGGTGTCCTATCTCATCTTGCTAATATAAATCTTTCTGTCTCTGTGTCCTTGGCACGGATATGCACAGTCACTGCACTGGCAGCCTGGTCTGCGCATCTCTGTGAAATCAGCATGTAAGGCCTCTCTCTGTATTCTCACAACACCTTACATTCACTTCAATGTACATGTGGTTTCCATTTTGATTTACAGGGCCGGCCATGTTAGTTGCGTTTAGCATCAGTAAGCAATTTATATGTATTATTTTGCAACTTGCGTTTACTGTATAGCAAAGGTGTGTCTGTCCTCTACCTAAGTGGGTCATAAGCATGTTCTTCATGTCTGCAAGCAGTTTAATCTAATTGTATGCGTAGCTTCAAGCAGGGATGCATATGTGCTTCATGTCTAACGCATCTATGGCATAATCTCAGTCGTGACATCATCAACTTCTGCATGGTCTCAGTCAGTCTAGCTACCCAATTGACTGCTAACTTCATCAGGATAGGGTCTAAATGGCTGTCTGGGCGAATAGCGTTTCTCACACCTGCGGGACATCCCTGCGGGACATCAGTGATGGAGATGAGGGGACCAAGAACGATGTACACCTTTAATTTCTCTTCCGCCTGGATGAGAGTAGGATAGGTGCAACGAGGGCCCTGTTTAGGTCTCCCTCTTCAATATCAATAGACCCCTCTTGGGAAGGGGGCCAAGCCCATCCCACCCCCAAGGTGCTTTAAGGTGACAAGAGCCCCATTTAAAGAACTATAATAGACCATGGGGGCATCCTAAAAGTCCCCACACGATCATAATATTGTATGCGATTTAGACATTTAGACATAGTGCATGTAAACATGCGAACGTCATTTTTGTAGACATTAGTAGCCATAGTCAAAGCACAGTGCCTGCATGGCCATACAGTATTTAGTGTGTTAGACACAGACCGTGAGCCTGAAGGGGAAATCTAGATAGGCCCAGGCACTGATGAGAGAGGCCCATGCCGCCGATTTCCACAGAAACCCTTCTTTGTTTTAGAGTTGTTGCCAATATGTTTGTTCTAAAAAGAATGTGCCCTGCAAGGCAACAAGACAGAATTGGGCGCCTTGGTGTACGTGTTATCACAAACAGGCCGGAGCAGGCCTCCGACACCCACCCAGCTAACTCTGAGTTATAGCCCCTACAACTGCCCCAGTCCCAAGAACCCTGAATTCCAAGATAGCAGTTGACCCCAAACCACCAACCATAAACCAATCAACCATAAAGATCTGAGAGTATGGTCGTCCCACCTCTTTTCATAATTACATGGTTTGTAATGTGAGGTACATGGAGGGATAAATTATAGTCCAATAGTGAGGGTAGAAGCCTTGGGAGCTAATGACGTGACTGGGAGTGAGTGAAGTATGTGCGGGTTGGTGTGACCTCGAGACTCCACCTGTGCCAGTCTTCCAGCCTGCCTGGTGCACTGTATAATGATAGAGTTGCATTGTTCACAAATGTAGCTAATTGCTTCTTCGGCCTTGGTTCCTTGGAGACGATGATCCCAGTAGAGCCCACGTGATGACAGATGGACGGACTGGACAGGTACCAATGACCTGGCATCCCCTATGGAGCAGGCCGACCATGTATAGGGTCGCACCAACCAGCCACTCAGGTTTTCACTGTATACCTAGGACGCTGTGTCTCCTTACAAGATTCTGCTAGTACACTTTTTGGCAGAACGTTCTGTGGCAGCAGAGTCCTTTGCTGATGCATCTATTTTTTAGAAATAAATACTTGTTTCACTTGCAAGCGCATATTGGGCCTTTTTCCCTAGCGAGTTGTATTTTTTTCTGGTGTGAGTGTTTAGGGCTGTGTCTTCAATTGGTGACCTCGATGTGATCCCAGCACCCTCAGTGCCTGCCAAGGCTTCCAGGCGCTTCTCCGGAGGGGCCGCGCCCACCTACAGCGAGCAGTCCCGAAAAACATGTATTCTCGAGTGGTCTTACAGGAGCCATCTTTGGGCAGCTCCGAGGAGAGTGCAGGCTGGTATTATTGGGAACCCTGTGACGTAGGAGTTTGGGTGAACACGCACATGCGAGTATACCCTTGCAAGTGATAAGTATTAGGGGAAATGTATATGGGAAAGCGTGTGAGTTGTGAGCAAGTGGAGAACAAGGTTGTTGGTGTGGATGCAATTTATTTTTGTCTTATTTATTTTTAATTTTTTAAGGATAATATTACTGAAAGAAAGACAGGAGTGTCGGGAGCCTCCCGGATTAAGGGGAGAAGGTGGTACCACTTATTTGCGTAACGGAGGAAAAAAGGAAACAAGTAGGAGCCCTGCATAGTTAGTGGGCTCCGGACTATTAGTTGTTCTTATTTTAGCTTGTTATTTTAGCTTGTTTTATTGTGTAGGGTGGTGGTCCGAGCAGGGGTGTTGAGTAAGTAGCAGTGGGTTTTGAGTATGTGGAATGTGAGAGTGGGGGTGTGGGAAGAAAAGGGGGGAATGTATTTGGTATTTTTGACAGGAGGGAGGGGATGAAGGAAGAACTGACTTTTTTGACAGGCAGAGGCAGCGTGCGCAGACCCCAAGCAAAGGCGGAAAGGGCAATAAGGCGCAAGGGCCATTATAATGGGAGGAGAAACACCCATAGAGTATATGTTTAAGGAAATGAATTGTGGGTAGAGATGCACACCACTTACAATTTGTTAATTTACCAATAGTTAGCTCTGGAATGTTAACTCAATAGTAAGAACAATGCTTCAATGTCCACTTAAGGTGTGCTCAGTTAGTAAAGTGCTACCTTTACTGCAAAAACGTATATGACCTGGGAAGATTCACTGCACTAACACGGTGAATAAACTGGGGCACAGCACAATGCAAAGGAATTGCAATCATTCATTTATAAATACTGAATAAATCAAGAAAATACAAACATTCAATTTCTTTGTGATATACATCATATCTGTGTATTTTTCAACATCATGCTCAAGTTTTGTTCCTTAAACATTCTCATGAAATTTTATCTCAAGTAATTACTCTCCAACAAAACACAATAAATGTTATTGTCACATTCAATAATCCAAAATTATAATAGAATTCACAATTAAGTCCCATTATTGGAGTTGACACAGGTTACTTGATGTTGGTATAACAGTAGTCCTCTCATATAACTACACGGTTCGGGCGAGTGCCGCCCTTCTTCAGGTTTGAATATTGGGTAACTGTTCTTTGTAGTTCACCTGTAATTAATTATAACAAGGAACTAGATCAGTAATCCTACATAATATACTTATATTCATGTACTAGAGCAAAATATAGGTTCTATGTTGCACTAACTTTGGTGCTGGACTGGGAGTGCAGTCCGGATGTTTATAATCTTCAAGATTATGTTGTCACTGCAAAATATATATGTATATATGAATAAAAAATAAAGATGGTAGTGTGTGTGACGTAGGGGGACCAGTCGCCAAAATATAGCGCTGGGTCCCCCTATCGCCACACTAAAATCAGTCCATTTTACAGCTCGTTAAGGGTAACAGGAGATATGCTTACCCTCGCCCAGTAATTATGTCTACACTATCTAGGTCAGTTGTAGATCACAAATAGATTCTCGTCTTCCTGGAGGATTATAGGGACAGAGTCCTGTAAAATGTGCAACAAGTGTGTTAAGGGAGTGATAGAGCTACTTTATAACCTCAAAATATAAGATCTTCGGAAACACTGCTTACCTGTGTGTAGGACAGCTTTCCACGCTCGTTGTATGTAGCTTTTCTTCACTTCGTAGCTGGATTAACTTGCCTGTATGAGTGGGTCTTGCTCAAATCCTGTGGGTGTTCATAATATGGGATGTAAAGCCTAGTATCTTACTAGATACATTTAAATACGCTCCAAACTGGATAGCGTCTACAAAGGATTTACCTGAGTTTCGTTGCCGTACTGAGGCTGAGTTGTGTGGCCGCTAAATTCCTCTATTCCTCTCCGTAATACGATTGCTGCGCGGCAGAGTTGTGTAACTGCTCCGTTCCTCTGTCGACTTTGGTACGGTTGCCGCGCAACCGCAGGACTATTATCAAACAATTGTCCTTCCATAATGTTTACGGCATCTCGAACATGGGCGCCATCTTGGAATAGCGCTAATAACTATCAAGAGTGTTCTTAAGTGCATACGGACGACCATTTTCAATGCGGACTGGAGCTTAAAATACTCTGCAATTTCACTAAGATACTTCTGACAACATTTAGGTAACATCAAGCAAAATCCTACTATGTATACATATGTTTGTATAGCTGCAAAATTACCAAAAGTCGTATGAATGAACACAAAGATATCCCAATCATTACTATTAGTATTGTGTGTTATAATCTAGTTATTTTCATAATTCGTGTACCCAGCTACACAGCCTTTCCTGATGGCTATTGTGTTAGACAGAACATCTGTCTTTTTTTGTATCACACATAGATCATATACATAGAAGACAATGATAAGTGTTGTGAGTTCTCACAGCTCAAGGAATTCAATAAACATAGGCTTACAGGTCAAGAAAAAGATTATCACAAGCTCGGTCAATAGTCCCCCATTCCTGCACAAATTCAGATCCCTATAAAAAGCAATTCAAGTCCCAGTCTATATTCATTCCACGAGGATACATAGTGTCCAGTTTTTCAATCCAAAATATCTCTCTTTGTTGCAACAATTTCATCAAGTCCCCCCCCCTTCTTGGAAGTTTCACTGATTCAAGGATAACAAATTTAATTTGTGCTATCGTGTGTCTCTCTGAGATAAAATGTTGCGCAACAGGAGATTTAGATTTAGTCGAGAGATTCCTTATGTTGGACTTATGTTCCCCCCATCTTATTTTGGCTTTCCTACTTGTGAGCCCCAAATAATATATGCCACACGGGCATTTTATGCCATATATCACGTTCTTTGTGTCACATGTAAATGTGCCCATTCATTTGATTTTTCGTCCATTATATGGATGGCAAATGGAATCGCCTCTCAATAAATTGTTACAACAATTGCAGTTATTGCAAGGAATCGTGCCTTTATACTGTTGTATCAATTTGTTTTTTGGGTAAAATCGGATTTGATCAGATGTTCTTTCACGGACCTGCTTTTACTATATGCAAACAGTGGAAGGTTTGGGAAGAGTTTCTCTAATACAGGATCCAGTTCTAGTACATTCCAATTTTTTTATGATATTTTTGATTTTGCCACTCTGTTGGGAATAAGTGGTAACATATACCATGTCATTATCCCTCTGTCTTTCTTTCGGTTTTTAAGGCTCTAGTCTTGGGATATCTCTCACAGTTGAATAATGTTCTGATAGGACTTGTTCACTATAGCCTCTGCTGACAAATGTATCTTTGAACTCCATTGATTTGGTCACAAATTCCTCATTCTCAGATATAATCCTTCTGTATCGTAAAATTGGACTCAAAGGAATACTCGTAATGGTTTTCTTGGGATGAAAACTACTTGCCAGGAGTAAACTGTTCCTATCTGTTTCCTTTGTGTAAATTGTTATGGCCAGTCTGTCAATTTTCCAGTATATTTTGACATCCAAATATTCAATGTGGGTCTTACTTGTCTTATGTGTAAACTTAATCCTTGGTGCCAGTTCGTTCATGTATTGAAAGAAGTCCTTTATTTCATCTTCGGTGCCTTCCCAGATTCCGAACAGATCATCAATGAATCTGGTCAAACATTTCAATTTGTTCTTCCATCTTGGATGGTTGATTACTCTCGTTTCTTCTAGATATGCCATGTATATATTGGCATAACTCGGTGCCATGGCTGCACCCATTGAGGTCCCTGATACTTGAATGAAGTATCTCTCTTCAAAGGAGAAGAAATTGTTCTCTAATACTATATTGAGTAACTTCATAATGAATAAAGGATGACTCTTCACTGTTTCAGCACTTTTTAGGCCCTGCCACTATATTGTGACAGGATCAAGAAGTACCACAAGCAATGGGAGGTGGATACAAGTGGAGGGGGGATGCCCCGCTCATGGCCAGAGCAGGGCTCCAATAATCAGGGTATTCTGGAACACATGTCCATATTTTCGACAGCCAAATATAAGGGGAAACAGTTGCAAAAGTGGAGAGAAATATCAGACCTCTGCAAAATGTTCAAAGATATGGAAGATTCTGAGGGAGGAGGAGCACAAAATGATAGCAGGGGCGACTGTCCAGGAAAGGAGGGCGGGGCACCAGCAGAACGCAGGGGAATATATCCATTGAAAGCTTGCCCTGCAGTATGTTATACTAACCTGACTTATTTGTCCACCACAGCGACAGCCCCAGCACCTCCATATGCATCCCTACGGATGTCCCAGCACATGCTGATATCAATAAAAGAGACCAAGTAGTGGCATTGACATCGGCACAAACAGAATTGACCAAGATTGCAGGCAGCACAGAGGGTAGTTGAAGACTGACAAACCCACAGAGCAGGGATTAGATGGGTTGAACACAGGAGACTCTTTTTATAGAGAAGGAAGAAGGGGGTGAGTGGGCAGACAGCCTAGGCTATGGGAATTTAGGGTTTTTATCCTGGATACCTTGCGTTTTATTTGCTTTCTCAAAGAAGTGGGTTTGCTATGAGTCCACATGAAACAAATGATAAATAAAGTAAAATTGCACATAAAACTGACTTTTTGTAATAAGTGTGGCAAATCCACTTATTTGAGAAAGAAAATAAAACACAAAGTATCCAGGATAAAAACCCTGAACGCTCAACAAAGGAGGTGTGGGCTTTACCCCATCCTGTGACCTAGCGGAGAAATCAAATTAGGACACCACATTAATCATCAGAGCTTAGCAAGGACGGTTCCATACCTAGGGCCCAATTACGAATAACTAAGCTATGAGAATGTAAGATCTTGCAGGAATTAAGAGGAAGACAGGTGGAGTACAATTGATGAGTTTGAGGATCATGAGGAGGAGGAGGCAGAGCAAGTGCCCGAACAAACTCCCCGGGTAGAGAGTTTGTGGGATAGTAGGTTAGGGAGCAGGTTTGACTGGAAGGCAGTAGTAAGGAAAAAAGGAAGTGGAACAAGGATTGACAGGGGTAGGGCAAAGATGGATATACCCCTTATACTAAAAGAGCCCGGCAGGCCGCAGCATGTGCCATGGGTGCAGATGGATAAAATTAATTTGAAGGATAAAGGTGCTCCTGCCCCTCACAGTGGGTGCAGGCAAGTGGATTTATGCATTAAAAAAACACAGCCGAAGTACCCCTGCCGGTCAGCAACATAAAAAGCTTATTGGTAACGACTATTGGAGACCAGGCTGAGGATGTGTGGGTAAAAGCAGGATACCCGGGAGTGAATTTGGGGAACGTTGCACACGATGGATCATTGTTTAACAATATTCGGTCACAGATATTGGACGTGCTGCAGGGAGCACTCCCTGACACACCTGACCTACAATTGATAATGCAATATACTATGGGTGATGACGAAGACCCCTCTCAGTTTATTCTTTAAAAAAATATATATCTATTGTTTTCAATAAAACCAAATAAGAAACAACAATGGACTATAGAGTTCGTTTAGAGCATATCAATAGTATCAGTCAATGCATAGAGTACATAAATAACCCGGGTTAGTAGGGAAGGATAGTGCCACGCTACAGTTCCTTTGATGCGTGGAGCTATATCCACCCAGTAGGGCAGTACATTGTTCAATTCTCCCACTGTTCCCGTCCATTTCCCCCAGACCTTCTGAAACTTCCCAGGGGAACCCCCTGGCGTTGTATTTTCACTTTTTAAGGGAAGAACATCTGTCCACCACATTGACCCAGCGGCTGAGGCTTAGTCTTTCCGCAGAATCCCATGTTGCAGCTGCGAGTTTCTTCCCCAGCCCCAGTGCCACAGCAAGAAATGTCTTCTCATGTCTGGTGGATTCCACCTCCCCCATAACCCGTATCACCAGTTTCGGGTCCTGCGGAAAGGAAGACCTCAACACCCAAGCTATCTTGCGAATGCACCTCCGCCAAAAGTCCTGAATTAAGTCACAGCTCCATACCATGTGGAAGAAGGTACTGTCCCCCCCACCCGCATCTCAAGCACACCCCGCTGTCCACTACCCCCCACCACGCCATCGCTGCGCGGGAGTAATATGCCTGATGCAGTATTTTGTACTGGATTAAGCGAAGCATGGCATCTATTCCAATGTCTTGTGGGAACAATAGTGCCTCTATCCACTCCTCGGATTCCAATGTACCCACATATCTCTCCCATTATATTTAGGTCGGGACAACTCCTGGGCTCCGAAAGCCGTGAGGACCTGGTATAGTGTGGAGGTGACTAGTTGGAATTCGCTTTGGCAGAATATTAGCCTCCAGGGGGGAGCATGTCAGGATCTGCTCCAATGCAGGGAACTGAGAGCCGATGGCATGCGTTCATTGCAGAGCTCTGTAGTAGTCCTTATTGGGCAGCTTAAACTTTTCCTGCAGGGCCCCAAATGCCAGAAGACACCCCTCTTGCACTATGTCCGCAAGAGTGCAAATCCCTTGTACCTCCCAGTTCACAAAGTGGCCCATTTTCAGGACCTCAGGAATATGCCTATTGTTCAGAAGGGCTGGTCCAGTGTTGGTCTTCCACCCCAACCTATGTGGTGATGAGCTTCTACCCAGGTTTGACGAATGTGTTGCGTCATCTCCAGGAGTTCTGCAGTTCCCTTCCCCATATAGTACTTGCAGGGGAGTGTTTGGTCCCATTGTTCTTCTCTCCCCCCCCTTATGTGTGGGAGCCGAGGGTCACCATGGAGCCAGTCATTGACCACCCCCAACTGTGTTGCAGAGTAATAGGTGCGTAAACATGGTAGACCATTTCCACCCTCCCAAACTGAGCGTTGCAGGGACTTGAGAGCAATGCAGGGTTGTTTGCCCTCCCCCCCAGAATAGCCCCTGGAGGATGCCATCAATAGATGCAAAGATCGCCTTGAGGACGGCAAGTGGGGTGTTCTGGAGGATGTAGAGGAATCTCGAATCTCGGCAGCGTCTGCATCTTAAAGAAGGCTGCCTTGCCCATCAGCGTTAGTGGGAGAGATTGCAGTGGACCACATCAGCCGAGAATTGATCTATCACTGGTTGCAAGTTGAGGCATGGGAATTCGTCTTGTTCTGGGCCTATTCGGATGCCTAAATATTCGAAGCCAGAGACTGCGATTGAGTATGGACATTGTCTAGGGATCGCTCCATCTCCCCCATGAAGAGGAAAGAGGACTGTCTTTTGTTAGTTTACCCTAAGTCCACAGAACCTCTGGCATTCTGTGAGGATACATGTCACTACAGGGCAGGAGGTCGCAGGATTACTTATATAGATAAGGAGATCGTCTGCATAGAGCGAGACCTGGTCTCTGCCCCGACAGCCGTGTGAATCCTGACCATTACTCTGCCGTTCAGAGTTTTATCGCCAGTGGCTCAATGGCAAGCGTAAACAGCAGAGGGGAGAAGGGGCAGCACTGCCTGGTTACCCCGCCCCAGTGTGAAAGCCCTGGAGAACACCCCAATTACCTGCACCACTGCTTCTGGGGAAACTTACAGTAGTCTGACCAAAGACATGAAGCTGTCCCCAAGTCCCATACGCCCAATGATGTCTCATAAGGCATCCCACCCTACCGAGTCGAATGCCTTCTCGAAGTCCACGGCTAAGAGCACTAGTGGGTCCGATATCGCTGGGGTCTGGTTAATGGCAAACTGCACCCTGCGCAGATTCATCCGAGTGGATCTGGAGGGCATGAATCTGCATTGGTCTGGGTGTATCAGGGAGTCTATCACGCCTAGTAGTCTGTTGGCGAAGACCAGTACCAGGACCTTGCTCTCTCCATTAATTACCAATATTGGCCTGTAGGAGGCACAGAGGTCCTCCGGTGGTTTCCTGGGTTTGGGAATCACCACAATGCATGCCTTCCTGAGGTCTGCAGGGAGTTGCCCATTCTTCCTGCTTTGTATGAACATACGTTGCATATGCCCTATCACCGGTTCACCCAGTCGTTTCCAGGTTTCCACCAGAAAACTGCTGGGCCCCCGGGGTCTTGCCAGACTGGAGCTGGGACAGTGCTTCTACCACCTCCTAAACTGTGATTTCGGCCTCGAGATCCAGCGTCTGCTGTTCCGAGAGGCACAGGATCATTATTGAGTCGAGGATATTTGACCCGTCCTTCTCGATTGCTAGCGCCTGGGGGGAGTAGAGGTCTTCATAAAAGGTCACGAATGCCCCAGTGATATCTGAGTCCTCTGTTATCATCCCTCCCCCAGCGTCTTGTATGGCCCATACTGGTCCCTTGCACCTGTCCTGCCTTTCCAGTCAAGCCAGAGTTGTCCCAGCGTTGTCTCCCGTTTCATGTATTTGGCTACGTACCGTCCAATGGGTTACCCTCGCATTATCTAGTGCAACATTTTTAAGGGCCTCCTGCGCTGAGACTAGAGATTCTTGTGAGGCAAGGACCCTGACTCGAGGAACTCCTCCTCCTCCCTTGATGCCAGTTCCTCTGCCTCCTCTATTGCCCGGGCCTGTTGTCAGCGTTGAGCCGACACAAGGGAGAGCCTCCCCTCGAAGCACTCCCTTTGAGCCTTGCCATAGTGTGATTGGGCTGTCAACTGAGCCCTTGTTTAGAGTGAAATATTCTGCCGTCCTACTGGATAGACCCTCCATAACCTCGTTGAGGCACCAGGTTGTGCTAGGTTTCGTTTGCCCATCTTTCAATACCATGGGGGAGTGGTCCGATATGCCTCTAGCCAGAAATGTCACAGAAAGCAGTTTCTGTGCCATGCACTGTGGGAGAAAGAAGTAATCTATCCTGGACAGAGAAATGCATGCATTGGAGAAGAACAAGAACCCACATTCTGCCCCATGTAGCGCCCTCCATGAGTCCATCAGTCCCAGAGCAGTCGCAAAGGAGTATAGCTTGGTTGGGAGGTCGGGATTTCTGTTTATCCCTGTGCGATCTGTCTCTACCCACTTGCATAACTTTGTTGAAGCGCCCCGCCCCAGCACCCACATGTCCGCTTGTTCAGTGAGTATTGTTGCTTGGAGATCATTCAGGAGTTCAAGCGTGAGTGCGTATACTGCCACGATGTTCCAACTATTCCCCGTCATCTTCCCGGTTACCACCACGAATAGCCCTCTTGGTTCCGCCCGCACCACCCTCAGTTAAAATGATACTCTCTTGTATATTAGAACCATCGTCCCCCTTACCCCTCTCGAGACACCCACGTGATAGGACAGTGCGTAGTTGGACCTCTTGATGAACCTGCATTCTGATATGATATGGCATTTCAGGACCTGAGGGATATGCCTATTGTTCAGAAGGGCTGGTCCAGTGTTGGTCTTCCACCCCAACCTATGTGGTGATGAGCTTCTACCCAGGTTTGACGAATGTGTTGCGTCATCTCCAGGAGTTCTGCAGTTCCCTTCCCCATATAGTACTTGCAGGGGAGTGTTTGGTCCCATTGTTCTTCTCTCCCCCCCCTTATGTGTGGGAGCCCAGGGTCACCATGGAGCCAGTCATTGACCACCCCCAACTGTGTTGCAGAGTAATAGGTGCGTAAACATGGTAGACCATTTCCACCCTCCCAAACTGAGCGTTGCAGGGACTTGAGAGCAATGCAGGGTTGTTTGCCCTCCCCCCCCAGAATAGCCCCTGGAGGATGCCATCAATAGATGCAAAGATCGCCTTGAGGACGGCAAGTGGGGTGTTCTGGAGGATGTAGAGGAATCTCGAATCTCGGCAGCGTCTGCATCTTAAAGAAGGCTGCCTTGCCCATCAGCGTTAGTGGGAGAGATTGCAGTGGACCACATCAGCCGAGAATTGATCTATCACTGGTTGCAAGTTGAGGCATGGGAATTCGTCTTGTTCTGGGCCTATTCGGATGCCTAAATATTCGAAGCCAGAGACTGCGATTGAGTATGGACATTGTCTAGGGATCGCTCCATCTCCCCCATGAAGAGGAAAGAGGACTGTCTTTTGTTAGTTTACCCTAAGTCCACAGAACCTCTGGCATTCTGTGAGGATACATGTCACTACAGGGCAGGAGGTCGCAGGATTACTTATATAGATAAGGAGATCGTCTGCATAGAGCGAGACCTGGTCTCTGCCCCGACAGCCGTGTGAATCCTGACCATTACTCTGCCGTTCAGAGTTTTATCGCCAGTGGCTCAATGGCAAGCGTAAACAGCAGAGGGGAGAAGGGGCAGCACTGCCTGGTTACCCCGCCCCAGTGTGAAAGCCCTGGAGAACACCCCAATTACCTGCACCACTGCTTCTGGGGAAACTTACAGTAGTCTGACCAAAGACATGAAGCTGTCCCCAAGTCCCATACGCCCAATGATGTCTCATAAGGCATCCCACCCTACCGAGTCGAAT
Source organism: Ambystoma mexicanum (assembly GCF_040938575.1). NCBI lineage: Eukaryota > Metazoa > Chordata > Amphibia > Caudata > Ambystomatidae > Ambystoma > Ambystoma mexicanum. Next base: position 502,381,217 of record NC_090930.1, on the reverse strand, counting down.
GCCTTCTCGAAGTCCACGGCTAAGAGCACTAGTGGGTCCGATATCGCTGGGGTCTGGTTAATGGCAAACTGCACCCTGCGCAGATTCATCCGAGTGGATCTGGAGGGCATGAATCTGCATTGGTCTGGGTGTATCAGGGAGTCTATCACGCCTAGTAGTCTGTTGGCGAAGACCAGTACCAGGACCTTGCTCTCTCCATTAATTACCAATATTGGCCTGTAGGAGGCACAGAGGTCCTCCGGTGGTTTCCTGGGTTTGGGAATCACCACAATGCATGCCTTCCTGAGGTCTGCAGGGAGTTGCCCATTCTTCCTGCTTTGTATGAACATACGTTGCATATGCCCTATCACCGGTTCACCCAGTCGTTTCAAGGTTTCCACCAGAAAACTGCTGGGCCCCGGGGTCTTGCCAGACTGGAGCTGGGACAGTGCTTCTACCACCTCCTAAACTGTGATTTCGGCCTCGAGATCCAGCGTCTGCTGTTCCGAGAGGCACAGGATCATTATTGAGTCGAGGATATTTGACCCGTCCTTCTCGATTGCTAGCGCCTGGGGGGAGTAGAGGTCTTCATAAAAGGTCACGAATGCCCCAGTGATATCTGAGTCCTCTGTTATCATCCCTCCCCCAGCGTCTTGTATGGCCCATACTGGTCCCTTGCACCTGTCCTGCCTTTCCAGTCAAGCCAGAGTTGTCCCAGCGTTGTCTCCCGTTTCATGTATTTGGCTACGTACCGTCCAATGGGTTACCCTCGCATTATCTAGTGCAACATTTTTAAGGGCCTCCTGCGCTGAGACTAGAGATTCTTGTGAGGCAAGGACCCTGACTCGAGGAACTCCTCCTCCTCCCTTGATGCCAGTTCCTCTGCCTCCTCTATTGCCCGGGCCTGTTGTCAGCGTTGAGCCGACACAAGGGAGAGCCTCCCCTCGAAGCACTCCCTTTGAGCCTTGCCATAGTGTGATTGGGCTGTCAACTGAGCCCTTGTTTAGAGTGAAATATTCTGCCGTCCTACTGGATAGACCCTCCATAACCTCGTTGAGGCACCAGGTTGTGCTAGGTTTCGTTTGCCCATCTTTCAATACCATGGGGGAGTGGTCCGATATGCCTCTAGCCAGAAATGTCACAGAAAGCAGTTTCTGTGCCATGCACTGTGGGAGAAAGAAGTAATCTATCCTGGACAGAGAAATGCGTGCATTGGAGAAGAACAAGAACCCACATTCTGCCCCATGTAGCGCCCTCCATGAGTCCATCAGTCCCAGAGCAGTCGCAAAGGAGTATAGCTTGGTTGGGAGGTCGGGATTTCTGTTTATCCCTGTGCGATCTGTCTCTACCCACTTGCATAACTTTGTTGAAGCGCCCCGCCCCAGCACCCACATGTCCGCTTGTTCAGTGAATATTGTTGCTTGGAGATCATTCAGGAGTTCAAGCGTGAGTGCGTATACTGCCACGATGTTCCAACTATTCCCCGTCATCTTCCCGGTTACCACCACGAATAGCCCTCTTGGTTCCGCCCGCACCACCCTCAGTTAAAATGATACTCTCTTGTATATTAGAACCATCGTCCCCCTTACCCCTCTCGAGACACCCACGTGATAGGACAGTGCGTAGTTGGACCTCTTGATGAACCTGCATTCTGATATGATATGGCATTTCAGGACCTGAGGGATATGCCTATTGTTCAGAGGGGCTGGTCCAGTGTTGGTCCCCCACCCCAACCTATGTGGTGACTAAATGTGTTTCTGTTAGGAGGGCAATGTCCAGTGAGTGAGTGTCTGTTGAGGAACTGGAGTACCAATCTCTGTTTAATACTGGAGCCTAGTCCATTGACGTTTCATGTCAACAGAGATACCCTTGCATCATGTGTCATTGGATTCCCGGAGATGTGTCTCGTGTGCCCTGTGAGCCCGTATCTGTCTCCCTATTCCCGGGCTCCCGAGCCAACCCACACACCCTCTGCCTGTCGGTGTGGTGTATGCCTGCACCGTCCACCCCGCTTCCCCAGTAATCTAAGCGACCAACCAAGCTGAACTGTAAGAAAGAACACCCCAACCCCCAAGCCCCCACCCTGTACCACCCCCCAACTAGAGGCACCTGTCAAACTCAAGCGGATGTGGGATAAACCAGTTCAACCCAATTCTTAAGTCACAATCAGCAAGCTTTGGTACTGACCAGTGGCCCACCTCCCCCCACTTCCCCAACACCAACTGTCCCCCCACCCTGCATTAACCCCATCTTGAAGTACCTGCTGCCCAAACCTGTACGAACGAAACCATTTAAGAACATTTTCCGGGTTGTCTGTGAGAGCCAGCTCAGCTCTTCAGTGTCCCCCGTCTGGGGCTGCTTCTTGGAGGATTCATCATAGTAGCAGTCTTGGGTCCCAGCTGACTTGTCAAGTGACTTCTCCAAATTCGTATCGGCATGTCAATGTTGCACATCTGTACAGTCAACCTCTTTTCCACTCCCTGGGGTCCTACCGTCCATCTCGTTGACATGCGGTTTCTGCATCTCCAGAGGAGCCTTGGGCGTTTTGGTGGGTTCTCCCCAGACTGGGCGATCATTTGGTGTTTTTGGGCACGGGCCAGAGAGAATGGGTGTCTCCAGACAGTCCCAGATCTCTTTGGGACTATGGAACACATGTACTATAGTTTTTGTAGTAAATTTGAGTGTGGCCAGAAAGAAAAGTGTGTATCTGATGTTCACGGACATTAGCTTCTTCTTCACCGAGTGAAAGGACTGCCGTGATATTTGTACTTCCCTTGTGTAGTCTGGGAAGAGGCCAATTCGGTTGCCGTTGTAGATAATCGTGCCTGTGACCCTTGCCATGTGTTGGACGCGCTATCACTGTGCGTGGAGGGGCGCCTGGCACAGGTCGGCCCATTGGGACTCTGTGCGCTCGCTCAATTGAGAAGAAGTTTGAAAGTTTCTTGGGTCCGATAGCCAGTGTTCCGAAAATAATTCCATAGAAAGTCCTTCCTCCTTTTCTGGGAGTCATAATATGAGAAGGTTATTGCGGCGGGACCTGCCTTTGCTGTCCTCCGCCCGGTTTTTTAAGGTGGTTAGTTTCTGAGACATCGACATCAGCTGTTACGCATCCCTTCTGTCCGATTTGCACTCTTCCGTCTCTCCCAACCACAAGGACAAGTTGCATAGGTCTTGGCGTAGAAAGTAGACGTCAGAGGCCAGGCCATCAATTTTAGTTTCAACCTGGCCAATCCTGCTGCAATCTCTACCTCTCCTGCCCCTTCCCAGGCCCTCTGTATGGCTCTGGCTTCTCATTTCATCTCTAAAACCCAGGGCGTCCTGTCCACCCTTTTGGTTTCTCCTGCTTCTCCCTCCACTCTCTCCTCTTCCTCCATCCCCCCTGCAGCCACCCCCCCCCAACCTTCTCTGCGTTTCCTCTCTTCTCCCCGGACAAGGTTTCTAGACAAGTCCGATCTATGAAAACCTCATCAAAACAGGTTCTTCCCAAACCATCAAGGACCACATTGACACCCTCGCTGCAGCCTTGTCTGACTTCAGCAACCAATCTTTCACCTCTGGAACCTTCCCTTCCCCCTGAAGCACTCTCTTGTGCACCCTCTTGTCAAGAAACCGTCAGCCGACCCCCTCCCTTCCAGCTAATTATCGCCCGAACTCTATCACTCCTTTCCTGGGCAAAATCCTGGAAAAGCTGGCCATCTCCCAGCTTAATCTTCACACTGAATCTGCTGGTTGTCTCCATGACCATCGGTCTGGCTTCAGAGCAGCCAGAAACACGGAAGCTGCTCTCCTGAGCATCCGTGAAGACCTGATCTCTAACCTTGATTCTAATCTCCCCTCTGCCCTCATCCTACTTGATCTCTCTTCTGTCTTTGACATTGTCAAACATGCCATCCTGCTCAACCGGCTCTGTGATAACCTGGGTATCATTGATCAAGCTCTGGCCTGGCTGACTTCTTTCCTCTCTGACCGACCCTCCCAGGTCCAACTTGGGTCCTTCCTCTCCTCCATCTCTCTCTCCACTTGTGGTGTTCCAGAGGGGCCTAATCTTTCACCCTGGTTGTTCACCCAATGCCTGGCACCTCTCCCCCACCGCATTGCTGCTCTCTGCTCCAACTTCCGGTGCTATGCAGATGACACCCAGCTCACTTTCAGGTGCGCTTCGGCTGACTTTTCTCCTTCTCTCATCCCGGATTGTCTGTCTGCAATCCAGGAGTGGTGTGCCGCCAATGATCTCTTCCTGAATGCCAGTAAGATGGAGATCCTCCTCATCGGCACACCTGCACCCCTCTTTTCCACCACTCTCTGGCCAGCCTGCCTTGGCCCTCCTCCTGCTCCCACCTGTGAGGCTAAGGATCTCTGGGTCATCTTCAACACAACACTCTCCTTCTCTCCTCACATTTCTGATGTCTCTAAGAACTCTAACTACCAACTGCACCTCCTCAGAGGTATTCCTCCTTTCCTCTCCTTCCCCCAGAAGTTCACTGTCTCCAGAGCTCTGGTTCTCTCTAGGCTTAACTATTTTAACAGCCTCTTTTTAAATCTGCCCGCCTCTACTCTTCGTCCTCTGCAACTCATCCAGGACAGGACTGAGAGACTTGTCCTTGGCCTCAACCCCAGGGATCGTATCTCTCCAGCACTGAAATCTCTCTATTGGGTCCCAGTGGCTGCAAGGATAAAGTTCAAAACCCTTTGCAATGACCACAAGGCCTTCCGGGGCCAAAACATCTCCAGCTTTCTCTTCTGAACTATCTTCCCACTCAAGCTCTTCGCTCCTCCACCTCCAACTCCTTGAGGGTCAGATGTTTTTACAAGCAACAAATTGGGGGCAGATCTCTCTCTTCGGCTGGCGCCTCCCCTGGAACAGCCTCCCTGCCTCTCTGAAACTTGAGCAGAACCATCTTTGGTTCCGGAAGCAGCTCAAGACTTTCCTCTTTGATATGATATGGCATTTAAAACGTGCCTGTACACAGGTGTTTCAGGGCGCGACGAGGCAAGGGGGGGGACAGAGGGAAGACAGGTAACGATCCTACTTGGACAGGTGTCATTCAGATCACGCAAGTGCATGGGAAGGGGGAGAGGGGAAAAGTGCAGGGGGGAAGAGGAGGGGACAGTGTAGTACTTGGGAAGATAGAATAACAATAGTAAAATGGTAAGGTACGGCCAACAAGGCAATTGGGTTATGCCGTCCGTCCTACATACCCCACAGACGGGCACCCACGGGTCTACCATCGCTCCCCTCTCTGGTCCCGGTCCACCTCCACCCTCCACCCACAAATCACCACTCACTCACGCAGAGCGGCGGCAGGTTGTCATGCACAGGCAGGGCACATGGAGGCAGCCTGTTGGTTATGGGCGCGCTAACCTGTTACATCTGTTTCGCCAGTGGCAGCTACCCTGGCGTCTCGCAGCTGGTCGGCAGAGCCGCCGGCCCCTCCCGCTGCATCATCACGTGACCAGGAAGGCCCGGCAGTATGTTGTTACTTCGGATCACGTGACAAGGAAGCGTGCGGGACCACGCGTAATGTGACGCTGTCACCTGACTATCCTCTACCCATTCAAAAACTGTGAGGGAACACTCGTTCAGTGCTTCACAGCTGACTCGTTTTGGCACCGTTTGGCGTTTCTGTTATTACGATCATGGTATTGAACTACTTCTTGGACTCCTTCTTGCTAAGCCCTTGGTTATCGTTCTGCTCTGCTGTTCACCGGACTTTTGGACTGTTTCTGGATTCCTTTGGATTACCCCCTGGATTTGGTGTACACGGCTGATCTCGACCTCGGAACTCCTAGTGGATTATTTACAGATCTCCTCCCTCTGCTACACCCGAACTTGTCAATTTCCGCCCACGCAGGTATTGTGGTGCAAGTCCATCCGAATTGCCATCCAGCGTGATACTTCACCTGCCGCTGCCAGTCGCACTCTGTCGCTGCACAGAACACCTTCCATCCTGTCTGTACTACTTAGGACTCAGACTCCTCCATCTTGGTAAGCTCTTTAGTATTAAGGTACATTCTGTTCCTCGCTAGTTTTCCTTGTGATTGTACTTACCCATTGCTTGCCTTACAGCGGTCGGGGGGCCTCTGGTGTTCCTGGTTACTGGCTTTTCCGGCACTCAAATACCTGTGGCCTCAAAGATCGCTCAGGGAGTTATTGTGTATCTCCCTGTGCGGTACTTGGGGACAGAGGCCCCATAATCTTCACGACCATCAAGTCATAACAAATTGCAAGGGTAAGTGCAGGCATCAGGTGTCAAGTGCTGGTAATGGGACTGTAGGGATACAGAAAAACAGTCCCCAAGTGCAGGGGTTTCCAGGAGGGCAGTGCAGGAGTGCGACTGGCGGAGGAGGGGACCTGGGCCCGAGGTCAGAGGGTGGCCAAGTAAAACAGTGCAGTTTCTGTATCAGCCAGGAAATCAGCAGGGGAGAGGAGGAGAAAAAGCAGAGGCAAAGAGAAAGGTTTGCTTCTGCCTTCTCTCTTCCTTTTCCCTGCTGATCTCCTGTCAGATACTGCACTGGTCACCTGGCTACCCTCTGAACCATAGGCCGAGGTCCCCGTCCTCCGAGTTGCACACCTGCACTGCCTCCTGGCAACCCTGCACTTGGGGCTGCATCTGCAACCCTATAGTCCCCCTACCTGCACTTATCTAACACCTGTTTTCTGCACTTAACCCCTGCATTGCCACCTGCTGACCGCATTTCTTGTTTTTTCAATGTTTTGATCCTATGTCTTGCTCCTCTTCCGCTTCCCATGGCACTTTTTCCCCTTCCCTCTCCCCTACACTTGCGCAATCGTAATGTCACTTAGCCTAGTATGATAATTTTCCTGTCCTCCCTTTGTTCCCCTCCCTTGCCTGGTGGCACCTTGAAACACTTGTGTATAGACGCGCTATAAATGTCAGATCATATAGGGCGCTAGAGGGCCAACCAAGATGGCAGCCTTGGTTTAGGCTCCCGATCAGCCCCGCATCAATCTTGCATAATCCTTGCTGTTTTCAGTGTTTTCACATATTCCTCCCACGTCCCCTGTAAAACAACGAACCCCAGCTGCCTGCACGCGAAATTTGGAAGAAAATCGGCCACTCCAAGACATTACACGGCCGGCGGGGTCTGGAGGCCAAGCCGCGTCCTGCAGGCCTGCCGGGCGCGGGCAAGAGTGCGGCTACCGACGCCCCCTGCAGAAGCCCGGAGACTTCCTGCGCGGAGACCTGGCGTGCTCAACGAGTGTGGCGTAACAGAGGCGCCCCCCGGCAGAGCTGCAAAGGATCCTGTGTTCCCGCCGGGACCCAGTCGCCGTGAAGACACTGCCGCCGGAGCCGCCAGGGGCTAGGGAAGCTGGGCGCAAGGCCAACTACCGCTGACGCCCCATCCCCGCCGACAACCGGACAATACGCACCAGAATCCAGTGATTCATCGGAGGCGGCGAAGATCGGGGCGGTCTGGTGAGACCCGGGAGGGCCGAAGCGCAGACACCGTCCGGACAGCCTGGGGTACGAGCGGACGGCCACGTGTGGAGGTAAGGAGCGGGAGGGAGGTTGTAGCCACCCCAGTTCGGAGTAGACACGAACGCGGGCCTCCCCACCCCCCCCTCCGGCTGCGCTCCTCGGAGGGTAAAACCTCCTGATTGCCGCGGGGGACCGCATTTCACCAGCCCACAGGCGGCCCACCTTCTCCTGGCCCCAACGTTCCGGTAGACAACGGCTGCATGGCGAGTTGAACGCCAAAATCAGAACAGAGGCCCGAGGCGACACCCCGGCGGTATCAAGGGTCCTCCATCCTTTTCCAAGAAAATAAACTTTTAATAAATATATTAAAATACCCGCTGATATAAGCACGGGCCCCCCAGGGCCGCACGCTGCATCACCTCTGTCGCGGGGGTCCCGTCCCAGGAGACCCTCCCCCACCTTTCTTCCCAATCACGAGGGAACAGAACTTGGCGAGAGCAAGTGCTTTGTTTTCTGTGGTGACTCTTCGCCCCATCTGGTTCTGAGGTCCAGTACTCTCAGGACACTACGAGAAATCCTATTTAGTGAAGAGCTCCTTGAGCATCCTGGGCAGGTCGGACCGCGCCCCACCAGCCCCCTCCAAACCTTCAGTCAAGATGGGAAAATAAGATAAATCCCAGAGGAAACTAAACTTTGACGGCGGTTCAACCCCAAAAGCACCCCTCATTCAGGAAGACCAGACGCCTTCTTCAGCATGTCCAAACCAAGAAGAGGAATCAGTTAATTCGTCTGAAATCAAAGAAATCCTTCTGGACTTGAAGAGTGGCATCGGTAGCCTGAATAGCAAAATGGATGGTCTAGCTTCCAAAGTAGACTTGCTGCAACATCATATGGACACACACACTGAACGCATGAATGAAATGGAACAAAGGGTGTCTAATCTCGATGATAACTCCTCAACCCTAACAAACAAAGTCTCGCAAATAGAAGGGCAAATGAAATCTATTATTGATAAATGTGAGGATTTGGAGGGCCGATCGAGAAGGAACAACTTACGGATAGTGGGAGTGAGAGAACACCAAGTGCAAGGGAAAATGGAGGACTTCGTGGAGTCCCTTTGCATATCCCTATTTGGTCGTGACGTTTTATCCCAAACCTTCATAATTGAGAGAGCACACAGGGTACCCTCGTCCAGATGGCCCCAGGCTTGCCACCCAGGCCAATCATAGCGAGGCTTCTTAACTACAGGGATCGTGATTCCATCCTTCGGCTGGCCAGAGAAAAAGGCGAACTACTGCATGAGGGGGACACAATTCACTTTTATCCCGACTTCTCCCCGGCGGTCCAGGCTCAGCGGAAAACATTCGCCAATGTTAAACAGAGACTTAGAAACAGTCAATTAACTTATTCAATGCTATTCCCTGCAAGACTTAGAATACTTCACGAGGGGAAAGTTCACTTCTTTCAATCCCCCGAAGAGGCCAATACTTTCTTGGATCAACTGGGTTGTCCAGTACAGAACCAGGCTCGGCTAAGACCTCAAAGGGACAGAAACCTCAGGAATCCTCCATAAAACAGTAGAACCACACGGTTCATAGCAGGCATAGCCACGTTGCTGAATACACCGGAACACATACACTATACGCAGGTCGGGGCTGAATCACCAGGGAAGCCCCTGGTGCCCCTAGCACAACAACTGTTGGGGTCACTTGGGAAGCCCAGAGCGCCCCTAACACAGCCACTGTAAAGTTGTTTCGTTCCAAGTGGAGTTTGCTCCGCCGAGGTTAAGTTTCACCCTTCGGCATGATAGCTCCAGGGGTTATTTTGGTTGTTTGTTGGTTCACAAGGGACCTCTCGGTGGGCCAGTTGGGGGTTGCCCACCCTTCAGAGAGTAACGTCTCGGGCCTGTTGGGGTTAGCCCGCGGTTCGAGCCCTCAGAGTTCATTGGGAAAGTTCAGCGCCTCCAGATTCCGACCATCCTGCTCCTCACCTGCTCCTGGCCCATCATCAGTGCCGTTGCCTCAGCCGAGTTCCCCGCCTCTGAGCATTGACCCTGGCACTAGTCCGAGTATAACTAGTCCATCGCAGTCCACTGAAATGGCAAAATGGCCCCATATAAAGACTAACTCACCCCATTCAATGTCTTAACGTGGAATATAAGAGGCGGCAATATCCCTGCTAAAACCAGAAAAATTCTGCATTACCTCAGACGCCACGAAGTGGACGTGGCTTTGATCCAAGAGACTCATCTCACCCCAGGGAAGGATCATCAGTGGGCCAAGAGCTGGGGTTGTCACATATACTTCTCATCCTTCTCCACATACTCAAGAGGAGTCGCGATTCTCATACACAGGAGGCTCAGTTTCAGGCTACTTCATACAGCAAAAGACAACAAAGAAAGAGCGATTCTAGTGTGTGGCATCATCGCAGGTCAGAAAATGACTTTCATTAATTCATATGCGCCAAATGTGGACGGCCCCGACAATTTCGGTTGGGTGTTAACTCAGCTCTCCACTCACGACCCCGCAACAATTATCTGAGGTGGGGACATGAACACGGCTTTGGACCCTACAAGAGATAGATCAAAGGCCACACAGCAACCGCCCTCTAAGGCTTGTCTCCAAATAAAGGAAATTTGCAAAGCGTTTGATCTTCAAGACGTATGGAGAGTCTCTAATGGGGAGCTGCGAGATTTCACCTTCCATTCTGCAGTCCACAACACAAGCTCCCGGATCGACTATTTCTTCACCTCAAAAAATGGCCCCCTGACATGTGGCCGGTGTTGTATCCATCCGAGAACGCTCTCAGACCACTCACCACTTTTCCTTAAACTCATGCCATCCAACCCCACACCGCCATTACAGCGTTGGCGCTTTAAAGGGGGCTCGCTACGTGATGAAGAGATAGACGTGTTTCTTGAGGCCAACCTGGGCTCGGTCCCCTCTGCAGGCACCATCTGGGAGTCTTTCAAATGTTTAATTAGAGGGGTATGTATTTAAACAAAAGGAAGGAACATATAACAAACTACATCAACACAGTATATATCCTCAGACAGCAATTTCTTGTAGCAACCACGAAACAAATATGGGCTGCATTATGTGTTCTCAATAATCATCAAAAATCAGTATTACCAAAAAATATCATTTTTAATATATTAATCTCTCTTCAGCACAAGAAATACACACATTTGTTTAAAAAACATATACACATAACAGTCATATACATCTTAAAATCATGCCACCTCACAGTGTACAGAATTAAATGCCAAAAATGTCATTAGCACAACACAACAATGGCATCTCAATTTTTCTCATTCCCCATTGTGTGAACCAGCCCAACTTATATAAGTTTCAGTCCTCTGTGTTTCAAAATAACCAGACATTCATCAGGGGCAGAAGTAATCCTGTGCTCCAGGTCGATTCTTCCTACATATACACCAGGTTGCTAGCTCTAAGGATAAAAAAACAAACACGTATCACTAAGACGGGCATAATCAGTGTAATCAATCACCATAGCCAAACCCTAATCACCAATAGGGTATCTAGTACACATTACATCATGTACTGGATCTGAGGTCAGAAGAAATATATGTCTTCGACCGTATAAGCCAAGTCAGTACTGGCTCTTCACTATTACAGCAGCAAGTGAAATTCGAAAGTGAGTACCTAGAGGAATTCTACCAATGGTAGTATTTTTATTCACCTCTAATCCCGAACACAAGGAATTTAGGGAATGTCCAACCACATTAGAGCCTGGCACAACAACAGAAACCGGCTCACCCTCGGGTGTTAAAGCTGTTCTTTAGTTGTATACAGCCACAACTCAGTGGCATTGTCATCCATCATCTTTCGTTCCGATTTCCTAAACGAACCATCAGTGCCTAAAATACAACAAGTTGAGGGTGAGATGCCTAGCCCCAGATGTCAAGTAAGCATCTGCTTCTCTAATTAGAAAGGGCCAAAAAGGGTCTTACCTATTTAGGCGGTTTTCAATACTCCGAAAATCACTACAGTGAAAGCCTGTATAGATAGGGCCTCTTCCTTCTAAAATTCCTCTTGCTCTGAAAGAGTAAAAATGCTAAGTAAATACATAGCAAAGAGTAGGGGCATCTTCTACAGAGTGATAGAATTAAAGTTACTTCAAAAGGCACCCCCCCCCGTTCTTACCTTATCTATGCCAGCTGATAACCTGCAAACAGGAAGAGTACTACATCTCACGCACGGGATAATAGTGGATCAACACCCTGGGACCACGGCCAAAAACCGTACTGAAATCCTTATTCCGCGTCACTTGCGTGACGCGATGACGTCATCACGCTCCGCGGTAACGCGGTAACGCGATGACGTCGCCACGCGCGTTGGAACACCCATTCGAATCAGTCAAAACATGCCGGGCAGATTATTTATCCTCACTTGGTAGGAGAGAATATCACCAGAACGTGGGGGTTACCCCTGTAGAAAAACTATCATTAGAGGGGTATGCCACGCCAAAGAAAATGGTATCCTCAAGCTCATAAGGAGCGAGCTCAAAACCAGCGAAGACAAATTAAAGCTTCTTGAAATCCAGAACACGAACACGGCCGACCCGGAGTCAGCTGCAGCCCTGAAAATAGAACTGCAAAAATTCAATGCCGCAGCAGATCGGGAGGTCCAATTTTTAAGCCGCCCCAGCCAAGTCCGTCAACATGGCGAGGGCCAAAAACCAGGTGCCCTTCTGGCGAATCTAATCAGAGCCGACAAAAAACAGTCCCAAATCGAAAGAATCCGAACCAAGCAAGGCGAGGTGTTCCATACTGACGAAAAGATTGCAGAGGAATTCAGTCGATTCTACCAGGATCTCTACAGTGCTAAACTCCCAAAAGATTCAAATGCCCCACTGGAATATCTAGAAGACACAGAGCTCTACATGGTCGAACAACATCTGCGGGAACCGCTGAATGAGCTGATCTCACAGGACGAGATTAGAGCGGCCATAAAGACCCTACCCTCTTCTAAGGCGCCAGGCCCTGTCGGCCTAATGGGAGAATTCCATAAAGCCTTTGCAGATACCCTGGTTCCTCTCCTGGCGGCTGTGTACAAAAAAGCGCTGGAAGTGGAGACTCTCCCTCACTCCTCATGTGAAGCCAATGTCATCCTTTTGCATAAACCAGGTAAACCACCAGAAGATTGTGCTTCGTACCACCCTATCTCCTTGCTTAACCTCGACAATAAAATACTCGCCAAGATTCTAGCCAATAGGTTGATGCCCCTGATGCCTGCCCTTGTACTGGCGGACCAAGCCGGATTTATACCAGGCCGCAATACGACCTTCGGCATCCGGAGAATGTTTGGAATCATCGAGGCACTAGACCCCACAGATCAGGCAATTGCGGTCCTGCTAGACGCCGAAAAAGCGTTCAATTCAGTGGAGTGGCCGTTTATGTTCATGGTTCTCACCAGGATGGGACTGGGTGCCTGTTTCATCAGGCTCGTCTCGCTCCAGTACACCAAGCCACAAGCTAATATCATTGTAGGCACCGCAAAATCAGCTTCAATAAACCTGCAGCGGGGTACGAGACAAGGCTGCCCGCTTTCAGCTTTAATATTCGCCCTGGTAATGGAGCCACTAGCCTCCAACCTTCGAGAGCTCTGACAACAGAGGGGACTCATCATCGGCCCACACAAGCTCATCATTTCCCTATACGCCGGCGATGTGGCGCTTTTCATACGAGACCCTGAAGTTAACCTGAACCTAGTCATGAGGGAAGTCATCAAATTTGGAGCGGCCTCTGGTTTAAAAAATCAATCATGCTAAATCCGTCGTCTTTCCTCTGACTCGTGCCACAAAGCAGTTTGCAGACGAATTCAATCTCACATGGAAGACCGCCAAGGTTCGGTACCTGGGGATACAGCTGTCTCTGGACCAGCATGAGGTGTTTCGTGATGATTACGAGGAAGTGGTCAAGTCCCTTCAAGACAAGGTTTCACGCTGGAAGTCACTTCCACTAACGCTCTGGGGGAGGGCCTCCCTGGTCAAGATGGTGGTCCTGCCTAAACTTCTGAATCTCTTCAACAACATTCCTCTGTTACTACCGCAAACCTTCCTGAAAATGCTGAAAAGCTTGGTCCTTGAGTTGCTCTGGGCAGGCAAACCAGCCAGAGTTGCGCACTCTGAGTTTGGAACGTGCCCTGGTGACTCCCAACTTCCTGACTGCAGTGGTCTTTGGCCGGATCCCCGTGCCTTCCCCGACGATGAATGTGCCACGACGTACAAGGCCTGGAAGACCCTAGCCCATAAACTCGGGGTGCAAACAAGGTACTCTCCACTCTTGCCAGCCAAGTTTATTCCTGGAATCCCCCTAACTTCAGAGACGGTCTTGCACCAGTGGATCGACAAGCTGCACATACAATCCCTAGGCAATCTTTTTCCTGAGGATGGCTTCCTAACCCCAGATCAAGCAAAATGAAAGGGGGCAACACTGCACTGGACCTGATCCTCTATTTTCGGACTCGATACACTCTGCAGACCCTTCTGCCAGACTTTCCGTGTCAACCGCCAACCTGGCAATTGCTGCATGACGTTATTCAGGCACGGGGTGACGGCAGGCTGGTGTCGCAAATATACAAAGCATTAATCTCGAGCACGATCCCCGCAAACACCGGGACAAAAACCAGATGAGAAAGGGCACTAAACACAGTCATTTCAGAGGAGGATTGGGGCTACATCCTGAATCAGACTCAGAAGATCGCACTTAATTCACGTCTCAAACTCATCCACTTTAATTTCCTCCACCAAACCTACTACACACCTGAAAAAAATCAACAAACATCACCCTGACACGCAAGCGGAGTGCAAGAGGTGCGGATTATTATCCGCAAACTTTGTCCATCTGTCCTGGGAGTGCCCTGAAGTGGCTCCTTTCTGGAACCGAGTGTTAGACATGACAACGGTGATTGTAGGAGAAGCAATACATCCGAGACAAACAGCAGCGTTACTAGGTATGACGAGGCTGCTATCCGCCCCATCAAAGAAGTTGACTGGGGTTCTGCTGACACTTGCTCGTAGGAGAGTCGCCATGGCATGGGGCCGGGGTCCCCCTCCATCCTACGCAGCCTGGCGTAAGGACTTACTCTACTACCAAGATGTAGAATCAGACTTTATAAAGCTCCTTCCACTACATGCTCGCCCACCTGACATATGGGGCCCACTGACAATATTCTTGATGAATGAAGCGGAAGCCTCATCAGCTGGTGCATCGGAGACCGGCCGCACACCTTTGATGTATTCTCAGTCCTGGCCAAATTTTCCTCTAGTCATGGATCAGGAGGGAGGGGAAGATTCCCCTCGATGACATTGTTTGGGTGTAATGGGTGAGGGAGGCGGGTGGGGGGGGTTGGTTGGGAGGGCTCAAAGCGGCAGCGCAAAGTTAAAGTACACCCTAATGTGGGTGTGTATTTGTATGGTGTGTTAAATACCAAAAATAAAGTTTAAAAAAAAAATAAATGTCATATCATAACCGATAACGTAGATTCACCAATGGCGGTCATAATGTCTGTGATGCTCAGCCCCACTATACTATACCTTTCTCAAAGTCAAACAGCCCAGGATGCACAGGCCTCCCACTACGCTCTTATCCTTTTCACAGGATCAGCTAGAACACCATTTGCAACAAGAGCCGATTAGTGATGTTAACACTTGTGATAGCCATTGACTCCTCCCATCCAAAGCTCTGCCTACCCAGGGCCCTCTGTCAATCTTACCTGTGGGCCTTAAATCTGCCACTGCTAGGGACAGTGGCAAGATAACACAGATGAAGAAGCAATCCAAACTGTGACTATACTTTCAACTAGAGAAATTGGAGTAAGAGTAATGAGTGTGGTGGGTTCCCCTTTTAGAAATAAATAATCCCTGCCAAGGGCTTGTGCGGTGTCACGTGTGCGTGCACCATGCGATTAACTTAATAAAAAGGAACGAGCGGTTTCCCGCTCGTTAGTCGATTCCACCAGACTCTTGCCTGATGTGTGTTCCTTCCGAGTGTGAGGCTCAGCCTCAGTATCCAAAAAACCCGCAGAAAGATCAAAACTGTCAGCAAGATAAAGAAGGAGACACAGTGACGTTAGCACTTTCAACAATGAAGAAACAAGTGCATTTCGAGGACGGATGGTGATGGACCAAAGATTCTACTTCAAGACTGGAGGCTCGTATTATGCTTCTCTTACTTTAATCCTTAGAGCCAATTAACTTGCCACTGAAAAGGAAATGAAGACACGCCTGAAAAAGCAAAGAAACACAGCCTCCCTGAAGATTGATGGAGTCATGAAAATGTGCGTTTGGAGGAGAAGCTAATGTAGGAAAACTTGACTGGCAACAGAGCGCCTGCCTTGTCACCAATTTTTAAACATTGTTCCAGGAGTCCCCGGCTCAAAAGGCTCAGCAGCAGCAGGGCCATCATGCCTTACAATGGAGAGCCACAACCATGGCTTTCACCGTCCCCCATCAAGGGGAAGATGTGTGCTATGGAGGGAGTTGTTTCCAGCCACCTGCAAGAAAAATTAAGTCAGAAAAATACAAGTACCAGAATCCTTAGAGTCAATTAACTTGCCACACCTGAAAAAGAAATGAAGACACGCCTGAAAAAGCAAAGAAAACCAGCCTCCCTGAAGATTGATGGAGTCATGAAAACGTGCGTTTGGAGGAGAAGCTAATGTAGGAAAACTTGACTGGCAACAGAGCGCCTGCTTTATCACCAATTTTTAAACTGTCTTACTTTAATGTCAGAGAACAGCATCTTCAAAGAACTATAAAATACATGAACAACAAAACATAACTAAACAGCATTTGGCAAAAATCTGGGGGAAAGAAGTGTAGTTCAGTCTCAAAAAGAGGTGACAGTCCTTAACCAATCACGTCCTGGCTGCCGTATAAGTAATGCCTCCCCTGCATTAACTTCCTCTTTCTTTGATGTTCAGGGGATAGTTAAGTACCTCTAACTCTATAACTGTATTGGTGTGATATGGTGTGAATGTTGAACAACATCTGCGATTGCCGTGCGAGGAAGATGAGCTTGTAGTGCAGGGAGCCCTTCAGGGAACTTCGCCCCTAGCTCCACACTGTACTTTCGGTGGGCGGACGCGCACAAATGCTAGAAGTCCTCAATGTTTTCCTAATGTGTGCCATGCCACTTGCTGAGCTTGGTTCCCTGAAGTTATATATATACATATATCCAGAGTTTGAACGGTGAAGTAAATGCCATTCCAGCGAGTAGCACTCCCATTTAGCAAATCCTTAAATCCTTAAAACGCCAAGAAAAAACAAAAAGAACTGCAATGTGTGATGTTGGAAATGCATTGGGGGGACAGGGCCTCCCTGTCCTTGTCCTGTAGTCCTGTTTCATTTGTGGTCTGTATGGTTTTCTGCCCAGGAGTCTATGTGGGACTCCTGGCAGTGCAGCTCTTCGTGTCTTTGGTTTGGTGTACAGACCCATGGGATACCCTTATGGCACCCATGGGTGGGGGTAGAACCCTGTGCCCCAAGTGTATGTTTTTGGGCACCTGTGTGTGGCCCACAGAGCAGGGTATGGGCTGGTGGCAGCTCCATGCTGAATTTGCTCACAGTATCCTCCATTTTGGGATGCCCAGGCCCTGCCATTGGAATCAGTTGATTCCTGATAGGAAACAAGATGGCCCCTGTGGCCTCTTGCTTTCTATTTCCTGTTACCTTGTTTTCCCAAAGTCCTGGGAAGCCCTGACTCCGTCTCTTCCCCCTGACTGGCTGTTGGGTGGAAGTTCCATATATGGTGTTGTTGTGAAGTCCAGGCCAGGCTGGCTGGAGCCTTCCCAGTGACTGTATGTTGTGGGTACACCCTGTAGGTGGGACCTGGTTAGGCGCCCTCTTCCCGAGCTCCTAGGGACCATCGCGCACCGCTAACCTTCGCCGAAGCGCCCTGGAAGTCAGACCCTCGAAAGGCTGCCGACCGGAGACTGGGACCGCCAAGGAGAGCGACGATCAGCACCGGACATTCCGTCCACCGTCGTCAACCAGGGTTCGAAAGTCTGCTGTAACCCCTGGAGGCCCGTTGAAGCGGTCTTGCACAGAAGAGGGGACCGCTTGATGCCATGCCACCGACGACCAGAGCTGCACGCTCCTTTGCCTAAGACTTTTGATTCCCGGACGCGCTCGTCCACACCACCGCCGGCCTTATACCACCAGAGAAGGCCAGGCCGTTGACGTGCCGAAGAGCATCTGCTAGTCAGTTTCCCACCACCCAACGACCGTAGAGACGGTGGACGACTCGACGCCCTTGCTGGGCCACAGTTCTTCATAAACTCTTTGAGGTCCAGAACTATCGACATCAAGGTGCCCCGCACGCCTCTTCCCTGCAGGACGCCTTCACTTCGTCGATGACGAGCACCGCTGGGACTCGACACCGAGTTCACGTTCTTCGTGGGATCTCGACGATCCGTGGCTCCTGCTTTAAAGGGAGCCGCTCAAGAAGGATCCGTCGACGACCTGACGTCGAACTCTGCTATTCCAGGTATATTGGGGTGGTAGAAACATTATAGAAGGAAATAAGACTTATAGAACAATATATGGAATGGGCTTGTGATATATCTATACTTTACAGGTTGGGGGGGATCTCCACACAGAACTGTGTCTAGTGGGTAGGGGGCCAGTATTCTGCCAATTGTTCTAACCAACTGCTTTCTTCCTATGTCTATTGTTGGTTGCCTTTATTAAGTGATCCGTGTGACATTTGACCAGAGTATAGTTGATGCACTTTAATGAGATCGGCTAATAATTGTGGTACCCCTTAGAACTGTATATATTTGCCACTGTAGATTTGCTGAGCACAAAGTGAGTTATTGTGATAGTGTACATAACCTTGAACTTAATTATATAAAAAGACTGTGTTTTAATTAATACAGTGTGTGGACATTCCTGTGTGGGGGCTTGGGGACTACACTGTACTTAAGAACCAGCCTGCATCACCTCCTGAGAAGCTAGGCCTTGATTGCTCGACCATTGCTACCACAATAGAGAATCTTGGCTGGGGTCCTCTGTGCCTCTCCTCTACCATATAGAGAGCAGGAATACAGACACCCCCCTCCAGTCTTTACACAATGCAAAGTTTGGAAAATTTAACAACCTTTATTCCATACATTGCAGTTTAAAAATGTAATTTCGCAGCATCAGTGATGCTGGTAGGCAGCCCGACGCGTTTTGCCACAAGCTAGTGGCTTGTTCATGGTGACTCCACCCTCGTGAAAACAACAATTAAAAAACCATTATGGTGAACACTGAAAAGGTGACTTCCTTGCAACTTGCTGCTTGTACAGCCAGGTTGGTTAGGACTAACGTCCCCAGGTACTAAATGCATTTGTATTGGGTGTGGTACCTTGTTGGCTTTAATCATTCATAGGTCTACGGGTATGTCCAGGACTTCTTGCTGTCATTAACAGTTCAATTTGTTTCCATGATGTATCACATGGCTGGAGTTAACACTTTGGGCATATCTGTTGTGTTTGCGAAATGTATTAAAACGTACATACTGATGCAAGACAATGTAAATTACAACAGTGCGTATACCAGTTGTGAGGTATCTGTATATACATGTATGTCGTCTTGTCATGCTATCTGTGGCATTTGCTCAAACAGTTCATACAAAATACATTGAACAGTTAATATTTTCAGCATGTATAGCATCTTAAGCCCTGACCTCAGCCAGTGAAATGTATCCTCTGCTCAGACTATAAAGTGCTTAGTGCATCATTAAATGGATATGTAGACCATATGGCCTGCCATAATTATCGATTATGATAGTCAGTAAGGTGTCTAGTGCATCGCACGACTATATAAACATCCCAGCAGATCGGTTATCGGTCCACTCAAGTGCTAATGCATTTAATAAACTGAGATGCCTCATATCTTGGTCATATTAGTTTCCCCCACTCGGAATGATCTCATATCCGTGTTCATCGCTATGACATGATTATCAATACATTAGAACCATAAAGTGCGTAGTGCATTCATCTAAAAATATGTAAACAACTCTACTCTTCATTATTAGTTCTAGTTCATAGCATATGTAATGTCTTGATATATATATATATATATCCAATGAAAAATGTTGTTAAAGGGTTGTTAAAGTTACAAGTAAAACCTCTGCAATTCGCCAGTTATGGTAAACTAAGCAACCATAACTCGCACCACCACCACGCACTGCTAAGACTAACACTAAGGACATCAAAGATGACATCACAAATGTTGCCCTCTTGGCCAATCGGAGGCCTGTCCTTGGACCGAACAGGGAAGCGAGTCAGCGCACCGAACCCAGATATCAGAAACATTTTTTTACCTATCTCTGGGCCTTTTAAAAAAAAAAAATTAAACAATTAAAAAAAACTACTGGGCGGATTTACACAAAATTTATAAAAGCACGCTTTTGCGACTGAACGCTGCTCCTGCCGCAAATTTGGTGAAAATACATCCAGCGGTTTGGGCTGTAGATGTGAGCAGATTTTTTTCCCCATTGCGTCTATGGAAAAAACAGAAATTTGGGGACCCACCTACAACTTTGCCCCCCCATGACAAAACCTCACTGAACTTCCTAGAAAAATTCTGACAGGACCATATAATGTTTTTGCAAAGTTTGGTAAGGGTTCGCCCGGGGGGCAAAGTTATAAGCACATATTTCCGTTGCAGCGACTACCTGCCTTCTCCCTCACGTCACTCCTCGCCTGCCAACAGAGCACAACCTCCATGCAGTGCCGGTAGAGCCCACTATGGGGCGCCAAAACCTGCAGCTTGGACTATTAAAAAAAAAAAGACAGAAACACCAGAAAGGTGATTGCGCTGATATACAGCAGAGGACAAACACAGGTGAGATCTGCTCACGTACTGCCAGGCGCATAGGGCCAAAGAGAATACCTACTGTCCCACAATGCAGCCAGCTCAGACAGGTTCAGGTGTTTAAGTACAATCCCCATCACCACAAATAACAATAATGATCAGTGGAAGTGGTCCACATGTCCTCAGACTCAGAGTTTTCAGACATGGAGGGCACTTCCAAAAAGAGCCAGATGGAGCGGACCATCAAGAAATCACTGACAGCCACACTGAAACCAATGCAGGGCTGCTTAGCGCAGGTGGAGGTGCTGCTGACAAGTACCAATGAGGGCGCAGAATTCAG
This sequence comes from Ambystoma mexicanum, assembly GCF_040938575.1. Lineage (NCBI taxonomy): Eukaryota > Metazoa > Chordata > Amphibia > Caudata > Ambystomatidae > Ambystoma > Ambystoma mexicanum. Next base: position 502,360,628 of record NC_090930.1, on the reverse strand, counting down.
AAAGCATAGTGGGGCGTGCAAAGACAGTTCCAGCAAGGTCAATTGGGGAGGGCATGAGTCAGGAACAAAAAGAAAGGGCGAGGTGGACTTGCAGCAGGCTTTCAAACAAGCGATCAAGCCCACAAAGCAGAAAATGGAGCATAGTTATGCCCGCAGACAAGAGCAAGAGGCATCAGACGCCTCCTCAGAAACGGGCTTCGATATCGGGAACTGGGATCGCGGCGACACTGATCCAGAGGCCGGATGAGGAGGGAGACTTCACTCCTGAAGATCTTATCAACCCCATGTCCACCAATTGAGAGCCGTCACCTAAAGTGGCGAACTACTTCCGCAAGAGGCTTCGGAAGTTGCTTGATAAAGAATCCCGGTTGAAGCTCAGGGCGGAATGCCCAAAGCCATTCCTGGTAAGCAAGTTGGCCGCTATGCAATCGCTCCAAAATCATCAAATTCGGTAAAACAGGGAATTGATAGATCTTGGCGCATCTGTCAAGATAAGGTATTGGACTTGGCAGGTACTTTGGCTAAAATATTGGAGATCGCACACACGGCTAAGCAAAGTGGAGAGCCAGTGGACCGGGAAGGTCTATGGGGATAGGCTCAGTAAGAAGTATGCATGCTCAGGAACGCCAACTGTGCCCTATTGAGAGGTGAAGGAGCATCCTATTAAAATTGACCCCAGACTTGCAGAGCTTGCCAACACAGAGAGCAGCGACAAGGCGGGAGGTGGTCTCTTCTGCAACTCCTTTGTGAAGGAGATGGCCAGATTTGTGGGGAATTACACAGCCCTAGAAAAGTTGCTTACATCCATGAAACAGGTCTTCAACACAAAGGCAGAGGCTGCTCGTCCAGTCAAAGCTTCCATCGTCAAAGGCCTTAAGGTGGACGCCGAGGCTATTATGGCACAGGAGATACATTCTTCACATCACTAGGCAGGTGATCCAGAGGCTGAGAAGCCCAGAGACAGCTACCTGCACCCACATGTGAGAATAATGGGAGCCCACGCCTAACTTTGTCAGATTACTCAACTTCTACCTTTGTATTCAAAATACACACTAGCCAAGATTAAGCCTCAGTAGAAGAGCGGGAAGCTCGAAACACGTGTCAGGCTGCACCAGTTCTGATTAAAACCACTCATTTAATTTGCATTTGCTTATTATTCTATGTGTGTGCGCAGTTTGAGAGCAAACCCTTTCTTTCTCCAAATTCCAATTTCTAGTGGGAATTTGGCAGGCTCCTACTCAAGCTCTCAGCCGCAGCCCTATCACAGCCACATAAGTTGCCGTTCTATGCGCTGTATCCTGCTGGCCTTTTCTGCCACTTTTTCTTCAAATTAGTTTATAACAACACTGTCCATAAGGCCATAGGGATGAGTCTGTTTTATAGCACCTACGTTATCCAACCTAGGTATCTACCCGGTTCTACGTTTTCTGCTTCAACGGTTCCTTCTATCGATGCCCTCCTCAAAGGCATCACCCAAGCACACAAAGAAGCATTGGAAGCCCTAAAAGAGGCCAGTCGAAATATAAGAAGCAGACTAACCAACACAGAAGAAGGGTGCCAGATTGGGATGTGGGTTTATCGGTTTGGCTGTCCACCAAACATCTGCCCAGATGGGTTTGCCCTTCAAAACTCTCTCCCTGGTTCATCGGACCCTTCAAGATCTTAGCCAAGATTAATCCCGTGGCTTTCAGATTTAAGCTGCCACCCTCTCTCAACAGGCTGCATCCTGTTTTTCACTCCTCTCTTTTGAGGACTTGTGTTCAGAATCCTTACTATTGCAAGAAAAAGTATTTTCGGACGTCACCACCCCAGGATACTGAGGAATACGAGGTCTCCAAAATGTGGGATTCCAGGTTTCGCAAGGGGAGGCTCCAATACTTGGTGCAATGGAAGGGTTATCCCCTTTATGAGAATACTTGGGAACCGGTTTCCTTCATTAATGCACCCTACCTCCTCAAGCAATTCCATCGGACACACCCGGGAAAGCCAGGAACTTCCAGGTACAGAAGGGGACATACTGTCACTGGGCGGTGCCCGTGGAGTAGATGGAAGATCCTCCATTAACATGCCTTCACGTACCTCCCCAACGTGAGCACGCGTTCTAGCTGTCCGAATCCCTTGCTCGGGTTAAGAACTGACTTTACCCCCTCCGCGCGACATTGCAACTGCTTGTGCTTTGCTCCCCTACAGGTTTGCATGCTGTTTTTGCCTCCTCTCTGTCCCGCGGCTCCTCCGCGCTCCTTTTCCTTCGGGCTAGCAGCCCTTCCTCGCTGCTTTCACCCCTACTGCTCGCAGATCTAGAACGCTGCTCTCTCCCTCTTGTTCCCACGCTGCGCTCTCCCTCACTGTACTCCGGCTCCTCGGCTTTTGCTCTCGCTCTCTCAACCCAGCTGCCTTTCACCCTGTTCCTCCTATCTCACTCTCCACATGGATTGGGAGTCTTCCTCACGGCTCTCATTCTCACCATCTACTGTGACCCTCCTGGCTTCTACGGTATACAGTATCTGCAGTGTTCTCCTTCCTGAAGCAGTTACTCCTTGCCTACTTGAAGATTCTGAAACCTGCAACACCTACTCCACCGTTTTTTGTGGCCTCAGGCGTTTTTCCCCCCTTGACCCATGGCGGCTTCTGGGAGGTCAGCCAAGGCTGTGCTTCCAGCAGGCATAGTGGCTACCTCCAGGGGTCAGACATTTCTCTACAAAGAAAGGAAGACATCCAAGAAGAAGGGCTCTACTGTTCTGACGAACAAGTGGTGTTTAATCAGGTGAGGAAGGTGTGCCACTTGTTGACAGGCAGTTTCTTGTGCTGCACTTGACAGTGGGTAAGATGGGTCAGGCCGAGGCTGCAGTAGACACGCAAGTCTTCGGGGCACATTCAGCAAGAGAGCCATGGCTTCTAAAGCATTCACAGTAGTTTCAAGACTGGAGGACATTATGAAAGCCGCAGGCTTGTCGGCGCAGTCCTTTTTTAAGACATCCTATTTTAAGCCGATCAACCAGGTGACGTTGCTGGAGCTAAGTACGCTTTGAACAAGCATAAAACAAGCCTCCGAGATTTTCCATGCTAACGTTTGGAACAGTCATGATTCTATAAAAGACACAGAGGCGAAGTATTATCCCACCCAAAGGAAGAGAGTGTTGAAGCAGACTGGAGTGGCGGTATGCTAGCGCATGACTGAGCGTATGAGTAGTTGCGGTATTGAAATACTTGTGTGGAATGTATGAGCGGTCTGCTAGTGCCTGGTGTCTTCTCTGCAATCAGGGGATCCTATGTTCAGGTCCTTGATCAAAGTGAACATTATCTGCAGTGAATTGTATAAGACGCTACAGGTGATAGTGCAAGATGCAAAACATAAGTGCAGAAAATAAATATAATTGGATATTCTTGGATGAATTGGCTACAATACACCCTGAAGACTGAATTAAATGCAAATGTGTGAACTTTTACATAAACGATGTAGACATTTTGTTGCATGGACAACCTATCACTAAATGGTGGGTGAGGTCTACAAATGCTCCAATGCTGAGCGGAGCGAATGCAGAGTTTTTTTTGTGTTTCTGTGGTGCTGCATCACGGACTAAGAAAACAGCCCTCAATAATATATGTCTGAGAAGCCAACGAGCAACTCTGCCATTCGGTATCACTCTTGCTCCAAGAGATCGTCTCTGGTCCGCAATTGTGGAAAGGATTTGTTTCACCCCCTTTTGGTGAACGTAATCCCCCAACAGGTAAGCAGGTAAGCCAGGCGCGCAGCAGCACAGAGCAGAACAGCCCCCACTGTTGCAGGGGCAGAGCTATTACCAGCGAATGCGAGCAAATGCAGCGGGGCACAAAGACAAAGCCGGGAGGCTCGGTTAAGAGCAGGAAGCTCATTGGTGAGGGGGAAGAGCTCCCACCCTTGTGGAGGAGGAGCCTGTGGCGCGAGGAGAGCAAATTTCATAATGCTCGACTCATGACACAGGAGGAGCTGCCAGTGTAATACTAGAGAACGAAAAGATCAAAAGACAGTGCACGGCTCGAGTGTAAAACTCAGTATCAACCACTAAAGAATAAACGCTCAAACACAGCTGATGTCCAGTGGGCAGATAGTGTTCAAAGAGCACTATACAGACGCCTGCTTCGCAGGCTAGGGTGCAGCCTCAGCAAAACTAAAGAGTGAGCTAAGTGGACATGCCACCACACCTGAGAGGGTATTATAAGGCACTTACCAGCACAGGATGGCCGAATATGAATGGAGTGAAGTGGACCTAGCCTACAGTTTCAGAGAGGTGCTGGGGGACTCACTAATTGAGGCAGTAGCTCAAGGGGTCAAGCCCCTGCAAGAAAGATTGGAAACAATCAAATTATTCCTGAGCCACAACGAGACAAGCACCCTACCAAAAGCCAGCACGTCCATAAGGGTCACGTCAGAGGGCCCTCAGGGGTGTATGAGGGCCCGGAAGAGCAAGAACTCTTCTGACCCCCCCGGGCCAAACAGACGGGGCCGACCTAAAGGCCCCTGAGGCTACCGATGCATTTAACAGACTGCGTGAAGCATTCATGAGTAAGTCGGGAGTGCGGAGCCTCAAGACCCCCTACCCAGGGAAAGATAATATGGGCAAAAAAGAGGAAGGATTCCATGATGAGGAACCCACTGGGTTTCCAGGTTCCTCGCAAGAGGAGACCAACGAAGAAGGAGAAGAGGAGGTACTACCGCCTCCAAAGAAAAGGTTGAGGAAGCTTGACAATATAGAAGATGAAGAGGAGACAGTGGATTTGTTCCACCCGGAGGACATCCGTAACCCGAAGTCTTCTGAGTGGTTGCCATCTCTGAGGGTCACCGAGTACATGACCCAGAGGTTGCATAAAGCTCTAGAAAAAAAAGTAAGACAAAGGATGAGGGCGGAATGCCCGAAGCCAGAACTGCCAGGGAAAGTGGCAGAGGCCCCGGAGCTGGACCTGAAGATGTTGGCTTTCGTAGCAAAGACAAATAGAGACCCCAGAAAAGGGACTGACCGATCATGGCGAAGTTTCCAAGAAAAGGTCCTAGATCTAGCGGGCCGCTACCAAAAAATCATGCACTTGGCCGAGCGAGCACAAGACACAGGGGATGAAGTTGACCGGAGGCGCTTGCAAACTGGGCTCAGAGAGCAGTTTGCCTCTTAGGAAACGCCAACTGCGCCATATCATTGGAGCCCAGGAGAGAGTTACTCCTCAAAATAGACCCAAACTGAGGGACTTGGGCGAAGCAGTCCAAGGACTGCTGTTCGGGGAACCCTTCGGGAAGGAGATGGGGTGGTTTGTCACAACCTATACCTCCCTGGAGAAGGCACAAGCCTCTTCCCCGGAAGAGTTTTTGGCGGGACCAGTCGGTACTGAGGCTGAGCGACCGGTCGCTATCACACCTCCAGGAGGCCTCAGTCCAATAGAGCCCAATATTGGGAAAACAAACAACCAGACACCTTCTTTCCGCCAAGAGGCCGTTTCCCACGAGCAATGCGATGCAGAGGATAGAACTTCCCCACAGGTGAGAGATCACGTATATCCGCTAGTAGGGGGGAGAACAAGGAGATTCTGGGAAAACTGCTGCATGCTTTCCAGCAACGCTTGGGTATTGCAGGCAGCGGGGCGTCTGCACATATAATTTATAGAAATGCCTATACAATCCCAACCCCCCCCCCGCCCATTAGTCTCAGCGCAAGCAGAGAGGGAGACACTGCACGCAGAGCTAGAAAGCTTAGCGAAGATGCAAGCGATAGAGCCTTGCAAGGTGACTCGGAAGTTTATAAGCAATATGTTCTTGGTATACAGGATGGAGAAAGTAAGGCCAGTAATAAATTAAAAGAAATAAACAGCTGGGTAGTTTACCATCATTTCAAGATGGAAGGGACTCACCAACTCAGAGACACGACACGCTCAGATAAGGCGACTGGCTCTCGAGGATAGATTTAAAAGATGCTTATTTTACGATACCAGTGCAAGAAGAGTACCGCCCCTTCCTGGCGTTTGACTGGGACGCACGATTCTGGCAATTTGCGACGATGCCGTTTGGGCTGGCATCAGCACCATGGGCATTCACGAAACTCATGAGGCCTGTAGCTGCAGTGATCAGAGAGAAAGGGATAAGAATGATCATATACTTAGAAGACATTCTGCTGATGGCAGACAGCAGAGACACACTCCGGTACCAGACAAGCTGGGTGGTGAACCTCCTATCCTCTCTCGGGTTCCTAGTGAATCGTGAGAAGTCAGAGATGATACCAGTGAAGAGGATAGAGTTCCTAGGGCTCGTCATAGACACCAGGTCAGCAACACTGGAATTGCCAAACAGAAAGATAAGAGATATACAAAGAGAGATAAAGAGTTGCCTCAGAAAACCGGTCATCTCACTCCGGATAATAGCGCGAGTGGTAGGCCTGCTGGCAGCATCAATACAAGTGATATTCCCAGGGCCCCTGCATTATCGAGCCCTTCAACGTCTAAGGATAAAACACCTTCAGCAGGGCTTACGGTATCACCAACTAGTACCTTTAGACCCAGAGTCAAGGACGGAATTGGAATGGTGGTTATAGAACATGGAAGCTTGGAACAAGAGAGCCATATTTGGCGATCGGCCCGACATTGTGATAGAATGGGATGCCAGCAGAGCGGGCTGGGGAGCCCGCTGCGGAGAACAGCAGAATGGGGGCAAGTGGAGTTCAGCAGAACTCGAACTACACATCAACTGCCTAGAACTATTCGTCGGATCCTTTGCGATCAAAGCCTTCACGAAAGGCAAAGTGAATTCATGTATCCTGCTGAAAATGGACAACATATCAGCGGTCAGATACATCAATCATTTAGGAGGGACGACGTCCAGATTATTGGTGGAAATAGCCAAGGACTTCTGGCATTCCTGCCTACAGTCAGGGACATCAGTAGTGGCAGAGTATCTTCCAGGTTCACTGAATGTATTAGCAGACTGAAATTCCAGACACTTAGCAGACTCCAGCGACTGGATGCTGGACAGGGAGACATTTCAGAGAATAGAAGAGATATGGGACCAGTAAAAATAGATCTGTTTGCGTCCAGACTGAACGCTCAAAAGAGAAAATACTTCAGCTGGAGACTGGATCCGACAGCAGCAGGGGTAGACGCGTTTCTGCAAGACTGGAGAAGACAGATGCACTACGCATTTCCGCCATTCATGATGATGAGCAGAGCGCTAACAAAAGTACGCAGGGTGGCAGCGACACTGATAGTAGTGGCACCGATTTGGAAATCGCAAGTGTGTTTTCCAACACTTATGGAGGTAGTGACAGATTACCCGGGAATTCTACCGCCAGGAGAAAACCTGCTCACGGACCCAGCTGGGTCGTATCATCCTCTGAGGGTGAAGGGGATTCTCCCGCTGATGGTGTGCAGGATATCAGGAAACACTGGAATCTCCCTGGAATTTCAGCGCAGGCTGCTAGCCTCATCACAGAGTCGTGGGCACCATCGATTAGAAGGAGCTACGACGCAGCTTGGAACAGATGGTCGCAAATGGAGAGGTGCTCATCCCGTTTCAGCCCCTTTAGTGGAGATACTAAACTTTTTAGCAAAGCTACTTCAAGACGGGAAGGGTTATAGAACAATTGGAGCGTACAGATCAGCGATATCCGCGGGCCACATACCAATAGAAGGACTACCAGTAGGAGAGAACATAGCAGTCATTCGGTTGCTTAAAGGAATAAGATTTAGAAATCCACCACAACCGAAGTACGACTCTTTATGGGACGTGTCAGTAGTGCTGAAATTGCTAGCAGACTGGCCCGGAAGCAAGTACCTATCATAAGAGCAACTGTCAGGAAAATTAGCAATGCTGTTGTGTATGGTGTCATGTAGGAGAGTAGCAGACGTCAGAGCACTAGACGTGAATAGGAAAACATATGGGCCAGAAGGACTGACTTTTACCCTGGCTAGGAGAACGAAGACAGACTCTTCAACGATAGTTTACCCATATATGCAAGGATACCCTAGGTGGTGTGTAGCAGCGTGCATAAAGGAATAAGAGTGTAGGAAGTGGAATTGAGGCCAATGGGGTCGACCCACAAAGGCGCAGCGACGGTCACCATAGCAAGATGGGTCAGAGAGGTGATGCACAGCAGGTGTAGTTATGAATAAGTTTGGAGCGCATTCGGTTAGAGGTGCAATGGCTTAGAAGGCGATGATACAGGGTGCGACTTTGCAAGATATCCTAAGAGCGGCTGATTGGTCTAGTGATACCATTTTTAAAACATTCTATTTTAAGCCTGTTCTTGCAGTAGCAGAGTCAGTGGTAAGAAGCTTTGAACAAGCATAATGCTCGCCTCTGTCTTGTCATAGAATGATGATTACCCCTGCTAATAGCGCAGGGAGTCTTCATTCTATTAAAGACAGGGAGGCGAGCATTACTTTCCCGCCCTAGATACACGGGAGAGTTAATGTGGAGTAATTGCAATGTAATGCTGTTACTATTAATGTGTTGACCTAATTCTCTCCCAGAATAGGGTGTGTATTCGCCCCCCTAACATGATCTATTGTTTCTGTCATTAGGAGACGATCAGAAGAACAGTTGAGATCTCACTGGAAGAAAGAGAGGTTGTGAGCAGGAACGCAAGTTGGAATGCGGAAGAGCAGCTAAGCAGAGTAATTAAAGGAACACAGACTATGGTGGTCAAGTTGTCAGTTCAGTTTTCAGTTGGATTGCAGTTGGAAAGCAGTCGAAAAGAGGGAGAGGACAGGAAGCGAATGGACTAAGGTCACGTGGCCACGACACTGGGACTACAGTGGGCCTAGAACTTAAGGGAAATGTAGTTTTTGGTTGAAAAAACAAAAGAAAATGTGTTTTTTACTCAAATGAAAAGTTGAAATTGTGTTATTGTTGAAACTGCTGGAGGCGAAATAAGGAACAAGCATAACGCTCGCCTCCCTGTCTTTAATAGAATCAAGACTCCCTGCGCCATTAGCAGGGGTAATCTTCATTGGACCCCCAAACTATATACATACAAAGGCTTTCTTTTATGGTTGTATGGGAGAGTGGAGGGGGGGTGGTCTTGGCTGGAAAAAGATTTGGTTGTTTGTCTGAACCTTCATTCTTGGCTATACGAAAGAAAAGTGAAGGTGGCCTGCGATGCTTGCAGACGTGAAAGTGCGGTGTCCTTTTCTCAGTATTCACCGATCCACGGTGGACGCAATTGCTCCTTTCCTCTCTATTGGATCAAAAATGATCTAAAGTGAAAACAGCCTTAGCTGTCTACAATTGTGTGAACGTAGCGTTCTTTCCCAGAGTGTACTTTGTTCGGCGTTTAGAATACACACTGCCTTTCCTTTACAGGAACGCTGGAGAGGCAAAGTGAATGCTGCGCTTTGGGGCATACAAACGTGCCTGGAGTGATACTTGTATGCAAAAAGCGAAGAAGTAGATGAAAGGTATTTATGTGCCCCAGTTTAATATAAGGGGTTCCAAAGCGATTGAACCCTGTGTCGCTGCGAAAACAGTTAAGGAGTGCAAGTAAACATTCTCGTTCCGTTTCTTGGTACTGAAGCTGTCGCACATAGATATACATCAAAACGAACATAAATGTATGTAAATGCACCCCGGGAAACTTCTTGCATGGCTTTATAAACGAGAAACCCCCAAATACCCCATTTGCTCCATTCGTAATACAGACGGCCTGACCCTCCACACGCAAGTGGGTATCAACGCAGTGTTCAAACAATATTACCAAACCCTTTACTCCGATCCAGCCCCGCCCCCTGACCACGCGATCGAAGACGCCCTGGACGCCATCTGGCTCCCACGCCTGGAGGACCACTTGGCAGATCCCTTCGGAGCCCCCGTCACCCCCGACGAGGTCACAGCCACCATTAGGTCATTGCCCTCGGGTAAAACGCCGGGACCGGACGGTCTCCCGAGCGAATTTTATAAGGCCTATGAGGACATACTGGCCCCCCTGTTGTCCAAAGTATATAACGAGGCGTATGACATAGGCCACCTCCCCGACACCATGACTGAAGCCACCATCATCCCCTTACTTAAGCCCGACAAGGACAGCTCTGACTGCGGCTCATACCGCCCACTATCCATGTTGAATGTAGACAACAAAATCCTCACCGCATTACTGGCCAGAAGGCTTCGTGCAGCCGTCCCGTACCTCATACATCAGGATCAGACGGGCTACATGCAGGGTCGCTCTATGTCCGAGAACCTGCGAAGGCTGCACCACGTGATACACAGCACAAACGGCATGCCCGGTAAATATGCAGTTGTGTCCCTCGACGCCTCTAAGGCCTTTGATTCGGTTCGATGGACATGGCTTTATGCCACCTTAGCAAAGATGGGGATCGGAACGGCTTTCTTGAACTGGGTCAAACTCATTTACACCAACCCCACCGCCAGAGTGCGTACCAACAACACCTTTTCTGAAAAATGGAGCCTGGCCAGGGGCACTCGGCAAGGGTGCCCCCTATCCCCTCTACTTTACATCTTAGCGATTGAACCAGTGGCAGCATACCTTAGGCAGGAATACGGTGACGGGGGAATAACGATAAATGGTGTGAACCACCTTGTCTCCATGTATGCGGATGACATGCTCCTCTACCTGAGGGATCCCGAACACCTTCTCCCCTACATCCTAGAAACCCTAGACGGGTTCCACAGATGCACAGGGGTCCAGATTAACCACAGCAAGTCTTGCTTATTCCCCCTGGCTGCACTTAGTGGAACCAAGGAAGAACACCTCCCCCCTCTGGCCCTTAAATGGGAACCCACTACGTTCAAATATCTGGGCGTCGTGATCCACCGGGACCCTGAGACCGAACATGTTCTGAACACGGGCAGGGCTAAGGAGGGACTGGCTAAATCAATCGACCTATGGTGCAAATTGCCCCTTTCGATGGCTGGTAGGGCGGGACTCCTTAAAATGGTAGCACTCCCCCGTCTCCTACATTTCTTCACCAACGTCCCCTACAACATCCCCCAGCGTTTTTTCAAAGACCTGGCCATGCTATGTAGGAAACTCTTATGGCGGGAGGGGAGGCACAGAGTTGCCCTAGACATTACTCAAAGACCGTACGAGAGGGGAGGCCTGAACACCCCTAACTTTGAGCTCTACTACATAGCGGCCCAGCTTAAGCACGTGATCCAGTGGATGGCTGATGATGCCATGACGGATACACGCCTATTGCAGCCCCCAGACGCACCATGGCTGCTCAGGGACCTCCTCTGGATCGGACCAATGCCCAAAACGCTGGACGCGCACCTCATCCGCCTAGGCACTCAAATTTGGAGTCGGGCCTGCAAGTTGGTCAAGCTGCCCGACCCCTACTCCCCACAGATCCCTATAGCCGCCATCATGTCCACTAGGCCGGAAGACCGGAAGGCGATCCGGAACATATGGGAACCCTCCGGCGTCGCCACTCTGGGCGATCTGGTGGACGACCAGGGCATCCACACATTTCCCGAGCTGCACGAATTGACTGGGGTCCCACTGGGTCAGTTCCTTCTATACGGGGCGGTGCTGGACAGACTTAGGAGGCGATGGCCGGATGCAGAATCCCAATGCGCCGGACACGAGGCCATAGAGAACCTGATAGGTGTGGCAGAAGGGGGACACGAAACCTCTAGGCTTTATGAGATCCTAATTGACAACACCACACATAGCGAACTCACATGCAAGAGCAAATGGGAGGCCGAGCTGAACACACTATTCGGCGACACGGAGTGGGAAACAATAACACACTATCACAAAAAGGTTTCTAGGAATGCCCGATTCCAGCTTATCCAATTTTACATCATCCATAGGGCCTACCTTACCCCAGCTGTCATCTCGAGATTCAATGGCGCTGGTGTGGTGCGGTGCCCCAAGTGCCAAGAACCCGCGGCCTCCCTGACCCACATGTTTTGGGCCTGCCCGAACATACGAACCTTCTGGTCGCAAATTCAGACCAAGGTAGCAGAGGAGGACATAACGCTAGATGTGCAATCCCCCAAGGCATGTCTATTGGGCTCGTACCCACGAGGGAAAAAAAACAAACCTCTCAACAGGCTCAAAGACTTGATGTACATCCTCGCAAAAAGGCGCATCGCAATGGCCTGGAAGTGTCCCAGGGCCCCTAAACTTGTAACATGGTGGGAGGACCTTCGCAGATGGACTGTGGCTGAAACCGGGGCCTGGGAGCTGGCGCAAAGACAGCAAAAAATAAATGACTCGGAGGGAGGGAGGGAATGGGAAATTATTGTGGATATTTAATTGATTGTCGTGTTGATGATACTGGTTGTATGTTTTCTTGGAAAAAACAATAAAAATATATTTAAAAAAAAAAAAAAAAATGTATGTAAATGCACGAGAAATCATTACGATGCTGTATTGAACCTTACAATTAAACTGTAGTTTGTAAGGTTTTACATTCAAGTTTCTAGTTGATTAAAACAAGCTGACAAGATTCCAAGATGGCGGCGTTTGGGTGATGACGCGTTGCCCCGAGCTCCCGCATAGCAATTGTGAAATCGCACACAGAAGCGACCACGACGGCGAAGTTGCCCTCCCCGGGAACCGTCTGGTGCAAACCACACACCCAGAATAACTGCAGCCACGGATTTGGCCCTGCTGCAGCCGCCGCACTCCGCTGCAAATCAGCGAGCCCCGGGGCCTGCTGCCCGGGGTTGAGGAGGCGGGCAGCACGCTGAGAGATGGCCACGGGTCGGGCGGATCCGGCGGCCTCGGTGCCCCCTGGGGGATACTGGTGAGCCGCGGCCTCCGCACCGGTGGAAATCGGTTGCGCCGGGCCTAGGGAGCCGCCTGTGTCAGGAAGGCGGGTCGCTTGGCAGGCAGCTGCAGCACCGCAGCGAAGAACGGGAGGCGGGGCCGACACCGCAGAGGTGCCGCGGTGGCCCGCCTGCCAGGGTGAATCTGGACCTGCTCCGGAGACCTGGGGGCATCCCACAAGCTAACGATACCTCCCCCCAGTCGGGGGTGGAGGTCTAGCCCCAGACCGGCACCAAAAGTCTCATATTCAAGTAAGTGGGGGGTGGGGGGCCACGGATGAGCAATAGTGAAGGTGGGGCCCCCTGTGCACCCCCTCCCATCGCAACCGGGACAGTCTGGAGCCCGAATAGTGGGGGAGGGAGCGATTCCCCCCAAGAAGAAGGGACCTGGCGGGGGCCCCTGGGACCCGGCACCCCACCTCTAACATTGGAACTATACACCCCAGGGGTGCCCTGGGCTCAGGAAGCCAGAAAGAGACACTGAGAGGAGGCACTTTTAAACTAGCGCTGGGCCTACACGGAAGATGTTGTGAGGGGGGGGGGAGGCCCCGAACTGCTAGCACACGGCTAGGAAGCCCTCCAGATGCTTCAGCCCCAAGATAAAAAAGGGGGGGGGGTCTGGTCACGGAAAGTAACCCCAGATTTCATATTGCAAAGCAGAGAAAAGCGGTGCCTACTCGGGGGTCCCCCAAACCCCGGCAGGATGTCCAGAAGTAAGTCCAAGGACACCCCAGCCTCATCCAAGATGGCAGAAAAGCTCCAGGAGGAGTCACTGGCCCAGATCTGGGCCAAGGATCTTGGAGAGCAGAGACTTCAGGATCCCAAAGAGGGGTCCACGCAGCCGGTCTCGGTCACCACCCAAGACCCGCCGGTTACCCAATTACTACTCAGGACCCTACTTGGGGAAATCGTAGAGAAAATCACGGAAGCAGGGCAGAAACAGATGGACGCGCTAAGGGTATTCCTGGCCGAGGGCCTACAAGACATAAAAAAGGACCTCAACAAAATGGAAGAGAGGGTGGACACGAATGAGAGGGCCATACAGGAGTCGACAGAAGACGCACGAAAAGCGGACTCCCTATTGGAAACCCTAGCTGCAGCAACTCATAACCTCGAACTGAGGGCTGAGGACTTGGAGAACAGGTCCAGAAGGTCCAATATACGGGTTAAGTCCCTGCCAGAAGCAGTCCAAGATCACAATCTGGTCGAAACAATGAAATCAATATTTGGGGACCTTATGGAAGCTGACCAGATCGATGACATTAAGTGCGACAGGGTCCACAGGGCTGGGCCGAAGCGCCAGGAATCGGGAGCGAGACCACGGGATTTATTGGTGCGTTCCACAGTTATACACAGAAAGAGAGGATCCTGCAAGTAGACAGGAAGACGGGCCAGATAACCCACAATGGAATAGAAATTCAGCTATATCAAGATCTATCCCAGATCACGTTGAATAGGAGACGGTGCATGGCCCCGGTCCTGGCCCATCTAAGAGAAAACCCAGTGCGGTACAGGTGGCTCCATCCATTTGCCCTCAGCTTTATATGGCAGGGGAAGATCCATAAAATTACGACCTGTGACCAAGGAATAGCTCTATCGGGCCTAGAGTATGACATTCCACCGCCACGAGCGTCCCCGACAGGGCGAGCAATCCCCAGGAAGCCCTGGGAATGGTCAGAAGTGGACCCAAAGAAATCAAGGAGGGAGCGAAAACAATCTCAGAGCAGATCCAACTCCCAGGACCAGGTGCCGGATTGGGGAGACCAGCCTGGAAAAAGGGACCTACAAGAAAAATAAGGAGCACAAACCATATCCCTATATAAACCCTGGGGAAGGCACAAACAGGCTTTAACTACCGTGCGTATAAGACTATCAGAGGCTGTCGCCTACACAAGAGCGGGTAGCAACGGGTAGGAGGGAGGGATCTGACATCTTGGAATTGGAAGGGGAGTTCCTGCAAATTCTGCGTGGAGGGTTTCTCGGTTTATTATTGAGTTCGGCTCTCGTAGACAAATCACGAGGGGGGCTTGGTGCCAGCCGAATTCGCCTGGAATGGGGGGGAAGGGGTTGGGTGTGGGGCGAAGAGAAGATCCAAGGTTCAGGTCATGAGGGCCCATCCAGCAGCCCACGAATCGAGCAAGGCATACGGCAAGGGGCACATGGGGTACATATGGGTTAACTAGATTTTGCACATCCTGTACGTATGGCTAACTCGGATGCACTGAAGGTGCTCTCACTAAATGTGAATGGCATCAATTCCCATGTCAAGAGGAAGAAAGTGGAGAGATTCCTCAAGCGGGAACACCCCCACGTAGTAGCAAAGCAGGAGACCCATGTGCACACTAGAGACACCCACAGGATAAGATTCCGGGGATATTCACGAGTGGTACAGGCTACACAGGCTAGCAAGAAAGGGGGAGTATCAATTGCACTGAGAGATGAGCTTGATTTGACCATCGGAGATATGTAGAAGGATAACCAAGGCAGATACTTGGTGGTGATACTCGAGGGGAAGGCGGAATCCTTCACGGTAGCATCCCTTTATGCACCTAATCGGGCCCAAGACACCTATATACAAAACATTGTCACCCGCTTAGGGAAATTTGCCAAGGCGAATATCCTCCTACTGGGAGACTTTAACTTAGCCTGGGACCCCGCCAAAGAAAGGAGTTCTACCTCATGGGATGCACAGGTGGGACCATCAGGGGACCTGGTGAAGAAAATGCACAATCTGGCCTTGGTTGATGCACGGCGCAAACTTTACAGCGATGCTGAGGGATACACCTTCTATTTGCATGCACATAGGTGAGACTACGCCTGGATATCAAAACCATTGTTGGGAAGAGCCATAGCCTTGGAAATATGGGCAATTCCCCTTGGAGACCATGCTCCACTTACCCTTTCAATAGCTAGACCAAAGGGGCCCCCAGGTATTTGGAAATGGAGGTACCCGGCTGGCTGTTCAGGGATCCAATCCTGGTCAAGGAAATAGAGGAGGAAGTACTTGAGTACACCAACCACAATAACTGGGAGGACAAGACCCCTCAAATATGGTGGGATGCCCACAAAGCTACTGTTAGAGGCAGGATCATAGCACTCAAGGCCAGAAGGGAACGGGAGCTGAGATTGGAGGAGCAACAACTAGAAGCTAGACTCAAGGAAGTCATGGCTCGTATGGGCAGTAGGATGTCAGCAGCCACTAAGAGGGAATATAGAGCAGTGAGAGGTCAGCTGAACCTTATACAAACAAGGGCGGCCGAGCAAAATCTCCTCTGGCTGCGTCATAGGTTCTACATTAAAGGTAAAAAGGTGGACTGCTTGCTGGCCAGAAAGGAAAGGAAGGCGGCAGGCGACAAAACAATCCTAAAAATAAAGGGGAGAGATGGGTCCTGCTTACCAAGAATCCTGACATTGAGGGGGAATTTTGCAAAAATTTTTCTGACCTCTATAGATCAGGGGAACCTACAAGTCTAGATCAGGAGGCATGTCTACGGCAAGCAGGGTGTCATCGGATCTCCCAGGAAGATAGGTAGGCGCTGGAGGGGGAGATCACTACGGATGAAGTTAGAAGGGTGATTAATAACCTACCGTCCAGCAAAGCCCCAGGCCCGGATGGGCTTGTATCTGAATTTTATAAGACACATAAAGAAGTTCTAATCCCCATTCTTACCAAATTGTTTAACTGCATAGGGTCCACAGGAAATCTCCCCAACTCTATGAATAAAGCCAAAGTCATTCTAATACACAAGAAGGGCAAAGACCCGACCGACTGCACTTCCTACCGACCAATAGCCTTAATAAACGTAGACGCCAAAATTCACACCATGGTCCTGGCCAACCGCCTTGAATCAATCCTCCCCAAACTAATACACACTGACCGGTCGGGTTTTATTAAAGGTAGGCAAACATCGGACAATGTTAGAAGACTGGCCCACCTGATCGAAAAGACACAGGAAAAGAACATCCTGGCTCTTCTCCTGGCAATCGATGCCGAGAAGGCTTTCGATCAGGTCGAATGGGGGTTCCTGTTTGCGGCTATGGGCGGAATGGGGTTTGGCCCGCGAGTAAGGGCAAATTACTGGAACCAAATAATCTGGCTAGCAATAAACGGCCAAATATCAGCCCCAGTTCAGGTAGGAAGGGGCAGGAAGCAAGGTTGCCCAATGTCACCGCTCCTCTACGCCCTTCACCTGGAACCGTTCCTGGAGACGGTTAGAGAGACCGAGGATATAAAGCGGATCCCGTTTGGTGGTGAGGAACACAAGATCGCTGCCTTCGCAGATGACATGATCTTGTCGCTGACCCAATCGATCACCTCCCTGCTAGCAGTGGCGAGGGAATTGGACAGGTTCGGCCAAGTAGCAGGCCTTAAAATCAATGCCCACAAATCCAAAGCACTCCCTCTTACCTTGTCTACTAGCACGGTCCAGGACCTCAGGAAGGCTTATAACTATAGATGGGTTGACACCTCACTAAAGTATTTGGGAATTCATCTGACCAAGACCACAGGGGAATTATACACTGCAAACTTCCCTCCGCTCCACCAGAAGGTGAAATCGAAACTGGTCGATTGGGGCTCCCTCGAAATCTCATGGTTGGGTAGAATCAACGCCCTAAAGATGACGATCTTGGCCCTGCTCCTTTATCATTTTTCAGCCCTCCCTGTTCGAGTCCCGGCGACTTTCTTTAGGATCCTACAAAAAATAACCAGTCGCTTTGACTGGAACCGTAAGCGCCCGAGAGTGGTGGCCTCCCTCATGAAAGCTTTGTCTGACAGGGGTGGGGTGGGGTAGCCGGATTTTAGGGTATACTACCTGGCAGCACAGATTAGAGTAATCAGAGACTGGCAAAGAAAGGACAGAGGGAAGGTGTGGAGGCGGATGGATAGAGCGGTGGTGGGAAAGGACCTGGATGGGGTTCTGTGGTTGCCAAGGCACGACAGACCTTCCCGAATGTATTGTAGTGATACATCGACTACAGGAGATGCTTGGGATCAAGCTATTAATAGGGCACACATTACCACTTTCCCATCCCCGTATACGCCCCTGCATGGGAACCCACAATTCACACAAGCAGTCACCAACGCGCAGACCTTTGATCCTTGGTTCCAGGGGGGCTGCCGGATGGTGCGGGATATGTTGATGGGGGGCGAGGTGAAACAATTTGAGCAGTGCAAGAAGGACTTCAGTTTGGGGGAGAAGCAGATATTTTCCTATCTCCAGATCAGGCACTGGGTCTCCCAGCAGTCACTCAAGCAGGCGGGCATGCGCTCCCTCACCTAGTTCGAAAAGTACCTAGATACAGACACAGGGGACAAGGGGGTGGTGTCGTCCATTTATAAACGTATTAAGCTGCAAGAAACCCTGCAGTCCAGGAACTATATGGTCAAATGGGAGCAGGATGTAGGGACGGGCATAGAGGAACCAGAATGGATGTAGGGACGGGCATAGAGGAACTGGAATGGGTAAGGCTGTGGTCTCAGATCCCGAAACTTGCAAGATCCATTCAAATTCGGGAGATGTGGTTGATACTGATGCTAAGGTGGCACCTAACCCCAAACAGGTTAAATAAAATATACCCAAACGTTTCAGGGTTGTGTTGGAGGGAGTGTGGCGCAGTGGGCTCCTAGGCTCATGTCTGGTGGGAGTTCCCAAAAATGGATCCCTTTTGGTCTCAGGTCCAGGCTGCGGTTGCCCAGGTGCTCGGAGTTAAGCGAGGTCAAAACAGAGGGCTGCCCTTATTGGGCTTCAACGGGATGCTGACAACGCTTACCTCTAGAGTGGACCGCAAACTTTACGTGATAATGATGATGGCGGCTGCGCTGGTCCTTGCCCGGAAGTGAAGTCGAGGGACCGCCCACAGGAACATGAGTGGATTGTTAAGCTGTGGTCGCTGGTGGCCATGGAATGGCTCACCTACTCTATCCAGGGGTTTCACATGCGATTCATGTCGGACTGGGCTAATTTGTTAACATACCTAAAAGCGGGAGCCCGCCGGGCCTGGGCACCAAGGCTATGGAACTGCTGGGCATTATTAGCCCACAGGACAAATCGGACCTGTGAAGACTTGGGTATGTTAACGCACCCACCACGGGGAGCGGCCAACTAGAGAACATTATTCAACGGCCCACCCTTGCACCCTGGCCAATATAACATGCATTATATTTCTATTTCTAATCTCGTTGTCATGCTATCATCAGAACTCTTGGATCTGGGGGGGTGTAATGGGAGGGAGGGGGGGACGGTTGCGGGCATGGGGTTTATGTTTGCCTGTTTCATTGAAAACTGTTAATAAAGAATTATTGAAAAAAAAAGCTGACAAAAAAAAGGAACATTAACCAAATACTATGGAGAAAATAAAATAGCAACAAAGTGGGACATTCCAACACCCCCACTTGTGTTCTCTAACAGAAGAGATAGCATGTCTAGAGCTTTGGCCTAACCATTCCCTGGATAAGGAATTAAGGGATGCAAAAAACGATGGAAAGACAAAAGAACTCTGGGGATGTGAACTTATTCAGTCACAAACTTTTCTTGATCTATCACAATCAGTGTACATGGAGGATATGCACTCTCTCTCCCCCTTGATGTAAACGATCAAATTCAGGCTAAGGATACCTTAGGGGAAGTATGTAAACTGGAGTGTTCCACAATGGACACTCCGCCCATTTTTCTTACGGAAGAGATTACCATGCTTGCCATGACAGAGCATATTCAGGACAAGGAAGACGCAGTGAAAGAAGAAGTGTATTTGGCGCAAAAACCAAGTGAGCCTTTATTAGAAAGGGATGACAACACAAAGGCACTAACCATGGCCATTCAAAGTATGCAGGAACAACTTTTTAGTGAATTAAAAACACACACTCGATTCCAAGATGGCCACTGACTCCAGATAGATGTGTGTCGACGGCGCTCCGGAGTTGCTCAGTCTGGAACTGCGGTTCCACCACCCCCGCCAGGCCAAAGTGAGGCAGAAAAGAAGAGGAGTGGACGCCACACCCGGAGAGTATACCAGACGACACCCCCGTGAGCAGTGGGCAAGGATTCGAGTGCCTCCGAGCCGAAGACGGGAGAGGCGCGGCCCGGCCCAGAGGAAGAGAAGGAAACGACTGGGCAACCAAGTGCGCTGCTCAGAGGATTGGTCCGAAGCCCACCAAGAAGACGAAAAGAAGAGGGGGGAAGAGCCCAGAGTGCAATTTGGGGCGCGGCTCACCCCGGCACAACGGGGCGCACACCATCCGGGACCGAAACTCTCAAATCCGGAGGGACGCGCGCTGCCTGGGACGGAGAAGAAGGAACCCACCTAGAAAGGAAGGAAGAAGGTCCAACAACAGGACGCGCACCATTGAGGTGGAGCTGAGGACCGGAGCGGCAGGGAGCAATCTCCGAGCCTCTATCGGTCCCAAGGCAGCGCTGGCCGAAGCGAAGGCAGATAAGAGGAATCCAGTCCCAGGAGGTACAGAGACACGGAGGGCCGGCCGGTGGCAATGGCGACAAGGTGAGCCCGGGGAGCCACAGAAAATGGGAATCCCCGGGACTAACACCCCAAAGACCAAACACTTGCAGGGCGAGCCCCCCCTCACACAAGGCTCCGGACAAGGAAGGGACCCCCCAACTGAGGTAGACCATATAGGCGGAACTGTGCACAGGGGAACACGAGCCCCCCAACGGCAACCTCGATGGAACAGCATCTATTCCTCACCCGCGGTTGGAAGGAGGGCACACAAGGGAGGCCCCCATTTCCATGGCAAAGGGGAAGACACGGTTGGGTAGGAAAGACACCCAGTGAAGCCATAAATAGGACCCGAGCGCGGGAAGCAGGATCCCCAAGCAAATGCTGCTCTCCTCCCGAACCTAACAATAACAGTCTGTTGCAAGTGGGCAGACACGTCAATAGGGTACTGGAAATACGACAGGTTAAATTAAAAATAGCCAACAGAAGAACCCACCAACAAAAGTGATATATAAACTGCGAGCAAAGGCAAATTGGAGAACAGAGTGGCCACACTAGGAGGGATCAAGGGTTCCGGACTACCCGCCAAGATTGGGGGAGCCGCCCGGGCGGGGGGGGGGTGGAGAAAGGACCGCCCCTTCTCAGACACCTTCCAGTACCTCTGCCAACCACACAGAAATGGAGAACGACGAGCCTGGAACCAGGACAAAGGGGTCATAGAGGTACACAGGCCAGGGCCTAGCCTCTAATGCAAAGACAAACAACTAATAATCCCCTGTCAGGGCCTCCCAGCCATGGCCGCCAAAAACAAGAGCAGATTGAACAAAAGCAGGCTGCCACAGGTGGACAAGTCTGGCCCTCTCATAACCATGTGGGTGAATAAAGAAATCAGCAAAGAGCGCAGGGGACAACAAGAAGGGGACACAGGACAGGGCCAATCTGAAGAACCAGAACCGGCAACACAAATTTCCCGCCAAGACAGACAGGGAGATGCTCTCCCTGCAAACCACGCTGGCAAGACCATTTCAGGACCAATTTCAATTAATAAGAATGGACATAAATCAGGCGGTGGCCGAAATTAAGCAGGAGGTAGGTCAGCTGGGAGAGAGAACTGATATCGTAGAAAAAAGGCCTACAGGAGGTGGGCAGAGAAACAATGGAGTACAGCAAAGCGATCGAGAGACTGGACACGGCAACGCGAAATCTAGAAATCAGAATGGAAAACTTGGAAAATAGGCCTCGAAGGATCAAGATCAGGCTGAAGTTACTGTCGGAAACGGTAATAGATAGAGACCTGAAGGAGACAATCCAGGAGATATAAGCATCTGCTGGGGGAGGTCACCCCAGACAAGATAGAGCTGGACAGGGTTCACAGAGTTGGCCGCCTCAACAGGAACCAGAACAGCAGACCTAGAGATGTGCTAAAAAAAAAAAAAAAAAAAAAGAAGAAGAGGCCATTCTGAGGGCAGCTAGGCAGAAAGAACCAATGCTATACAATGTCAACGGATTGAGCCATACCAGGACCTGTCCAATAGCACCCTACTTAAACGACGTCAGATGGTTCCAGTAATTGCGAAACTTAAAGAGCAAGGGGTCAGGTACAAGTGGACCTTCCCATTCGGGATACTATTCGAGTGGGCCGGCATGCAGAAGCGGATAACTACGCTGCATGAAGGGGCGGACATCCTGCACATCGAGCTGGAACAAGACCAAGGGATTGCCAGGACAGAAAAATCGCCAGAAGCGGGAAACAGAATGAGACCCAGGCCGTGGTAATGGACAGTCGTGGGAGAGGGGAAAAGAAGGACTACACCACGGGGCCCCACCTGGAAGGGAAGGGGCAAAGAGACAGCTGCGGAAGAGAGGGCTGAGACTGATTGGGATTTACCCGGAGTGAGTATAGGTGGTGGACAGAAAGGTTTACAAAGAGGGTAGGAGGAATGAGGAGCAAACATCATGGGATCGGTAAGGGTGACGATGCATGAGAAGAGGGCGGGGGGGCAGGAAGACCTAGGGACAGGTACTTCAGGGATGGGGATGAGAAGGTGCCACTCAGGGAACAAAGCAGATAAGGAAATTGAGAGTCGGAGTCTGAGATTGAGAGAATGGATGAAAGGAAATAGTCAGGGGGACACAAAGAGGGAGAGAGCGAGAAATTACTATTTAAGTGGGTAACCCATAATGTTAGGGGTCTCAATTCCCCGCTGAAGAGGAAAAAGCTCAAGCTATTCATGAAAAGAGAAAGACCTGACTTCCTGGGGTTACAAGAGACGCACTTACTCCACAAGGACCAGAGCCGGCTCAAGTTAAGAGGATTTGACCAAAAACTCCAGGCATCAGGGGTGACAAAATCGGGAGGGGTGGCTTTGGCTATCAGAAATACAGCGAACATCAGGGTTGAAGAGACAACAAGGGACAAAGAAGGCAGATATATAATAGGAAGAGGCAAGTTGGAAGACGGGATACATACGATAACGGTTATCTACACACGCAATTCAGGACAGGAATCTTAGGGATACTAGAGGAGCACGCAAGGGGTCAAATCATAATGGGTGACCTGAACATAGCCTGGGATAGAGCCAGAGACATATCAGGAATTAAAAGCACGGGAGGGGAAGCAGTGGCCTCGAAAGAGCTGAGGGAAAGAATGTCCGGCATGGGTCTAAGAGACGTATGGAGGGAATTAAAAGGGAATGCAGAGAGATATACCTTCCTCTCAGAAGTCCTTGGGATGCAATCAAGAATAGACTATATATGAGTCTCAGCGAATCTGGTGGGAAGGGTTAAGGGAATAGAGGTAGGCCCCATGGGAATAGCGGACCATAACATAATATCAATGCAACTGGAAACCTGGAGGAGGGGAGTATGGGGATGGAAATACCCAGATTACCTGATGAGGGATTCTGTAATTAGAGAAGAGATGGAGGGAAAGATGAGAGATTTCTTCGGAAATAACAATAAGAGGGATACGGGGGGAAAAAACAGGTGGGACGCGTTTAAAGCCACAATGAGGGGGGAAATCATAGCAGTCAAAGCACAAAGACACAATCAACTTCAGGCCCTGGAGAGACAGTTGAAGGCAGAAGTGGAGGGGGCAAGGAAAAAAGTGGCAGAGGCACCCAACGGAAATAACCAGAGGGAATACAGAAGGGCAATAGGCCAATTGGGGGTCGTTCGGACCAAAAAAGCAGAGGGGGCTCTACTCTTTGTAAGACAAAAATACTACGCTAAAGCAAACAAGGCTGACGCTTTACTGGCGCATCTCCTTCGGGGGGCGACGTCAAGAAATATAATTACAGCTCTAAAAACAGAAACAGGTGAAAGAGTCACACAAACAGAAGACATCAAAGAAACTATTGCCAAGTTCTATGAGACACTACACACGTCACAGAACCCCCAAGTTCAGGAGGAGTTTCTGGAAATGATAAAGCTACATAAAATAGGTAGGGAAGCCCAGAATAATATACAGCAAGAGATTACGGAGGACGAGATGGGGGGGGGGTCACAAGGCTCCAGGCCCTGATGGCTATACAGCATCATTTTATAAAACCTTTGCTGGGCTATTGGTACCACAACTGACCCACCTCTTCAACTCCTTCAAAGATAGAGGACAAATAGCCCCATCCATGAAAGAAGCCAAAATCACCCTGATTCGGAAACCAGACAAGGACCCCATGGAAAGATCGTCCTATAGACCAATAGCGCTCATTAATGGGGACGCTAAAATCTACACAAAAATTCTAGCTAATGGACTAGAGGGGCTTCTTCCGGACTTGATACATCAGGATCAGGCGGAATTTATTAAAGGCAGGCAAACGGCAGATAACGTAAGGAGGGTGGCACACCTGCTGGAAAAGACGGACACTCCGGCGGTCTTATTAGCACTAGATGCCGAAAAAGCGTTTGACCGGGTGGAGTGGTCGTTTCTAAGGCCATGGAAAGGATAGGCTCGGAGGCGCCCATCTGCAAATGGCAAAGGTAAATTATGAGGGCCCCTAAGAAAAGGTACTAGTGAAAAGAACGATATCACACCCGTTCAAATTACAAAGGGGTACTAAACAGGGCTGCCCCCTAGCTCCGCTACTATACGCAATTTACCTAGAACCCCTACTTCAAGCTATGCGAGCGGCAGATGAAATCCAGGATATCCCATTTGGGGGCAGAGAGCATAAGGCGGCAGCTTTCGCCGATGATATGCTGCTCACCCTTACTAACCCCTCCAAATTGAGCAAGGGCGAGTAGGATACTACTTGAGGAATTTGGGGAGGCGTCGGTGCTACGTATTAATAAGGGCAAATCCGAGCTAATGAACCTAACGCTGGGGAAAGAGGAGAGAGGTGAGCTAAAAAGGACAACGCCATTTGCTTGGTGGCCCGGGGGAAAAAAAATCACATATTTGGGAGTGAAGATAACTCCGGCACTCATAGGGTGGTATGCGACAAATTACCCTTACCTCATGAGGGATATAAAGAAGGACCTCCTTAGGTGGCGGAATCTCTGAAACTCCTGGTTTGGGAGACAGGCGGCAATAAAAATGGTCACTCTACCACGGATGCTCCATCTGTTCCAGGCTATCCCCCCCAAGCAGTCCCGGCAAGCTTCTTTAGGGAACTTCGAGCCCTAACAAATGAGTTCATATGGGAGGGAAAAAGAACAAGGGTGAGTAGGCAGCAATTTACAGCCCCGAGGAAAGAAGGGGGACTAGCCCTTCCCAATTTCCGACAATATTATGAGGCAACCCAGCTAAGAGTAATTAGGGAATGGCTCCATGAGGGGGAAGAGAAACACTGAGTCAAAATGGACAGGGCTGTAACGAAGCACAATTTAAGAGAGGTCTTATGGCTACCAAAGCAACACTGACCAAAACACATGTAGGAGGGCTCTATTACCAAACTAGTTTCAGACAATTGGGATAGGCTGGTAAAACAAAGGGTAATCACCACATTACCGTCCCCCTTCACACCCATATTTAATAACAGAGACTTCAAGCCAGGACTGGAGAGGGGTGCTTTTCAGAAATGGCAGGACGGGGGCTGTCAGAGGATGCAAGACATGTTGATAGGGAAGGAGATTAGCGCCTTCATAAACTGTAAAAGGGACTTTGCACTAGGGGAGGGGGAGAGATTGCGGTATTCCCCAACTGCGTCACTGGCTCCTACATCCCGTGAACAAAGAAGCGTCCACCAATATTGCCAACCCCTTTCGAGAAATTCCTAATGACAAATGATGGCTCCAGAGGTTTCATTTCACAGTTATACAACATATTAGACGAGGCTACCCCTAGGCAAAACTGGGCTTACATGGGAAGATGAGAACGAATACTGGGCAGGGACATAGAGAAGAAGGAATGGGAGAAACTATGGAGGAAAATACCCAAACTAGCTAGAGCCTCTCAAACTCAAGAAGCTTGGTACAAAATACTTTACGGGTGGCACTACACACCAGCCCACCTACACAGGTTATACCCAGGGACAGCGGGGGACTGCTGGAGAGGAGGTGGGAAAGAGGGCACAGCGGAACATAATATGGTGGAGATGTCCAAAAATAGGGCCGTTTTGGAAGGAAATTCGACGAGCACAGGAACAGGCATTCGGAACAAGGGGGAAGTAGGCCCCGGAATGGACTCTATTGGGCCTTAGGAGCGAGGAAGCAGCAGGGGAACCAAGAGCCAGAGAAAGAGCACGGGTGAAGCTCACTATGGCAGGAATGACAATTATCGCACAGAAGTGGAAAAGCTCGAACATACCAACGTTCCAGGAGTGGTTACGCAAAGTGTGGGAGATGGTCGCAATGGAATGGGCTACATATGCTATGAACAATGCAATGCAGAACTTCACAAGTGAGTGGGGGGAAATCTTGACCTTTCTCAGGGATGATTACAGGATCGGGTGGTGCCCGCAACGCCTTAGACTATTGGATCTACAATGAACCCTGGGGGACAGAACGACTTAAAACTGAATGAGAAAGAACCTGAGGTGGCATCAAAGGGGATGTGGGGGAGGGAAATGTTGGGGTTGTTTTGTTTGTTAAAAAACTTAATAAAAAGAAGTTTAAAAAAAAAACACACACACTCGACATTTATTTGACATCTCCACCACTTTAACTTTATTACACAATAGACAGGAGAAATCAATGTATAGCAAAATAAATATTATGAAATGCGATGTGCAGACATCAGTTGATCTATCTGACTTACTGCAGAGTGATAAAGCAACTGATGTGCCTTCTATACGGAAGTAGATCTTATACTTCAATCACAAATAAAAATAACGAATGATAAGGGGAGTACTGAGAATGACAGGGGAGCTACTCTATGCTAAATTGATTCTAGCACCATGCAAAGCTGATATTAATTACTGTATGCTAAGTTGATTCCAGGCACCCATGCAAAATTGATTCTAGGTAGACATGCAAAGTTGATACTAGTTACTGTACGCCAAGTTGATTCTAGGCACCATGCAAAGCTGATATTAGTTACTGCATGCTAAATTGATTCCAGGCACCCATGCTAAGTTGATTCTAGGTAGCCATGCAAAGTTGATATTAGTTACTGTATAAAGATATAGCTATGCCAGGCACAACTGATTTTAGCTCTCCCTTGCAAACTTGCTTTTAGCCCAGCCATACTAACTGCCTAGGCACGCCTTATATAGCTTCCACCCTCCTATGCAAATTGACTTTAGTCACTCCAGTTATTTGACGCCAGCCATTCTGCGCAAACTACACCCAAGCCCCTAGGTATCTACTGCCACACTATGCACCCCAGCCCTGTTCCTCATACATCGAACACTGGCAACCATGAACCAAACTAAAAACACATCATGCCCTACCATGACCAGGAACACTAGACTTCGGTCCAGACTCTCTCTCCTTCATGAGCCTAAGACACCCACCAAAATATATCTAAATCGACATATCAGACTCAAAAATGTACCTACTAACTAGCCACAAACTAAGTCACAAGTAACCGCTTCAGCCACATCGAACGGCCCTAACCCATCAACACCTACTCAAAACTACCACAGTAGTGGGCGCTCTAATAAATGCCAGATCGGCTATGGACCATGCCATAGATATAGCAGAGATCCTAATCTCAGACAATCTTGATCTCCTAGCAGTGACAGAAACTTGGCTACATGATGCTGCAGGCACAGCACTGTCCCTAGCTATACCAAAAGAGTACCAACTCCTAAGAATAGACAGACCTAATGGGTCTAGAGGTGGACTAGCCATCATCGCCAAACTTAACCTAGATTTAAGACTTTCTACTCTACCACCACTAAAATAAAATCCTGTGATCTATTACTAGCTAAACTGGCTATATCTCCATATCGCACCCTGAACATTTACCTTATTTATAGACCTCCAGGAACCCTAGGTTCATTCGAGGAGGACATCTTGAGCTTACTAGCCAGTAATACAAAAGAATCTTTACAAATAATGTTCCTAGGCGATTTTAAGCTAGGCTTAAACGACCCTGATGACAAACAAGCTCATGCCATAGCCACCATGCTTAAAGAACATGGGGTATCCCAGGAAGTCTCCGCCCCTACCCATGACAAAGGCAGGCAGGACCCTAGACTGGGTAGCCACTGCAAACTGCCCAACTAAAATCACACCCTACCATGGACTGACCACTCCATGATTGCGTTCAATCTAACACTTAGGAAAGAAGCTAATAAAGCCAAAATAATGGCACCACCACTCCCTACCAGATCAAGGAAAAATATCACAACAAATAATATCCTACCTGATCTCCTACCAGTGATCAACGCCACACCTAGCAATTCTGACCCAGACATGCTAGTGGACATCTATAATGAAACTATGACTAAGATCCTAGACTCCATCGCCTCACTCAAGAACTGCAAAACCAAACAACAAGCGCATCTGAACACATGGTTCGCCCTCACTTAAAAGAACTTAGAATGTAAAAAAGGAAGCTTGAAACTATATGGCAACATACACCCTCAGAAGAAAATAAATAAAAATTCAAACTCTCGGCCACTAAATACAAAAATGAAATTATTCGGGGAGTGTGGCTTGGAGTGCCACTGATGCGGTCACTCCCTTGAAGCCTCCCGTGGAGGACCCGCGGCCGCTGCGATTATCATGCGGTTCCAGCAAAGCTCCATGATTGCCAGTATCCTCTTTGGTGACCGGAACCTCTGAAGCACGCTGAGGTCGAGGTTGACCAGCTAACGCGCGCGCGTTATGCCTAAATTTGCCTCTCAAACCCAGCACCCAGCTTCCTCCTAGGAAAACAAGATGGCGGACGCCCGCTAACCCTAACGAGCGGAAAGGGCAGAGATGAGAGAAGCTGGCAGAGGACGAAGAGGGGCACACTGACAGCCGACAGCGCGAACAGCCGCAGTCCCACCTACGGAAACCACACGGGGTCCAGAAGGAGGCAGAGCCGGCCGCGACCCTGGTGAGAACCGCAGCTGCAACTATACCTGCGCAGCCACCAGGGGCCCTTTCACCCCCGGAACCCTGTCGTCGGAGCCAAGCGGCGACGAGACCTTCCCCAGCATTATCCGTCGGCCACAGGCCCAGACCGAACTTAGCAACAACAGAAGGAATGCCCTCAGCCCCTTAAGCAGCGCAGGGGCGCAGCCCAGAACCTCCGGATCACAGCCTCCTCTCCCCACGCAAAGAGCGCAGACCCTTCCCGGTGAAGGGCGCTGAGAGCACAAATTCACACTAGCCCAGCTGAAGCACCTCCAGCTAAGCCCCATTTAGATACAAACCCTCACCCCCCACATTCTTCCTGGGGCGCCCCGGCCCACATCCTCGCCCAAGCACGCTCATCCAGCGCTCATCAAAGCAACGGATCTCTGGTGCCCCCCCACGCAAAACAGCCACCACTGGACACACTTAATCAACCAACCCGTCAACACTCAAGAAGTCGCAAGTCCTGATCCTTGGGGGTGCCCAACAGGAGAGTTCACCTACGAGCCCTCCTTTACACTCTTGGGGCTCCCTGGGGCCCGCCAGAACCTCCCCAACGTGACCCCTCCATACAACCACCATGTCCAGGCAAACGAAAGCCGGCAAAGCTGCGGACATCCCCACTATGTTTGCAGGGGCGGACAAAGACAAGAAACAGGACCCTCTCAAACTGACCCCACAGAAACAGCCAGAGGAAAAAGACGCTCTTGCCACTAGAGGGGATCTGGTGGCCTTTATGGCAGACATTAAGGCTGAATTTCGCTCTTGCCTAGCGGAACTCACCTCCAAAGTAGAGCAGACAGACCAGAGGTTGAACAACGGCTGGGGGAGATCGAGGATCGGTCACAAGCCCACACCGCCTCCCTTGGAGAAATCCAGCAATCCATCAATGCCCTGCAAGATAAATATGAGATTCTGGAGTTTAAACAGGAGGACTTCGAAAATAGGGCACGTTGCAATAATCTCCGGATCCGAGGGGTCCCATCCTCTGTCCCCGACAACAAGCTAACAGAATACATAGGAGGACTTCTTTCAAGCCTTACTACCAGATTTAGACAAATCCCAACTACTGCTAGATCGGACCCACCGACTGCGCCCGCGCCGGGTAGTGGACTCAGACCCTCCCCCAGATGTGATCACCAGGGTTCATTTCTTTACAACTAAGGAGGCCATCTCAGCGATTAGCCGTACGGGAGACTCCCTCTCGTTCCAGGGCTCCCCCCTTCAGATTTACCAGGACCTTTCGCTGCTCACTCTACAAAAACAGAGGGCGCTCCGCCCCTTAGCACTCTTTCTCCAAGACCAACAGGTGCGGTACAGGTGGTTGTTCCCAACGGCGCTACAATTCTCATACAGAGGCACTGTCCGACGAATCACTCATTTGGAGGACGCAAATTCAATCATGCAGGCAACCTCACCCAGAGAGACCTCCTCACCGAATCCGGAAAAGGCGGGGGACTCTGAACCACCCCCATCCCCAAAGCCCAGGCGGTCCTCTTGGTCGAAGATTCAGCAAAACCACAGGAGGAGATAATTAGAGGCGATGCGCACCTCAGAAATTTGGGCCACACTGACCTCGGCCCTCGGCCGGTTCGTCCTCACTCACTACAGAACCGCCAGCTCATCCCTGAATAAATAGAGCTCTTCGACGGTGGCAGGGGGACACACCCACGGTCCATACCCACCCCAGGGATAGTTCCAACATCATATCCTTGGAAACCCATGATACTTTACACCTTGACTCCTCCATCGGCCCAGTTGGCCAAGGGTGCATCCGCACACACAATGTCGGCCCACCCGTTAATTAAGGTTACGCCCCCCAGTTGGGGGTGCATGTTAAAAACTCAAGTGCAGGATGACACACGACTAAAGCTCAACAGTAATGGCAGTTGACCCACCTCAGCCCGGCTCCGCCCCTCTCCGTCAGCTCAACTCACGGAACATGACCGGTTGGCAGATCACCAAATCCTGAGACTCCTCTCCTTAAACGTCAATGGGCTGAACTCACCTGCCAAACGGAAAACAATTCTGCTCAAACTTCAGGATGAAGAGGCGGCAATAGCCATGCTCCAGGAGACACACTTACTACAGACGGACACTGGCCGGCTCCGCTCCCGATCATTCCCCTTCCAATTCTTCGCCTCAAGGGGAACTAAAAAAGGGGGCACTGCGATCCTCTTCCGGAAGGACCTGAACCCACAGATTTTGGAAACAAAAGCCTGTTCAGAAGGCCGTTTCATAGCGGTCAAATGCCTTCTGCTAGGAGACCTATACACCTTCATCTCGGTTTACGCCCCCAACACCGGGCAATCACATTTTTACGACTCACTAAGTACCTCCCTCTCATCATTTATAGAAGGCCAGACAATAATCGGAGGAGGCTTCAATGGCGTTCCTGACCCCATAAAGGACAAATCGCACCCCCCGACCCCGAGCGACTTCACCCAGGCACTGAGCCTCCTCAAGAAGTTCCGTTCACTGGAGGTAGTAGACACTTGGCGGGTCCTTCACCCCACCGAAAAAGATTTCTCCCTTCATTCAGGCGTCCATCGAACCTTCTCGAGGATTGACCTCCTCTTAACCTCCCCCCAATCTCTAGCTTTCGTCAAGGAAGTGGCCATCGGCACGAGAGCCCTATCAGACCATGCCCCCGTGATCCTGGAAATCCGGGCGCAGAACCCAAAATCTGACAGCCCACGCAGATGGACTTTATACGACCCCATCCTCAATGAGATGACTACAAGGGACAATATCGCGAAAGCCATCAAGAGCTTCTTTGAAGAAAACCCAGCATCCGACACCTCGGTGGGGAACACCTGGGATGCAATGAAAGTAGTCATCAGAGGTACCCTGATCGCCCAGGGAGCAGCCTACCATAGAAATAGGCGACAAACCCAGACAGCCTTGGAAGACGAACTGAAGGCCGCAGAAGAGACCCACAAGAAGAAAGGTTGGTCCCCTAAGACACACAAAACCTTGCGCATAGCCAGAATGAAATTAGAGGCCCATTATGCGGAACAGACCGCCCTACTCATGGCCGGAGCTAAACAATCGTATTACGCGAAGAACAATAAGGCAAATAAAATCTTGGTGGCCAAACTGGCCAAAATAAGACGGACCAACTTTATCATGGGCCTACGTGACCCCAACGGAGTTACCCAATTCGCGGAACCCAAAAAGCAACAGCTAGCGAGGGACTACTTCGCCAAGATCATGACGGCCAATCCACAAAACCAACCGCAACAAATGGAATACTTACGTAAAGCGGCACTACCGCGGCTTTCTGACACCGAAAGGGAGAAGCTGGAGGTGCCCATCACAGAGGAGGAGATTGGGGAGGCCATCAAGTCGCTCAAACCACGAGCCCCGGGCCCAGATGGATTCTCAGCAAGGTTCTATAAACTATTTAGGCCCCAACTGGTCCCCCACCTGGTCACACTTTTTAACTCCTTCAGGGAGACAGGATCTGTGACGCCCTCGATGCAGGAGTCGACCACCATCCTCCTCCATAAACCTGGGAAAGACCCACGAGACTTAGCCTCGTACAGGCCGATTGCTCTATTGAACATTGATGCGAACCTATACTCCAAAATTTTGGCGAACCGCCTGGGACCCATCCTATCAGGGATCATTCAACCAGACCAGGCAGGTTTCATCATGCATCAGGCGGCGGGAGACAACATCCAGAGAACTCTTAACCTGGTGGACCTTACTGCCCGGAACTCCCAGAAGTTGGTCCTAATGGCCCTAGATGCGACCAAGGCCTTCGACAGGGTGGATTGGACGTTTATGAAAAACACCTTGGGGGCCTTCGGCTTTGGGGCAACATTCCAATCAATGGTACTAGCTAACTATTCTGGCCCGAAGACGCTCCTAAGAATCAATGGGCACCATTCGGCCCCAATCCCCCTGACCTGCGGGACTAGACAGGGCTGTCCGCTGTCCCCACTGCTGTTTGCCCTGACCATGGAGCCCTTTGCCCAAAGAATCAGACTCAACAATCAGATCAAAGGCCCGAGGGTCGGCCCATCGCAACATAAAATCGCTCTGTATGCCGATGATGTCTTACTCATGCTTTCAGAAGCCAGCTCATCCCTCCGAAACGCGCTAGAAGAGATAGACAGCTATGGCGAGGTTTCCGGCTTTTCGGTAAACTTCGCTAAGTCTACGGCCTTAAGCATCGGCCTCACCCAGGCAGAACGGGAACCACTGGCTAAAATGTGCCCAACCACGTGGGAAGAAAGGGCGATCCCTTATTTGGGGGTCTATCTCTCAGCGGACCCGAAAAACACATACAAGGCAAACTTTCCCCGGCTGTTCGGGGAACTGGAAGGTGACCTGAAACGATGGATGACGCAGGAGATCTCACTGCTAGGGCCTATAACAGCGTGCAAGATGAACCTCCTCCCGAGATTCCTTTATGCCTGCGCCTCCCTTCCAGTGGCGATCCCCGCTCCAGCCCTCCAAAACCTACAGAGGAAAATGTTGAAATTTATCTGGAGAGGTAAGAAGGCGAGAATCCCCCTAAAAACGCTATGGGGGGGTTCCAAATTGGGAGGTCTGGGAGTCCCGGACCTACAGGCTTACAGGGGGCCAGCCCAATTAGCGCAACTCCACGCATGGCAGACAATCACAAATCGCCCCAGATGGGTGGAGCTGGAACAGTCACAAACACTGCTACCACTTCGATTCTTGCCACACATCCCACCCCCTCTCCGAACACACTGGGGAGACCTTCTCCTGGCAACTAATCACACCTTAAAGTGCTGGGATTGGGCGCTAAAACGGAAGGGGGTCCCGAGAGGCCTGAGCCCTCAATCCCTGGTCTTCTTTAACCCGGCCTTCTCGCCTGGCACGAGTCCCCGCAACTTCCAAAACTGGATAAACGGCGGCCTTGAAACCATAGACCAGCTATACAGGGAGGGGGCACCCCTGACATTCGAGCAATGTAAAGAAAAATTTCAACTCCAGGAAAGAGACAGATACACTTATATTCAACTGCGTCACTGGTGCACACACCCCCAAACTCTGCAGGCACCAACTCACCCCCCTACCGCCCTGGAACTGACACTCGGGGCCCTCCCGGCCCGCGGGAAGATATCTACCCTATACAGGGGATTCTTAGGGGACTTCCTGAGCACGAGAACGCGCTGCATGGCCCAATGGGAAGCGGACCTGGGTCACCCGATAGAAGACCAGAGATGGGTGGACATCTGGACCCGGACGCACACCTCGTCCACCTGCATCACAAACAGGGAAAGCGCCTACAAAATCATGCTACGGTGGTATTACCCGCCCCTCAGACTTCATCACATGAACCCCCAAGTGAACTACCTCTGCTGGAGAGGGTGCGGTCTCCCAGGCTCTTTTTTCCAAATGTGGTGGACATGTCCACGGATTCAGCAATTCTGGAAGACATGCCTAGAGACCATCGCGCAAATCACTGGGTCAGCGATCCCGCTGGAGCCGGAGCCCGTCCTGCTGGGAGCACCGATCCCAACGATCTACCCACGGGCCGGCAATAGAGCAAAATTGCTGACCCAGTGCCCACTAGCCGGGAAAACAACCCTGGCCCACGCCTGGAAGGCCCCAGAAGGCCCCCTGATGGCCCAGTGGTGGACGAAACTCTAGGACATACTGGTGGCAGAAAAGGTAACGGCGGCAAAGGCGGGTGCCCTACACAGATTTCAGAACATCTGGGCCCCAGTTCTGGAACATGAACGGCGATTCCCAGCCCTGACCTATAAACCCATTAAAGGAGAGTTCCGGGACTTTTTTTTTATTGTCCCTACGGGTCGGCCATGTGTTTGTAAGCATAAATCGGTAGATCGTAGGAAACTTTCCTATGGACCTTACCCGACTTTTCGCCCATTATCGCACTCGAAATCAGCCTCCATTTTGTGATAATCCTATCATTCCGCCGCATCGACCTGGCTCACCTGCCTTTGCGGCACTAAATCAAATCCCCCGCCCCTGAGCCTGACATCAGCAGACGCGTTCCGCCCATTTCAAGCACGTCTCGTGTCAACAATCGCTGCGCCTCAGCTATTGACGTGTTGCCATGGAAATGGCAGGACGCCTCTTTCCCCAATAAGTATAAACAGACCGTTTCACAACATACAGCAGCAGATTTTCGATTCCATTCCTCTCTCTGTGTTACTTTGAGTATTCTGTGACTCGTTTCAGTGCTCTGGTCAGCTACCTTCGCCGCTTGTAGCCCGTGTGAACACCTGTAGCATCTCTGTAAATTATTTTACTATCTTTACCGCACAATGGCCACAATAATGCCGTATATGTACGAGCCCGAGTACACCGAGGAGGAACTACTGGAAAGGCAAGCACGCGAAAACGATGGGGATTCGGACGGCAGTTGGGAGGACCAGTCAACGGATGAAGAGCCTGGACCATGTCGCATGGACGGCGTCTCCACCTGGTGCACGTGCAATCGGTGCGAGCTAATGCCAACTGAGGAGGAGAACTGCTGCTGCCGTGAAAATTCCGGGTGCTTGGCCTACATTTCGGAAAGCGAGCAAAGTCTGCAGGAAGGCGAGCAAAGTCCGCAATGCATCACCGAGCTGCCAGAGTTCAGGGAAGCCTGCCTCTCACGGACAGTGTTGAGGATGATGATGGTGCTTATGCACGAACTTCGTGGCACTGTTCGTCCGCGTAATCCGAGTAACGAGTAAGTATACTCTGTTTGTGATGTCAGTGATGCCACCACTATTTCATGGTCGTCTCCCACATATAAAATTACATTTACATATCATTCGAACGCATGTAAATTGGTTCCATATAGTGCATTTTCTAGATATAATTTTTTTCTAAGAAAAATGACATGTGTTACCTGAATCGACATTGATAAGAAAGTTTGGTCAGTTTAATACAGTTTGCATCTTTTTTTTCACAGGTGGTACAGGCTGGTGGCCTATCGTTGCTTCACTTGGTGGCTTCACGGGAGGCTCGGACACCGCGTTCGGAGAGTAATACCTGCCTGTGCGGTACTTGCCATTAGACAACATTTCCCCAGTGACAGTGGACAATACCGCGGATTTTCCCTCGATGTGCTGCAACCTCAACTTTACAATGTGTAATGTTTATTATTTATGTTTAATTAAAATCTAAAATAAAGCACAACATATATTTTAACAATGGTTGTTTTGATTTTTTAAATGAATCTAGTGTGTCTCCGTTGAATAGCCTTCCAGTGCCTTGTCTTGTCACACCACATGTCTCCGGCCAGCATCCTCCCTCACGCTGGCCGCACACCTTCAATCCACATAACCGTTGAACCCATATATGCAGCAGTCATACATATATTCTTTTGTGGGTTGGCATCAAGCGTTGGCAATAAAAAGCTGTTGGATTTTATTGATACAAAACATGGTTATGGGTAAATAATAAATATGGTTGATCATAATAAATCCTCTTTTTGGGCACCGGGTACAGAGATGACCCCCATATATTCTCCTGGGAGGGTGAGGTATTTATAAACTCACCCCCCTGCCTTCCATGTAGTAGATCCTGCAGCCATCCTCTTACATTCAGTTAGATGGCCTCTCCTTGGTGAGGCCCTGCGGCAAACGGGTCTTGTCTGCACGACCACCGCCCCGATCCACCCCCCGCCCTATCAAAGGCAGTTCGCACCGGGGTACTTGCGCTGCTGGCAAGTGGAGCTGTCAGGGAGCGATAAAGGCCAAGAGGTGCCAAAGACCATGTACACTTCAAAGTGGTCTATAGAGCATGGGTTGTTGTTCCCATGTCTACCTCCAGACCCCGTGTCTCCTGCCAAGCATCCCCCTCACGATGGACGCCCCCCTGCAATCCACATAAGTGTGTCTCCATTCACAAGTCTTCCTGTGTCTTGTCTGCACGACCACCGCCCCGATCCACCCCCCGCCCTATCAAAGGCAGTTCGCACCGGGGTACTTGCGCTGCTGGCAAGTGGAGCTGTCAGGGAGCGATAAAGGCCAAGAGGTGCCAAAGACCATGTACACTTCAAAGTGGTCTATAGAGCATGGGTTGTTGTTCCCATGTCTACCTCCAGACCCCGTGTCTCCTGCCAAGCATCCCCCCTCACGCTGGACGCCCCCCTGCAATCCGCATAATGCCACGACATATACACGTCATTCATTCACAAACACACCCCTGTTTCGAATTCTTTATAACCCACTTCATATTTCTAATGAGAACTTCTTTGCGCTTTGCTAGTCAACCCGTGAAGGTGCTGGTTATCTGCTCTTCGTCTCTGTGAACTTCCGTGACCACTTTGAGCAAACTCGTCAGTTTGCAACCTGTGAACTGCTCCCTGTTCTACGACAAGAAACTACTCTGATCCCTGCATCTAACTGTTTGTTCGTCAAGGTAAATCCATGTACCATAATCATTTTGCGTCCAATTTTTTAATTTATATCTATTTGCTAGTAGTCATCAAATTGCATCCATGTTTTCTTTTCGTTCACGACAGTACATGCAAGGAACTAGTCACATGTTCTGAGTTTAGTCAAATTACTTTTTCTATTTTTTGAAAGTTATTGAAATACTTATCCGCATGTGAATAACGTGTATAGTTCCAAGAACCAAAACGGACCTTGCATTGAACCTTTTATGTGTCATTTAATGTTTTAACACATTGGTATTCATAGAGAATTGTTGATCTTTACTTTTCAGAACTTTCCATAATGCCTGCCTGTTCCATTGGCGGTTGCCCTTCGAAGACCCATAACAAATCTGAAGATACTATAATGCATGTTTTCCCTAAGACAATAGATCAGATAAGAGAATGGGTCCGATATTGCGGATATCCAGCCTCTGAGCTAGAAAGTAGAGTCCTAGAAGTCTTTGCGGACAAGAGGGGTGATCGATACCGCATCTGCAGCAGGCACTTTAGCCCAGACATGTACTCCACATCATTGCTAATAAAGAAGAAAACACCGCGAGCGAGGCGAAAATTGCTCTCAACCGCTATTCCCACTCTATTCGTCCACATCCCTCCACTGGTGAGTCAAGTTTACGTATTTGTCTCTCGGCCTTGCGGTAGTGTGTAGCATTAGCTAACAATAATTTCCCCATTTATGTATCCACTCAATATGAAGGCGGAAGATTCTCCATCCGTGTCGTTATTGCAGTCATCAGCCACTTCAAGCGCCTATCGGGTAATCTTACTTAGCTACTCTGACACTGACTTGTTTTAGGCATGTAAATCAATAGTTTTAATTGATCGTGTAATTATTTTACCTAATGGTACACCACAGTACTCGTCCTCTAGTCTTTGTTTTCAGTTATAATTATTGTTATCCAAAATAATGCAAGTACTGTCTTTCAGGGAGATGCTGAGGAGTCCAACGCATTGACGACAACCGTAGATGTCACTCAGATGCTCGAGGTACGTTTCCGGACAGTTCCATCGATGGAGATCATCAGATCTTGCATTCTTGTAGCGTGATTGTTACACACAATGTTTCTTTCGTTTTTAGCCATTGGTATGTCCTTCTGTCGTCGCCCTCCTATGTGTCTTCTTTTTTCAATATTGTGTTCATTACTAATGAAAGTCCTATGTTTCAGGGAGTCGATGGAGCATTAGTCCAAGAAGAAGGGGGAGCATGCAGTTACGGGTCGGCGCAACAGCTTGCAGAAGTGTGCACCGCAGTTACAGCGTCCCTTGATGTTCTTATGCATTTCGAGGTATGGATACTGACAGATCAATCATGCGAGATCAAATGACGTGATTACACCCGCTATACTTCCTTCTTTATTAACGCAAGTACTATGTTTCAGGGAGCTGACGGAGCTTCTTCAACAAGAACATCACCCCTAGTAGTTGATGCAGATCTCTGGGTGGTGACACTTCCAACGATGGAGCAAATCGAATCATATTTAGATATCCATTATTTATTTTAGACAACTGATCATTTGTGCAGGTCTATTTAGATGAGCCGTTGACGCCTGCAGAAAGTTTATGTTCTTTTAAACAAAATAGAAAACCATACTAATGCAATTACTGTGTTTCAGGGAGTTGCTGAAGCGTCATCTTCAATAATATCATCAATGGAAGTCTATGCGGAGCCCGAGGTATGGATCTTGACAGTTCAATGTAACTAGATCAACAATGCGTGAACTATTGTCGTTTGAATGTTCTACACAATGCGTTCATTCGTGTTTTGCTATTGAGATGTCCGTATGGGTATTGGTCCCCAAGTACATTTTGTGTTTTCAATATTATTATACATACTAATGAAAGTTCGATGTTTCAGGGAGTCGATGGAGCCTCAGTGAGTGATGGATGTGCTTATCATGAAAATATAGTCGTTGCAGCGCGAGAGGAAGTGGAGACATGCACACACGAGTCGGAGCAACAGCGTCCAGATGTTGAAGTTCGAGGCAAGAAAGTTTCAAAGAAAAGAAAGCAAAAGAAGGTTAGTGTCCTGTTCACTATTTTATGTTGTCTTTCACTGTCAATAGTTCAATACTGTAAGTTGTGTTTAAACTGAACATCCCTTTTCTAATCTGTCCTCTAGTTG
Source organism: Ambystoma mexicanum (assembly GCF_040938575.1). NCBI lineage: Eukaryota > Metazoa > Chordata > Amphibia > Caudata > Ambystomatidae > Ambystoma > Ambystoma mexicanum. The sequence goes on along the minus strand of NC_090930.1, from coordinate 502,321,460 downwards.
CGAGTGGGTGTAAGAACTAGATCTACACAGACAGTGAAGCGAACGAGAGATGTTGCTTGTCAAACCTTTTGGCAGGGACTTGAGACTGGAGATGCATCGTGCCAATGGGAAGAATATGAAGTGATTGACAACGGAGCTATACCACCACCAGCCATTGATAGTGAATGTCCTCCTGGTAGTTTGGATGCAGTCGGAGATCAATTCACAGAATCCACACCCGCAAAAAATAAGAGCGCGCGAAAGTTGAAGACATTGTTTTTTTCTCCCATCTCCGGACAAGGAACAGATGTTGCAATGGAAGAGAATGAAGTGGACGACAATGAAACACCATCAATATCACTCAGCATAGCGGAAGACGATATCAGAGATTGTACCTTCCATGCGAGTGACATGTCCTCAACGTTACAGGCCGAACCAGCTGGGATGCAGAGTGACAGTATAAGGAAAGAGGCCAAATTCATTGTATTCGATAGCTGTTTGATGGATATTATTATGATGATGAAATGTGGGCATTGGGTTGGTGGGGAAGTATGTGGGGAGCCATTGATTAATGTGACTCGTGCAATTCGAGGCACTAACCTTAAAATACATGCCACCTGTACACAATATCATCCGTTCGCATGGTCTGCACAACCCATGCTGGGGCAACTGCCAGCAGGCAATCTACTTTGTGCAGCGGCCGCACTTTTTAGTGGTTCAAGTTTTAAAAAGTTACAGTATTTCTTTCAGTTTGTGGGAATCCATTTCATTGCGAAAAGTCAGTTCTACAAATACCAAACCGATTATCTATTTCCAGCCATCAGCGAAGCTTGGAGAATGGAAAAAATGTCTATTGATAGTACATTCGCGGGCAAACGGTTCAGGCTAGCTGGTGATGGACAGTGCGACAGCCCAGGATTTTCAGCCAAGTACTGCACCTACCACTTTCAGGACATGGAAAGTAAGAAAATTGTGAGTTCGGTGGTCGTGCAGGTGTCACAAAGTACATCCTCAGTGGCCATGGAGAAAATTGGCTTTGTAGCATCATTGCAAGAACTACAATCGCGGGGAATGGTGATCGACCTGATAGCCACGGACAGACACGTTTCAATTGCCAAGACAATGAGAGAACAGTACAAAAATATAAATCACCAATTTGACGTTTGGCATCTTGCAAAATCAATCAATAAAAAATTGTCGGCTGCAGGTAAAAAAAAGGAATTGCAAGGTATTTCACAGTGGTCCAAGTCAATCAGCAACCATCTTTGGTGGAGCTCAAAAACATGTGAAGGGTCGTTGGAAATTCTACTGGAAAAATGGCGGTCAGTAATTTTGCACTGTAGCAACGTACATCGATGGTCGACAAATGAACATTTCCACAAATGTGAACATGGCCATTTGTCCACAGAGGAGGCACGGAAGAAGAAGTGGTTGATTCCTTCATCACCCACTCACAAAGCCATTGAAAAGATTGTATTTGATAAAACTATAACAAAAGCTTTGAGGGGACTCACGGAATTCTGCCACACAGGAGATTTGGAGGTGTTCCACAATATGTGCCTCAAGTACAGGCCAAAACGATTGCATTTTGGCATGGAGGGCATGATAAATCGGACTCTTTTAGCGGTCTTGGCACATAACCATAATGTTGGCCGTCAACAAAGTAGGACGACCGGAACTTTAGGGACGCTTCGCTACAATAAGGCCTTCACTAAAAGAAGTAAACAATGGGTGATCAAACCAGTGTTTGAGGATATGCAATATGAGTTTATTGAGAAACTTATCGTTGACGTCCTAGATAGGCACATACATGGAGTGGTGAACGAACCTATGCAGGGGACAACTGCATTGCCACCCAACATTGCCTCTGTTCCATGTCCACCTAAAGCAGAGCTCATTGAGAAATACACATCACGGTTTAAATGATTGTAATTTGATTGTCTGTTCTCTCGAGTCTCCTCATGTTGCAGGCCCATTGCAATTAAACCAAACAATAATATAAATCATTTTTACAAAAATTATAGAATGTTTCCGTATTACAAACACATGGCCGACCCATAGGGACAATAAAAAAAAAGGCACGCAGACAAGATGTCCCTAAAACTAACCGCAGCTAACTAGAAATGTGTGCTCGCTCAAAGTGAAGGTCAGCTGCTTTGATGTTTTGCTCGGGTGGCGGAACGGCCCACGACCGAATATAAGGTTCTATTGTGATTTGACCTTGACAGGCCGGGACCATCCTGAAAGACTAAGAAAAGATAATGAATAAAATTTCAGAAACGAAACGATGAGCCACGTTCATTAGAAGAAGTAACGTCGGCAAAGAAGGAGTGGTGTTTCGGGTCTGCCCTACACAGAGACACAATGGAAAATGCAAATATAATGTAAGTAACTTTTGATGAGTTTATACCGCAATTTCATTACTATACAGTGGCTTTAAAGACGGGTTCAGTTGTACTTGTTCGTTCTATGTGGCATATTGTTTTCTACCGCGCACTATCTTGAGGAGAAAGATCTGCTTTTACTGAAGCACCTCAAAACCTTCCTCTTTGCTTCTGCTTTCTCTCTCCCTCTCCCCTGCTACAACTGGTCCACTGTCTGCGACCTCGGTCCTGGGCCCTTCCACTCTCCACCTGCACTGCCTCCCTGTCAACCCCTGCACTGGGGGACTGTCTCAGTATCCTACAGCCCCCCCTTCCCAGCACTTGTTCTGCACTTACCTTGCACTTGCCACCAGCTGGCCCTATTTATTTATTATTTTATGCTACTTACCTTGTACTCCACTCCCCCCCCTCCCTGCCTCGCCACGCCTTTAAACACTTGTGTACACCCAGTAGCGCTGTCCTCGCTATGATTTTAATAAGGATCTGATGGTGAGACTAATTTCATTTTTTATGTTTTTAGGTACATCATTCACTACTGTCTGTGTCACGAGTACCAGACACCGGCGGACGGCTTCTACAGCCGCCAGTTGCTTCTCCGCGTGAACAACGTTACCACCCTGACCATTTTATGGGACGATCGCCAAGTACAAGTATGCCCTTACGCGGTACTAACGGTTAGATGCAACATACCTACCGTTGTGGTGGCCTAGTGCCTCGTTGTTGGAACAGCCATGCGATTATCAGTGCGACCGAAGAGCTTATTTTTATCGTAAACCAACACCCTGTGTACTGCACACGAACATCGCTTCCCTCAAGACGAACTAATTTGGATCGAGAGCAAATAAAAATGCAAATCGCTGAATATTCTCTAAACATTTGATGTCCAATAAACGTACTTTGCCAAATGTACAATCTTGCCGTTTGCTTTTAAACCACGGTTTCACATTCCGAATTGTGGTGCTGTATTGTGAGATGCTCTAAGACCCTGTGTACAGGAAAGGACCATCGCGTTCCTCAATACGAACTTTTTGGAACATGAGCAAATAAAAATGCAAATCGCTGAATATTCTCTAAACATTTGATGTCCAATAAACGTACTTTGCCAAATGTACAATCTTGCCGTTTGCTTTTAAACCACGGTTTCACATTCCGAATTGTGGTGCTGTATTGTGAGATGCTCTAAGACCCTGTGTACAGGAAAGGACCATCGCGTTCCTCAATACGAACTTTTTGGAACATGAGCAAATAAAAATGCAAATCGCTGAATATTCTCAAAACATTTGATGTCCAATAAATGTACTTTACCACATTTACAATCTTGCGGTTTGATTTCAAAGTACAGTTTCATATTCCGAATTGTGGCGCGCTGTGTTGTGAGCTGATCTGTGTTGGTTTCCGGGTTCTGTGTGGAGTCGCGTAGAAGACGCCTGGGCGCGTTTGCCTACGCAGCACAGTCACGTCACGGATAGAGGCGGGGAATATGAATGTTTTGATAAAGTCTGTTTCAGGGGCGGGGGATTTGATTTAGTGCCGCAAAGGCAGGTGAGCCAGGTCGATGCGGCGGAATGATAGGATTATCACAAAATGGAGGCTGATTTCGAGTGCGATAATGGGCGAAAAGTCGGGTAAGGTCCATAGGAAAGTTTCCTACGATCTACCGATTTATGCTTACAAACACATGGCCGACCCATAGGGACAATAAAAAAAAAGTCCCGGAACTATCCTTTAACACTCGCTGGACCCTGAAAGACCAAGAAAACCCCGAAAGGGACACATAATGGCCGGGGCACGGGACAGACGGCCCCGGAGGGGGGAGCCCGGACCTAGGGAGAGGGGGAGGGAAGAGAAGGGGCACGGGAAAGGGTCTGGGGGTTAACATGCTTAAAATGCTTTAACGATGTTGCAAGTGGTTATGTAATTGTCATCCTGCCTTGTTCAAAAATAAACAAAAGTTATAAAAAAAAAATTCAAAAAATGAAATTATTCAAACCAAAAAAGAAATCTATAATGAAAGAATATTTAAAGCAGGTTCCAACACCAAGCAACTATTTGCTATCTTACGGGAATTAGACTCCCCTGTACCTCCACCGGACAACCTACCTAAAGATAAACAATGGTGTACCAACATCCAAAACGCTCTAGCTAACAAAATAGAAACACTACAAACTAAAATGGATTCAAAAAAAGCCTCGGTCATAATAACAGAAAACACCACCCCTCAATCGAGCAACAACCCAACCTAGAACCATTTAAATTTTCCAAAATCTCAATCCTTGAAACAGAAAAAATCATTGCCTCACTAAAAGCATCCAACTACAAAGGCGATAGCTACCCAGCCCAAATAATAAAGGATGCGGCCAGAGAACTTGCCCCATTCATCTCCAAACTCATTAATGCATCCAATTCCGTCCCAAGCAGTCTCAAAGAGTCCTGGCTACTATCCCTTCTCAAAAAACAAACCTTAGACCCCTCCAAACCCACTAATTATAGACCAATCACGACTGTCCCTTTTCTCTTAAAGATTATCGACAAAGTGGCCTATACACAAATCCAAAAATACCTTGAAACCAACCAACTATTAGGCTCACGCCAATCTGGGTTCAGACCCCAACACGGCACGGAGACAGCACTAATAGACCTTAAAGTCCAAATTGACGAACTGGATAACAAAGGAAATATAGCTATGCTACTCCTCCCTGACCTGTCGGCCGCCTTTGATCTGGTGGACCACGCAGTTTTATGCAAACACCTTGCAACGGCAGCCCACTTCTCAAGCATCATCCGCTGACCCAGTGTTAACTACATGTGGGGTTCCCCAAGGATCATGTGTCTCACCCACCATGTATAACATCTTCACTAAGCCACTATTTGACAAATTGGACAGGCTGCGTGTCACCTATACAAACTACGCGGATGACACTCCGATCCTTATCCCCCTCACGGGCAATTTCACGTCAGATACAGTCTTAGTGAATGAGATTTACTCCCTCATTCAGGCATGGATGGCCACCCACGGCCTCTGCCTGAATGCCGACAAAACCGAGATCCTGATCCTTGGCTCAGCTAACAACCTAAAAAAAAACTCAACGATAACTACAGTGCCTTTAACATCGATGGCAACATCATCAAAGTGGACAAAGAAGTGAAGACACTAGGTTTCTACCTCGATTCCACATTATCCCTAAGAAAACAAGTAAACTCCCTGGCCTCCTCCACTGCCTGTACTGGCAAACTTATCAAAGCCTGCAGTCCATTCCTTTCACCAGCCAGCTGTATTATCCTAGCCAACGCCTTGATCCAGTCTAAACTAGACTATTGCAACACCCTCTATGCTGGTGCTAACAAATACATTACCGATAAATTACAAACGCTGCAAAACAACACGCTAAGAATGGCGCTAAACATCCCACACAGGGAGCATATATCGAACCTAAGAAGAAACCAAAACTGGCTAAAAATCACTGATCGGATTCTTCTTAAAATGGTCACTCTCGCCTTCAAATGCCTAAACAATGCAGCCCCCCCCATACCTAACAGAAAGAATCACTAGGAAATCATCCTCACGACCAACTAGAACAGCTAATTCCTTCTGTCTCCAAATTCCAAGATTCTGACTACAAAAAACAGACGGAAACAGCTTCCCTGTAAAAGCAGCCAAGCACTAGAATGCCTTACCAGTTGAGCTAAGAAGTGAGCAATCTTATCACTGCTTTAGACGCAACACCCGCTCTTGGCTACGACACAAAGACAGATAACTTATTGCCCCGCTCGCTCGCCCTCTACTCCCTCTTCTTAGACCTTAACGATCTAGTAACTGTAACTACACTGCATTCCTGTATATTTCTGTAACATGTAAATTGGAACTATATATATATGTATATCTGTAAATGCTTTACTTATGCCAATTGTAACCAAGCTATAAGTAATCCTGATACGCTGTGCGCCCAGCTACCCAAGGGTTTGGGCGCACTACAAATAAATAAACAAACAGTAACGTGTGACAACACATTTATTTTGTTTAAAAGGGGGAAAATAATAAACAGAATCAATGAATGGAACTAAAAACCTTCAAAACATCTTCACGCAAATATTTACGCACACTAGCATTGCAACAATGTCAAGACTGTCAGGAAACGAGGCAGCCGACTATTTCATTGACCAATGACAGGAGCAAAGAGGTTGAATCGATGGAAGTTATAGATATAACATGTCACAAACTCATTATGTTGAATCTAACATTAGACTGCCAGACTCATTAGAACAAAAAAAAAGGGAAAAGCACAGGTACACAACAGAAGAAAGACACAGGTTTAGGGAAACCAATTTATGATATATTTAAGAGTACTTTTCCAATGATACGTTCCCCTAAGATCATGATATATCCGATAAAATAGGTTCCAAATGTAATATGTCTGGAAAGAGAATAGCTGGGGATAGTCATATTGAAATTGGTGCTCAAGGGAAAGAGGGAATAAAAATAATCTCTGAAAGGTCCACGACCATCTCAGATGATTCTAGAAGGAGTAATACATCGGCCCAAGCCCCCCTAAACCTTGAAGCAAAGCAGGGAAAGGTTAATGATGGCAATGAATTGATGGAACCTCTCAGAAATCACGTAATAGAGGGAACGGTCGAGGGGGCGATGATGATTATTTGCCTCAATTAAGGGATCCAATATTCCCGGGAGAACCAAGTCTTATTCTTAATTGGATGTTTGAAGAGAGGGGCCCGGAATCGCTGAGCAGAAGTAGAATTCTGGCGTTGCTCAGAGAGATCCCGGCCCCCTGCTTAATTACATCCAGAGACATTAAGCTTGTAGATTTCATACATCCTTTATGCTACGATTACGTAAGGTTAGCCATTCGATCTACACATTCGATCTACACTTGTGCGTGATACCCTCTTGAAAGAGACAGCCAGTCTTCACAAACGGGGCTATGACTTGATCCCTTTTGTAATGGAAACAGGACAAGAAGAGCAGATGTATGAAAATGAAAAGGTAATTGGATCCTAAGACTTCCTCCGACCTCCATAAAAAAAATGTTTTAAAAAAGAGGCCGGTAGGGCAAAAAGGAACCGTATTAACAATGAAGAAACAAAATGGTGCTGGTTAGCATTAACGCTCATAGAATCTATTTTAAACTGAAAATATATGAAATCTGCAACTTTAGTAGAATCGCTAGCCTTGATTTTCTATCCTGGAATGTTCAGGGCTTCTCTAGAATATATGATATAAAATTGGGAGAAATTCTGCAGAGGTATGATATTATTTTACAAGAGACCTGGTTGGTGGCGAGACCGGTTTTCGATGGTTATGACATATTAAGTATGACTGCAACAAAAGGCAATAGGCGCTGTCCCAAGGGAGGATTGGCACTAGCCCTTCGTAATGGTAGAGATCTGCATAAGACTGAACAATGGACGATCTCAAAGTGCATATTGCCAATTGTTATTTCTCATGACGCTAAATTAAATGGTCTGAATGTTCTTTTGATTAATGAATACTGGAACCTTTTGGAAGACCTGGGTAAGATGTTGAACAACCTCAGCACTAAGATAAAAGATTAGTTTATTCATTACCCTGATAGGGATATAGTACTAGCAGGTGATTTTAGCACGGATTGTACTATGGAGAGCATGAAGGACAAAGAGTACCTAATGTATGATGATTGGAGATTTGGCCACAATAGGCGGAAAAAAATACAGGGCGAAAAATGGCTAAATCTAATCGAAGGATGGGGCCTGATCAAAGTGCCAAATGCTCTAGTCTATTCATTTTTGCTACAAAAAGAAATGTATATCCAAATTGATTCTTTTAAGGTAACATTTAACAAATACAGTGATCACGCATGGTTAAGCTTGAAATTACACTGGGAGGAGGTCAGGATGACCCAAACCCTCACGACCCCACTACGATCCAATGTCATGGGCAACAGAATCACCTGGAATAAATCAAAGACAGACCACTTTAATAATATCATGATGAGAGATTTTGACAGTTCAGTTCTAGAAACTAAGTTGCTTATATACTCGACAATTCATTTTTCTAAATATATGAAGAATGCGATGAAGTAACTAATGTTAAAGGAGAGATATAAAAGGTTGACCAATACTAGACCACATACACAAATATGACTCAAGTACAAGAAATGAAGAAGAGAACTTGCAAATTGATTAAGTCTCACCAAGAGAACTACCTCTGATAGGATTAAATCAATGGAGTAAATTCGTAACTTGAAACATAATCGGAGAAACTGGCTAAAACAGCATCGATCCGCTTTGTATAAAAAAGGGATCGTTAGAGTATGTTGGCCTCACTTAAGGATAATAACTTGAGTAGTTTTGGGGTCCTGATTAATCAAACTGAAATTAAGCAACATATACAACAGAATAATCCCATTCCTGAACAGACTTGGGCTAAACACTTATTCAATATCTATAAAAATGATTCTGAAATGGAAACCCCGACCGAAATCCTGAATCATAAATGGGAAATGTCTATCTCAATAGAGTCTACAGAGAGAATAATCAAGAAGGTTAGCTCCTCTAGAGTGGGTGGTCCAAATCAGCTAACAAATGTCCTATTTAAACAAAACCCTGTACTCTGGGCTAACATTGTATATATACTATTTCTAGACATCCTGAGCACAAGGAATACGCCTCTAAGTTGGGAAACTTCCTATGTTGTACCTATTTTTAAAAAAGGCTCAAGAACATCCCCACTCAACTATAGACCAATAGCAATCATGGACGCCGACTCAAAGTTATTTGCGTGTATTTTCCGGAAACAAATCGAAGTATGGTGTTTAGAAAAGAATATACTGGACTATAGGCAAATAGGATTTAGGCGATCCCTGGGTACAGACTGTGGTGGACTGTTGCCGAGTATCCTACATAAACAAGTTTGGGAGGCACACTATCTGCTGGTGTACTTGGCTTCAATGGACCCAAGTAAAGTATGGCTTTTGACTTGGTAGATCTTCAAATCCGGTGAAAATAATTGGACAAGTTTGGTATGCCTAGGGGCCTACTAAGTATTTTGATTGTAAAATATCAAGGAATAACTTCATGCGACTCAGATTCAACGTGATATTAACTAAGGAAATATCAAGCATAAGAGAAAGATTAACCTTATGAGATCGTAACCTGAACTGTAACCTCTGTTATTACTGTTTGAAGATATGATCCCGGTTGCCTTCAGGCCTGGCGCGCTATACAAATAAAATAAATACAAATACAAATTGAGCGGGGGAAAAAGCTATTTGTAGACATTGGCCCTCATTACGACCCTGGCGGATTTTTTCCGCCATCGACGGACTTTCCGGCCATGGCGTAAAGTCCGTTTACGCCATGGCGGATGGTGGACTTACCGCCCCATTCCGAGGTCGGCGGGGCGGTAAGTCCCCATTGACCCATTTATCCTTCCCCATTCCCATTTCGGCCCCATAGGGTATAATGGGAGTGGGGAAGGAGTTAATTACGCCACCGTAAATTACGGTGGCGTAATTAACACCAAGGTCCCATAGCGCCATGGATTTCTCCGCCCGCAAAAAGCGGGCGGAAAAATGACCATGGCGCTTTGGGAACTCGTAGTTGGCGGTAAGGGGTCGGCGCAGCTAACGCTGGCGCAAACCCCTTACCGCCAGGGTCGTAATGAGGGCCATTGTCTAAACCCGACAGAAATAGAAATTTTGCTGCATTTGTTACTCACATGTCCTGCCTTAAAGTATCAGAGAATAGAATACTTCAGTAATTGTGTCTCCAATTCTGAATGCGTTTCTTTATTCCTATTATGGATGATTATGATGCATGGAAAGTCTGTACCTCTGAAGTTAGCTGCATTGCGTTTTCTAAAAAAAAAAAAAGTATGTAACTTTTTTTTAGGGTTTTTAACTTAGTTTCAATATTAATCTTAATTCAATTGCAAATACTGATTTTACTACTGAAGGGCATGAAATTCTCGTTTTATGCAATGGAAATTCTTTTAACCATCTATGAAATGAAATGATAATTTGTATTAATAAAAATGTGGTTTCTGTACTGTTTTAACTAATTTGTACTATTGTAAAGGTTTTATAAACCAAATCAATCAATAAATGTTAAAAGGAATGTACGAGCTAATGTCATAAATCATACTATTGATATGTCATGCTATTAATATGAAACCTGGAGCTGCACAGCCCAGCCATCCTTGTCAGACATTCTTTGTGCTTAGTTTCAGTCACAGATTCGAAGGCACCATAAGGCCTTAAAGAAAACTGGTGCAGCTAGAGGAGTTCCTCCGGGATCAGAGGTTACCGGACAAAAGAGCAGGAGCTTCAAATCACAAGTGTTACTTATACTGTAGCCAGGACGCGATTGGTTAAAGACTGTCACGTGTTTTTAGGCCTGAACTACACTGCTTTCCACAGATATTGGGGAAATGCAGTGTATGTTTTTATAGTTCTTTGAAGATGCTTTTCTGGCATTAAAGTATGAGAAGCAAAATGCTTTGCCATACATGCCAACCCTCCGGATTTAGGCAGGAGACTCCCATTTATTTTCTTCTTTTCACGTTGTCTCACCTAAACTAATTCTAGCCCCAATGCATTCCTATGGGAACATTTACATCTCCTGATTTTTCTGATGAAATCTCCCTACCAGGTGTGCTGAACTGTTGTCATGTATGACTTGGTCTCTGTGTCTTTAACAGAATCATGACTTTCCAGAATGTTAGTATGGAAAATCTGCATTACCAGTCAGTTACTTGCATGCAGCTGTCCAGCACTCGAGCAAGAAGCGGGCTTCACCACGTGAGGAACGCTTGCTTGCGAAGAGCCGAGAGTGGCTTCCGTCAATTCGTATAGCCACAAGTGACCCGGCCGTTTACATGCCACCTGTCATTTAATACCATCATAATCGTCTCCTTAAACAGTTTCCTCTTGCTCGTTGCAGACTACTCCCGTCACAGCGCCACCCGTCTGCCGGATGACCGTTGCACAGCTTTCACTGCTCCGGGCGGGAGGAGAAATGCTCACCCTGCCGAGAGCGTGACGCAACGAACCCGAACATGCCCGAAGCACCGCCGAGGAAAGCCGAGCGCAATCAGCAGCACCAATGGGGGCTCCACAACAATAAGGCAGCCGGCAGCCCGGCCATGGCAGCGGCAGAGGCAGCCGCGCCAACACAGATGGAGACCGGTGAGTGCCGCTCGCTGCACGCGACCGATTCACTTAACTTAGGATCGCTCTTTACTCTGTTCGATTCTGAACGCTGACTGGTTTCCCTTTTTTTTGTATCGCAGAGCTCTATTTCTTGATGGCCAGGTTCCTGCAGTCCGGTCCCTGTCGGCGCTCTGCACAGGTGAGTACCATGCTTCATTGCGGGTTGTGGGTTCGGGGTGCCGACGCTTATTTGATCCAACCATGCACTCTTTTTGCAGATGCTGGTGGAAGAGCTGGAGGAACATCAGGTAGGACTGCCGCTTACGCTCTTGAACATCTGCCCCGTCTGAGTTGTCACACTGGGACCTGTGGTGCCGGCTGCCAGTTTATCCTTAAATCCCTTATTTTGGTGACAAGGGGGGAGAGGGGGTTGGTGGCTGCAGGTGAATGACTCTGCTCTAAACGGCTTTCTCTCCCCCGCAGCTTATTCCGCGGCGATTGGACTGGCAGGGAAACGAACACCGCAGCAGCTTTCAGGAGATGGTAAGTTTCGGAGAAAGTTGAACAAGTTTGATTCAGGCGAGCAGTGGCGCCCATCGCATTGGGCAGGAGGCAGGTTTGCAGACACCATGGTCCCAGGTCGTGCTTTTCCTAGTCGCAGGCAGGACCGGGGTGACAGCTTCGCTTAGACCGCTACTCCGTGGTCCCCACTCGAAGCCGCACAAGGGGTGAGCTCAGCTGAACGTCTATTGTGGGCAAGCACACAGGTTATCCCAGGCTAGCATGCTGGACTTTTTTTTTAACAGGCAGACCAATCAGCGCTCTTGTTGCATTAGGGCGTTGTGTAGTGCAGATGGGAAGCGCGACCTGATTGGTCTATGTTTCAGAGCATACAGGAACTAGATGGTATTTCTCTCCTTAAGTCCTTCACACTACTACATTATAGCCTCATAATAAAAACAATGTAAAGGGGCGGCCGAAAGGGTACTTAACCCGTGGATCTAGGGACAATCCGAAGCAATACTATTCGCTCCAAATGCTGCAGGGCGAGTAGGTTCTTTAGCTCTCACCCTGTCAATTGTAATTAAAAAAATAAAACGCCTCTTTATTAAAATGAAGGTGATGCTGGCCTATTGTTTCATATGCATGTTCCAGAAGACCCGATATCTGCTTGTTATAATCCATACGAAATAGCTACAACACATATGATCGCCGACACACTTCTTAAGCATAAAATACTTTAAGTACACATCACGTTTAAAAGAACACACATTTTTGTTTTGTCCTTTTGGATTCAGTTCACTGTGTCCAGGAAAAACAGATAGTACTTGAACGTGTATTTCTACTGGTAAGCTAAACTACGAACTGCTCCCAATACCCAGTTTATCGATGCAACTGGCATTTTCTCCAAATCAGTACATCATGTCCATGAACTTAAATAGCAACTAATGTAAACGCCACATTTGACTTGGGTCAATTGAAAAATCCACAAGGACAAGCATTTTATGTGTTATAAACTGTAGTTGATTGGCTCATTTTCTTTTTCTAACCTTGAAATGATGGCGTGGTTCTTGTACAAGTACCCTTGAGTTGTTTGTTTTTGTGTGTGGGTGATTTCATGGGGATTTCATATTGACTTGTAATCAGCCAAGAGACATTCTGACCCTGTCATATCAACATTGTTAGTTTTCTTGAAAGTACTCGAGAGCCTAAGTATTATGCTTTAGCTGCATACGATTTGTTTCTTAAAATCATTAGAAGTACAATGCTTTGGTGCTTAGTCGGGAGCATTGACTTGTTTTGCATATTCAGGAGCTAGAGGTGAACGCAGACAGTAAATAAGTCTATTGAATCCAGCCCAGTAGTAGCTGTACCTGCCACCTTCCAAACTGTGTTTGCATTTACCTGTTGCTAGTTTGCATGTCTTCAATTAACTGTTGTTTAGATATCATCCACATCCTCTCCTAAACTAATTCATATTTTTATAAAAGTTGGGTTGACCCACAGTCACTGGTTGAATTATAGGTAGTGTGTATATTTTCCAGTTAGAGAGAAATTCCACAGCCTCCACCTGAAATTCATTTTACACAGATCATTTGGCAGATGTCTCAAGGGGCAATGTATTTCAGTTGTGCAAGAACAGTATTGGCTATTAACCTATTTTGAACAAGAAAGGGCTTATTACAGGTTTAGCAGCATTTCCTTTGAAAATAATTATATTCTCTAATATTGTTACCACATGCTGCAATGGGAAGGGTTCACAGAATTTAGTTGTGCAGACTCCGGAGTTATTCCTTATTTGTGAGACATATTGGACCCCATTAAGGACATGTGCTAATACTGCATACATTTCTATGGCGGTTATTATCAGCCTACAAAGGCTGGTGAATCTTAAGGCTTTGGTATCACCAAATAGCTTTTCAGAAATGCTGCATGTTTTACCTTCCCTCAATACTTGTAATGAGGCGCTACTTTTCCCAAAAGTTATTTCTAGGAGCCCATCACAGACCTTTTGAAAGGCACACAAAGGGTACGCATGGCTCCAGATAGTGTTGCAGTAAGCTTGGTTAATGGAGCGGAGTCCTTTCATCTTTACTTCTACCTGTAAGGATTGCATTGTTGATCTTTTCTGGTACATTTTATAAAGCAACACATTTTCTTTGTGATAAAATCTTGGTTGGCTCTAGGTATGGAAACAGCCTGTGCTAGGCTCCTCTGTTGTCCGGGACTAGTGAGTTATTTTGGTGTTTGCAAGATCACAGGAGCTGTTGGGGTTAAGCCAGTACCCCAATCGGAGTAGAAAGAAAAAGGTTTCTCTCCTGGCTATCTTGCTTCAGTAGTTGAAATAATATTTCTAACACTTTAGTGCGATACAGGATTCACTTTTATTAGTGATAGTGTTGAATTGTTTCTTCATATTACATCAGATAAGCGTTAGGTACACTTTAGGGCAGTAGTGCACCCTGTTTGTCAGCCGACACATGTTTCGACCCGTGGGTCTTTATCAAGGCTATTGTCAATAGGTCTTGAGCCCCCTGTGGGGTCCTGGTCCTGATATGGATGCTGTCCTGTTGGCAGTCGTGGCTCCTGTTGGGCCCTGCAAGCAGCTGTTTCCTAGGTCCGTCCATTGAGACACTGAGCATGAGTGGGCTTTTATTTTCTCTTATTGGCTGGGTTGTCGACACAAGAAACTATACCTCCCCATTCAGTTACATTTTGATTGATGGGCATTTCTTTGTAAGAAATTGAAGGTTTATTTGAACGTGACTGCTTTGGAGTTACCTATAGCTCTATGAACTCCAATGAAACCTTAAATGAGCACACTTTCAGGTATTGCACCCTCCTATTTGTTATGGCTCAACTTTTTTTTCCAAAAGTACCAATTTGCAAATATGCATATTTTTTGCATATTAGCCTCATTTGGATCTTTTGGTTTTAAACTTGCTTGGGACAAACATGACTGTTCTGGAATTGTTTGTGTAGTTTTGTGTCAAGATTATTTAGTTTGAGGTTTCTGTCAAGGTCTAAGTCTGAAATTGATATACTCTGTCAGACTACTGAGGTTACTGCTGCATGTGCTATTGTGTATCATATGTGTTTATGCTTTGAGGAGTTTGAAAGCTCCCCCACCCGCCCACAAAATCTGTGAATTGAGAGTTTTAATTGGGATGAAACCTAGATCTGGTAACTTTAGGAACAGATGAGCTGCAATAAAAGATGCATTTACACATGCAAAAGGAGATTTATGGATGGCATGTATTATTCTTAATATAGCATAAGCCTAGCTCGGAAGCAGCAGATAGCTCTACTAGGATGGAATTCCATAGGACCGGAGTGTAACGTTTTCTTCTTGCAAGCCTGTCTAGTCTCAAGTCTGGCAATGGTCATACTGTGTGAATGTTGCAATTGGATGGATGCATTTAACTTAGCCTTCAGGTAAGATAGTGTGAAGGCCAGTAACTTTGTAGGTAATAATTGCATTTTTTTAACAGGATGTGAGCTGGTAAGGGTAACCAGCGCAGCTTGCATAGGGTGGGGGAGATATGGTCAAACTTTCATGGCCCATTGATGAGGCACGCTGCAGTGTGGTGTGCCAGAGAGCAGCTGTTTTTCTGGGAGCCCTGCTAGTAGGGTGTTTCTCTCATATATGGGAGAGATTACCAGAGCCTTTTCGAAAGTCTTGGGGTGGTCGGAAGCGTTTGATGTTGCGAAGTAGGGTGATTTGAATTGTATGAAACTGAGGGGTAGCGAACCGTGTTCGTGTTGGCGCTGGACTTCAATTGTTCATACCAGTTAGGGTAGTGCATGTTGCATAGTCAAGAAAGAATATATATGTTGTTTGCTTGTTTATTATTTATAATGCGCATCATACCCTAGGGTAACGGCGCAGTAGCAAGTATATGTGAAGCTTAGTTGCACACAGGAATATACAGATTGTACTACTTAATAATCGTGTGCAGTGTTGGTTTTATTTGCGTCAGGTAGCTAGAGTTTTGACTGAGCGATCTCGGCGAGCTTTCGAAACCACTCATCGTGTATCCCGAAGGCCTCGCAGGCTTTTACAGTTGCTATCCAGCACCCTTATAAAAGCAACAAGACTTGTCTAACTTTCTCAATGCCTTGATGAAGACCTGATGGTCAAAACATGTGTCAGTCTTTGCTATGTGAGTATCACCTTTGGTGCTCAGTCAAAACTCCACCTACCTCATGCAAATAAAACCAACACTGCAAACAATTGTAGCACGCCTTATATATTCTTTCTTGTCTATACAACACGCACTACCCTAACTGGCCTGAATAATTGAAGTCCAGCGCCAACACAAACAGGGTTCCATACCACTCCGTTTTATGCAATTCCTATTGCACAGGACTTTTTTGAGCATCATCCCGCAGGAACCCTTGAACAGTTAGTAGGACACACAGTCTCAGATTGTACAAGATCAGCGCACGGATCCATAGCTCCGCGAATGCTCTCGCCACTTCCCTTCCAATAGCGTGATTTGAACATGAACTTAATCTGCATGATCAATTTATTTTTGCATATCTGTATAATGTAAACAATTATGCTTGCGCTTCAGTCTGTACAGCGTTTGAATGAAGGTGAAAAGGCACATAACCCATTTTACACTTGTTTTTCTTGTTAGGTGCGTATCAACGCTCACATTCCTCCTGATTACCTTCTAAAGATATGTGAGCGTATCGGACCTCTTCTAGAGAAGGACATCCCACAAAGTGTACCTGGAGTGCAGATTTTACTTGGAGTCGGACACCAGTCTCTATTGAGATCTGCTAACGGTAATTGCACATTTCTTTTTAATTAGCTTAGTTTTAGTTTGTTATATTGATGTTTGTAATTCAAATTGAAGGCTGGGTTCGTGACCATATTAGTTCCATGTTGTTATATAGCCTAAATATCCAAAGTAACTGAAACTGTTGAAAATACATTTTCTACCTGGTTTGACTTTGGTGCTAATTGCGTATTTGAACAGGTAGCGTGTTTGTTGACTTTTCTTGACAAAATGATTCCTTGCCTACATTGTACTTAGCCATCAGGTTTGCAAATCTATTGGTCACATAACATTGTGATTGGTTGCTATTTCATATAACTGTCTCCTGAACATACCTAAAATTAAGCAATGTTAATACCAGGATATCTTATTTTTGGGGGGCAGGGGCAGTGAGGGGTGGAATGTACAATACCCACAACAGAGAGACTACAGTCTCGTAATCAAGCCTCTGTTGGAAGTGTTCTGATTGCACTTTTGTCGTAGCGTGTTAGGGCGTGTGGTATTGAGAAATGGGCTCGTGGATGTGGAGCGTGCGTGCGTGATTGCGTGTGTGCATTCTAAGTTAGGCCGTTGAAATTTACAGTTACTGCTGGGTGGGGTGTTACCAGTGTTGCTCACTAACAATCTGTCTTAATGAAGAATGGCACATTAATATGTAATAAACTCACCATTTATTACTTACCTGAGTAGCGGACTTCCTTGCTGACGAGGATACATCACTGGCGACGAGGATATTTGCTGTCGCGGAGGGGACGGATCAAGGAGTAACGACACTGCCCTCCATTAGCTTCATCCACCCCACCCGGCGGGGCCGGCTTTGGGATCTGAGGGTTGTGGTCCCGGTAGTGGGTAGCCGGCCCAATCCTTTTTTCGGTCCTGTGGTGCTGTGTCAGCCGGACAAGGCAGCAGAAGGAGGACAGTCGTTGGGGCGATGTTCCCTGAGGAGAGTGCGCTGGAGGGCAATTCACTGCAGCTGGGGTCCAGTGGTCTACTGTAGCTGGGGTCCAGTGGCCAGCGGAGAGAGGAGAGTCGTTGGTGGGTGGGGTGGTGGTTCCCCGAGGAGAGTGCGCTGGAGGGCAGTTCACTGTAGCCGGGGTCCGGTGGTTTGCTGTAGCTGGGTCCAGTGGCCCGCGTGGTTGCAAAGTTTTGGCAGTGGTCAGGTGACAGCATGCAGCGCAGGGCTTGTCGGAGCCACGTTGGGGAAGTGTTCCGTGAGTGGTCCGGCGGAGCTGTAAACAGGTGTGGACTGCGTTTGCCAGGGGTGCTGGAACGATTGGCGTCGCAGTATGCTTTTCGGGACTGATGGCCTTATGAGGAGTGTGATGTGTCAGCGGAGGACGAGTCCATTGCCAGTCTTCAGGATTTTTGTGTCTTCGCAGCACTTGGAACAGACGGTGGAAAAGCGACGGCTGCAGCGTTTACAAGTGGTCTGACATTCGTACGACAAGAACTGAGGAGCAACGTCAGGGGCGGCGGTGTCTCCGATCAGAGTGTACTTTCCAGTGGTATTCCCGTTTTTGTTGCTTCTGGAAATGGTTGCTGCGTAAGGAGGGTGATCAGGAGGTTGCTCTCAGGAGGTAACGGTGATGTCGTCATCTCCGAAGGTGACAGTGATTGTTGGCAGCATTGGGAAGAACTATTGGCATTGGTGTTTGGCGGGCCAGGTGACTTTCTTTTCGGTTCTGGGTGGGTTTGATCCAGGGGGAGTCGCTCTTTCACAGTGGCAATAACTTATGGTCGGTTTAATCCAAAATTATTCAGGTAGTTTGAGGCCTGTATGCATGTGGTTTGGTTGATGTCGTGGTCTCGGGTTTGTAAATTGTGTTGGGCCTGTGTAGCTGTATGTGTGTAGGCATGATTGTATATGTTGTGGCCCGTTTTGTTTTTAAGGTTGTAGTTGAGGATGATGAACAAGGTTTTGGAATGCTTATTTCACCGTGTTTGCTTGATGCAGTACAGGTTTAGTACTGCACGGGTTCAGGATTGTTTTTATGTATTTTTGTTTTTCCTTCCAGGGGGGTGACGTTGAGGTAAGGACAATGGACAAGAGAGATTTTTTAATGTAATTGCAAAGTAATATTTTCTTTTACAGGAAAGACTTTGGTGCAAATTGTCATGTAATTTCTTTACAGTATGAACCTTTGGGGGAATGTGTTTGGGAGTTTACATGAAATTTCCAAATTTCTTTTAACAGGTTGGACTTTTGGGGGGGTTCAACTGTTGGACTTTTCCTATGGGCATGGCAATGTGATGTTGTGTTCATATGGGGTGAGGCTTTGGGGTGTCTCCTGTGAAAGCATGTGATTAGTATGCATAAGTTACTAAGTTTTTGAATGTTGTGATTGGTGGAGCATCTCCAGTAGGTTGGGCTGGCAGTAGGGTATGCTTCACGTGCCACCTGTGAACGCGGTCCAGGTGGCTACATGAGGGTAGATTGTTTTGCTAAATAGTGTTTTGCCATGGTTAGTTTGCTCTAAGAGGCTGAGTGGCTTAGGTTGCCATTTGAGGAATTGTGTTCTGACCTGGTTAGGTTGGGCCAAAGGGCTGACCGTGGCTAGGGTTGCTATTTGGTGGGGTTTGTCGGTTTGGGGTTTGTCAACATTGTTTTTTTAAGTAGGCATCTCTTTTGGGGGGGTGTGTTTGTCAAACTGTTGCAGTGGTTTTGGGAGCTGTGGATTTTTGTATTTAAACATGGCAGTGGCTTGGGGCCATGTGGTGTGTTTGTTGAATTTTGGCAGTGGCTTGGGGCCAATAAGGTATAGTTGTGTGGGTTGTGACAGTGGTTGATTTTAAGTCATTTGGTTGGCATTAGTGTTGTTGAATTCTCACTGTGGTGCTTTTGTTGTGGTGTTTTCCTTTATGGAGTGACGGTGTGATGGCCGGATCCATTAGTTAGGTGCGGGTGGTTTGCTCTTGGATGAGCGGGAATGTGCTCAGATGTGGCAGGTCTGTTGCCCTTAGGGGCAGCTCAGGGCAGGAGAAGTTAGTGCTTGATGGAGGTAGGCTGTTAGGAAGTTTTATTTTGGGATGTCATGGGTGTGGCAGATCCATGTCCTGAGGGGCAGCTTGGGACAGGTGGAAGCTCTGTTTTATTATTTTTAGTCCTTGATGGTTGGGTACCGGTCCAGAGTTTTGTTTTTTTTTCCTTTTTTTTTTTTTGTCGATGGTTCTAGGGTTTGGAGTTACATTTTGTGTAATTTTCTAAGGATGTTTTGGGAACTGTCACCCAGTGTTTAGGTGGGTAATTTGGCTTTTGTTTGCATGCTCTGTGGTGAGGTGGAGTGTGTAGATTACCTTTTGGTATTAGGACAGCCTTTTGGTTTTAGATTTTGGTGGTGTTGGGGACATTCCGTGCTGGCCACACGTTATGTTAGGGGGTTTGGTGTATTCCAAGGAAGTCTCCTTTAAAGGAGTGTTCTTTTTGATGGTGTATGGGGGAGGATGTGTCGTAGCGTGTTAGTGCGTGCGTTCTTCCTAAGTTGAGATATGGAGCTCCTGATCATCTTAACATACAAACCAGTTAAACCTGTGGAATTTAGGCAAATTGTACAGCAAGTCAACACTTAGCCCCACGGGATAAAAGGCACATGTAATGAGGTTTCTAATACACAGCTAATATGAATCCTACACTAAATGTAGTGGTGTTGGCCAAAATCATTGTCAAGACCAACATTGTAAACTCCTCGTGAATCAGTAGAAGGCATTTTATCATGAGCAATAGCAGTGATCTAACTGCCAAAAAGGGTTTGTCTTATCAGGGTCTACTGCAATCTGTTATTTGGCATTGCATAATAGCTACTCATGCACCGAATCATCATACTCTTTACTGCATTAATACATGTTTCTGTTTAGCCAAAAGACATTTAATTTAGTGAAAAGCAGCATGTGCAAGGATTTCACTTAGTTTGACTATCGGATTAAACCAATGAACGTGAGAATTACATTTTGGGGTTTCCTTTTGCTAACTTGTGTATTCTCCTCAACCTTGTGGTCGTTTTTTGGATTGCTTGACTTCCTTTTTGCTGTCAGAGGGACTTGTACAGAAGGACCCATATGGATGTAACTCATTTATGGTGTGCTGCCGTTGGTAGCCCTTCTGGCTACCTCTGGGGAGAGGTGCTCCCAGAGCACCCCATATTGTCCCAGTGAGAGTTCTATCCCCAATTAAGTGTGTGGGGAGGGGGGTGGGGGGGCGGGGCGAGGAGAAGCCGAGAGGCAGCCATCCATTTTTTGTATTTTGGCTACACCATGCTGTAGCCTTGTTGTCCGCATTGGTAGCCAGTTGCCCCAATAATTAATTACAATGTAAAAAGTCCTAAACCCTGCCAATTTTGTTTTGTGGCCTTCCTTTTTTTGTGCACCAAGGAATGGCCGTTCTGCCCGCCTAGCATCTTTGCCGAGCCCACAAATACTTTTCTGTGTGATTTGTATCTGGTTTAAATTGTAAGTGTAATTGTCATTTATATAGCGTCTTTTACCATTACTATAGTCTCAACGCGCTTGTGGTGGGAACAGCCTCAGGCTCTGCAGTCCAGAGTATCGGAGATTCTCGTAGAGGTTTAGAATGCGTGTGTGCATATGGCCAATATTAGGGACTGGATGGGCTGGCTAGGTGCCGGTAAGCAATGGAAGAGATCAGGCATGTGGGTGGGTGCTGAGGGGGAGCACAAGCGTGTGTGAGTGCAAGAGACTTGTTATGTGTCCAGCTAAACCGGAATTTTGTCGTAGGTTTTCACTGCATTCCAATGGCAGAGGTGTTGAAGCAAGCTTTAAGACCGTTAAGCTTCCAGCTAGACCGAATTTTGTTGTTGGCCGTACCTGCATTCTAATGTGTGTGGATGGATAGCCATGCATGCAGCGATATTCAACGAAGTGGTGATGTGTTTATACATACCTGGAGCTCCGATGAGGCATCTACCCTCGTAGACTCTTCTAGGCACTATGGAGAGGGTACCCTAAAGTCTTCTAAATGCAATACAGGCTCTCCTAGTACCTCTTCTAGGCGTGACAGGCAGGCAGGCTACCATGGGATCAGGGATATAGAATTCTGAAAGCGTCATAGACATACTACCTTGAAAGTCTGACTGAACTATCTTGCCAGTTATATAAACGCTACTAACAGCCATCTACCAACTTTGATTTTAGGATCTTTAGGTGCAGTGAAGGTTACCCGCATAGATCCTGTGCGTAAAGGCAGGCTAACATTATATGCCATTTTACCAATCTCTTCGAAGTGCTAAGCATGTAATAGTCTTCAGGTTTTCAAGTGCAGTGCATGTTGTAACTTACACCATTTGCTCCAGGTGCAACACATGTGTTGACCTACATGCACAGTGCAATGTCTTTCCCTACCCCCAAAAACCATCCAAGTGCAACAATGTTTCCCACCGCAAGATCCATCCAAGTGCAATACAATTCCCATTCCCCCAGCGATCCATCGAGATGCAACATATTTCCCACCCCTAGCGATCCATCCAATAGTGACACATTTCCTAACCCCGACAGTCCCTCTAAGTGTAACACATTTCCCATCACTCGCAAGCCATCTAAGAGTAATGCATTTCCTCCCCAATGATCGATCTGAGTACGACACTTTTCTTATCCCCAAAAATCCATCTAAGTGTGATCTGTATCCTATCCCCGACAATCCATCTTATCACGCTTCTACCTGCCTACATTCCAACTAAGTGTAAAACCTTCCTTACCCTCCACAATCCGAGTGTGACACCTTTCCTGCCTCCGTCACTCAATCAAAGTATAACACATTTGCTACCCCCAAATTCTGCTCAGGCTGACACATTTCCTACCCCCAGAAATCCATCTAAGTGTAACACATTTCCTATCCCTTACAAAACCATCTAAGTGTACTGTGTTTCTTACTTGTGTATAGGCGCGTTACAAATGCCATATCATATCAAATGCCATATCATACCCCCAGCAATCCATCTAAGTGGAACAGATTTTCTCCCTAAAGTGAGCAAGGATCTCCCAGACACTCCTTCCATATCTGTTTTTTATGCCCGAGTAAATTAAGTTTGGCTGGCCATTCCCGATTGGATGGCTGCTAAAACATTGAAGGGTTCATGGCTGTCAATAGGTAGTCAGGGCTAAGTGTTTGTAACTAGGCAGACCCTGGACCAGATCTGTTTTTCTGAAACTCGCATGAAGACTGACAAAGAGAAGATACATCCTTGAGGATACTGCTGCTTAGTGATGGAACATCTTATTTCAAGCTCTTTTGCATCTTTCTGCTGGTGGTCTTCACTCGGACCCCTGTGCCTGCAGTCTGCTTGTGCTCACCTGAAGCTTCCTTTTATTTTGATACTGAAGTTGGTGTCTTTGCTGCTCTGCTGGAACCAGAGTAGTTGTCTGCAGCTCCATCAAACTTTTTTTCTGCCGAGGGACATCTAAAGTGCAATTTCTGCAGCTGCTCTATGTGGGACTGTTCAAAACTGCATGTGCTGTGCACCTTGTCCTCACCTAAGCCATCTGTGACCTGCCTTAAAGGGTTGTCTCAGTGCTTTCTTGCTGCTGTGTCTTCCTCATGTTTTGTTGCCAGAAGCAAGTTCTCTAACTTTGCTGATCATGGTCCTGCCACCCCTTTGGGCCCTGAGTACCCAATCGGAGCTCTGAACCGGGACCTAGTCAGATCCCCATATCCTGCACTGGTCTTCATATCCTTGGTCTGGGGGCCATCAGTCACCAAGCCTCTACTTGTTTAATATCTGGTTCCTGATCTCTTTTGAGATTGCAAAGACTCTCCAGATCGATGGATACCGCCTGTTCAGCTCATAGGACCCGTAAGTAGTACTTAACCACATTGTCTTTATAACACTGATCTTTTGACTTTGTTTCTATGACTTAACGTCTAAAAGTGCTACAGACTTGTACTAACCTCTGAATTTTCAATTTACCTTTTGCTGCAATTGTGGTGCTGGAGTTTAGTACTTAGCCGCTATATTATATGCTTTTCTGTATAAAAAATACAGCAATTCACTCCTGAAACCCAAATGCAAAGTAGCTTAAGCTATACTAACCTGTCTCTTCTTTCCCCTTCTGGTTTTAACTGTGTTAGAGATTTTCCAGCCACATTACTGTTTTATTTGTTTAGTTATGATTTTGTAACAGAGTGCATATTGCTCAGTATATATGCTTAGGGTATTATTGTGTTCCATGCTTGAATGAGACTAATTGTACCCTAGTGCACGCCCTCTCACCCTGCTGCTCTGCCATGTTCACCATTGTGGGAGTTTGAGATAACTTGGTGAAAGTACTGTACACTCTCTAGCGTTGGTCTTTTTGAACCCCTCACCAAAGGACTTCAGAAAAACCTTCCCAACACCCACACGCTGCCTTTTTCGGGAATTTGGGTATTACTTTTGATCCTGGCATTCAGATGAAGTTAGTTAAGGTGGGTTTATTTAAGTTTGGAGAGTTGTTCATTCATGAAATCCAACTCTAGTGAGCTTTTTAAAATCCTAGCTGAGTTTCAGAATCAGCCTCCACCCACTAATAACATCATTAAGGATGATAAGTGGTGTCGGGGCATTCATGATGCCTTTCTATCCAAGATCGACTCTCACAAAATAAAATCAAGAAAGCCCTTGGCAACGTAGCACCGATGCAAACTACTACTGACTCCACTCCTTCCAACATGATTGAAAACACCATCCCTCAATTCTCATTTACGCACTACACCGAAGACGAAGTCTCTAAGGTCAAACAAGATCTCAAAGCCACCTCTTGTCCCACAGATGACTGTCCCACAAGTAGAGTCCTCAGAAACGTTGGTTCCATGCATTACCAAACTGGTAAATCTTTCCCTTGACAAGGGTCTGGTGCCGGACCAGTTAAAATCAGCCTGGATTACACCATTATTAAAAAAGGAAAACTTTGATCCAACCAACAAAGACTACTATAGACCCATAACAAACTTGCCCTTTATCCTCAAGATATTGGATAAACTTGCTTACCTGCAGTTACAGGCCCATGTTGAAAAGCATAACATTCTGGGTACCCATCAGTCAGGTTATAGAGCTCGTCATGGGACCGAGACAGCTATGCTAGATCTCAAATCCACCCTAGCTAGCATAGCTGATAAAAATCAAGCTGAATTGCTTATGCTGTTGGATCTCTCTGCAGCCTTTGACCTAGTTGATCACAGCTTACTGGTGTCAAGGCTCGGAGAGTTTGCCAACTGCTCCCTAATAGCATCTAGATGGATAGCCTCCTTTCTGGGTCCCAGAATGGTTAGGGTCTGTGCAGGCAACAACCAATCTTCTCCCATCTCTCAGACATGCAGTGTTCCCCAGGGCTCCTGTCTGTCACCTTTTGCTTTTTAATCTATACATCCGTCCCCTTCTTGATCTCCTCAGCAATTTAGGAGTGCAATACACAAACTACGCTGACGATACTCGGGTAGTCATTCAACGTCACTCTTATAGCAGTGACGTTGAAACCATCAACAAAATATACAAAGCCATACAGGACTGGATGGCCTGCAACTCCCTTGCTCTTTTTTTTTTTTTTTTTTTAAATATATTTATTGATTTTTCAAAAAAAAAAAACTTATACAAACAGCATCATCCACATAACAATCAGTTATATATCCACAATAACTTCCCATTCCCTCCTCCCCCCATGCGAACCCGGACCGGGGTTGCGCGGTCTGCTATTGGTGTTAGGGTGAGCCCGGGCTGTCCAGGTCATCACCTGAGGTACTGACTTCTTTAGGACGGAACAGGGCTGTCGTGAGAGCTATCCATTGCAAGAGGTCTTCCGAGTCACCTGTCTTCTGCTGTCGCTGTGCCAGCTCCCAGGCCCCGGTTTCGGCCATAGACCACCTACGGAGGTCTTCCCACCATGTCACAAGTCTAGGGGCCCTGGGGCACTTCCAGGCCATTGCGATGCGCCTTTTTGCGAGGATGTACATCAAGTCCTTGAGCCTATTGAGGGGTTTGTTTTTTTTGCCTCGCGGGTATGAGCCCAATAGACATGCCTTAGGGGATTGCACGTCTAGCGTTATGTCCTCCTCCGCCAACCTGGTCTGAATTTGCGACCAGAAGGTTTGTATATCCGGGCAGGCCCAAAACATGTGGGTCAGTGAAGCCGCGGGTTCTTGGCACTTGGGGCACGGAACTACGCCGGCACCATTGAATCTCGAGATGACAGCAGGGGTAAGGTAGGCCCTGTGGATGATGTAAAATTGGATAAGCTGGAATCGGGCATTCCTGGAGACTTTTTTATGGTAATGTGTTATTGTTTCCCACTCCGTGTCTCCGAATAGCGTGTTTAGCTCGGCTTCCCATTTACCCCTGCATGTGAGTTCGTTATGTGTGGTGTTGTCAATTAGGATCTCATAAAGCCTAGAGGTTTCATGTCCCCCCTCTGCAACACCCACCAAATTCTCAATGGACTCGTGTCCGGCGCATTGGGATTCCGCTTCCGGCCATCGCTTCCTAAGCCTGTCCATCACCGCCCCATGCAAAAGGAACTGACCCAGTGGAACCCCAGTCAACTCGTGCAGTTCGGAAAATGTGTGAGTGCCCTGGTCGTCCATCAGATCGCCCAGGGTGGCAACACCGGAGGGTTCCCACATATTCCGGATCGCCTTCCGGTCCTCCGGTCTAGTGGACATGATGGCGGCTATGGGGATTTGTGGGGAGTAGGGGTCGGTCAACCCGACCGATTTGCAGGCCCGACTCCAGATCCGAGTGCCTAGGCGGATGAGGTATGCATCCAGCATTTTAGGTATTGGTCTGATCCAGAGGAGGTCCCTAAGCAACCAAGGTGCGTCTGGGGGCTGCAATAGGCGTGTGTCCGTCGTGGCATCATCGGCCATCCACTGGATCACGTGCTTAAGCTGGGCCGCTATGTAGTAGAGCTCAAAGTTAGGGGTCTTCAGGCCTCCCCTCTCGTACGGTCTTTGAGTTACGTCTAGGGCCACTCTGTGCCTCCCCTCCCGCCATAGGAGTTTCCTACATAGTTTGTTCAGGTCTTTGAAGAAACGTTGGGGGATGTTGTAGGGGACGTTAGTAAAGAAATGTAGAAGACGCGGGAGAGCAACCATTTTGAGGAGTCCCGCCCTGCCAGCCATTGAGAGGGGCAATTTACACCATAGGTCAATTGATTTAGCCAGTCCCTCCCTAGCCCTGCCCGTGTTTAATGCGTGTTCGGCCTCGGGGTCCCGGTGGATCGCGACGCCCAGATATTTGAACGTGGTGGGTTCCCACTTCAGGGCCAGAGGGGGGAGGTGTTCTTTCTCGGTTCCACTAAGTGCAGCCAGGGGGAATAGGCAAGACTTGCCGTGGTTAATCTGGATCCCGGTGCATCTGTGGAACCCATCTAGGGTTTCGAGAATGTAGGGGAGAAGAAATTCGGGATCCCTTAGGTAGAGGAGCATGTCATCCGCATACATAGAGACAAGGTGGTTCACTCCATTTACCACTATCCCCCCGTCTCCATACTCCTGCCTGAGGTATGCCGCCACAGGTTCAATCGCCAGGATGTAAAGGAAAGGGGATAGGGGACACCCTTGCCGGGTGCCCCTGGCCAGACTCCATTTTTCCGAATAGGTGTTGTTGGTTCGCACTCTGGCTGTGGGATTAGTGTAAATGAGTTTGACCCAATTCAAGAAAGCCGTTCCGACCCCCATCTTGTCAAGGGTGGCATAGAGCCATGTCCATCGGACCGAATCAAAGGCCTTAGAGGCGTCTAGGGACACAACTGCATATTTACCGGGCAAGCCGTTTGTGCTGTGTATCACATGATGCAGCCTTCGCAGGTTCTCAGACATAGAGCGGCCCTGCATGTAGCCTGTCTGATCTTGGTGTATAAGGTACGGGACGGCTGTACGCAGCCTTCTGGCCAGTAGTGCGGTAAGGATCTTATTATCTACATTCAGCATGGATAAGGGGCGATATGAGCCGCAGTCGGAGCTTTCCTTGCCGGGCTTAAGTAAGGGGATGATGGTAGCTTCGGTCATGGAGTCGGGGAGGTGACCTGTTTCATACGCCTCGTTATATACTTTGGACAGTAGGGGGGCCAGTATGTCCTCATAGGTCTTATAAAATTCGCCCGGGAGACCGTCCGGTCCCGGCGTTTTACCGGAGGGCAGTGCCCTAATGGTGGCTGCGACCTCTTCTGGGGTGACGGGGCCTCCGAGGGAATCTGCCAAATGGTCCTCCAGGCGAGGGAGCCTGATGGCGTCCAGGGCATCTTCGATCGCATGGTCTGGGGGCTGGGCTGGATCAGAGTAAAGGGTTTGGTAATATTGCTTAAACTCTGCGTTAATACCCACTTGCGTGTGAAGGGTCAAGCCGTCTGTATCACAGATGGAGCATATGGGGTGTCTGGGGGTTTCTCGTTTATAAAGCCATGCAAGGAGTTTCCCGGGTTTGTCGCCCAGGGCGTGGTTCCTTTCCGTGAATTTGGCATAGCTGAGCCTCCCCAGCGTCTCCCAGTGTGTTAGGCATGTTTGTTTAAGTTCAATCATTTTCTGCAGGTGGGCGGGATCAGGGGACGGGGTGGCTTCGAGGTCTTGGAGTTCGGTCTCAGCGTGCTCTAGCAGGGTTGTGACGGATTTCAAGGCCCCTCCGGCCGCGGCTATCATTTCCCCTCTAGTTACCACCTTGTAGGCTTCCCATGCTGTGCCCAAGTATCTGACGCTATCAATGTTGGTTTGCCAGTAGTGTATGGAGCCCTCCCTGATTTGTTCATTGAAGGCTTTATCTAATAGCGCTTCGCTTCTTAATTTCCACGTCGGGATGGGGGGCCGGGGGGCTGTGGTCACCCAAGAGGTCATCAGTGGGGAGTGGTCTGAAAGCACCCTGGCCAGATACTGCGTATCTTCAAACCCGGCCACGTGCTCCTCGCTAATGAACAGGCAGTCTATCCTGGTGTGGACCTTATGTGGGGGAGAGTAGAAGGAGTAGCCTCTGATTTCGGGGTTTTGCGCTCTCCACAGGTCTTTCAGGGCATATTGCTGTGTGAGGGCGTTCAGTATCTTGGCGGGTGGGGAGGGGTCGCCATGCTTGCCATCCGATCTATCTATGCGAGGGTTTAAGGTACAGTTGTTGTCGCCTCCCCATATCGTTATACATTCGTTACTCGGGGACAGCCGGGCGTACAACGAACGAAAGAAAACAGTGGCATCATGATTCGGGGCATAAGTGCAAATCAGGCGAACGTCACGCCCCTCTATGGTGCCCTGAATTAGGGCCATCCTACCTTCATTGTCCGTCTTGGTGTGGATCAGCTTGACTGGGACAGAGGGGGCAATCCATATCAAGACTCCTCTGGAGTAGGTGGAGTAGGAGGAACCCACTAGGGTACCTCGCCAGACCTTAGCTAGCGCTGCAAGCTTAGGGCCACATAAGTGGGTCTCCTGAAGGAGAGCGATTCCGACTCTGTGGCGCTTCATGTAGGCGTAAACGCGGCGCTGTTTGATGTAGCTGTTTAGTCCCCTGACGTTCCAGGACATGACTCTGATCCTCTCAGCCATAGTCTAGGTGTGGTCGTGTTGCTGTGGGAAGCCTGAGGTTGAGGTGTTCGGTGAACTTGGTCGTCCTGGTAGCAATTCCGCTGCGCTTGGTCCCGGTCCGGTTTATGTCCAATTCAAAAACAACGTCTAACTTAACTACAAACACAACTTCAAACACAACACGTCTAGCGAGGTTGCCCTTGCTCTGACATCCCCGTTTCTGCCCCATCAGACCGAGGTCTTCCGGTGCCCTACGGGCGGGTGAGCTCACCCAAATTATCCTGGGGATAGGAGAGGGGCTACCTCCGAGGGTGTTATCAGGAGGTGCGCCACGACCAGCGCGGCTCCGGTACCATCAGTGTCGCCACTCTTACTGGCATATTAATGTACAATCGGCTACTGCAGCCAGTAAGTGGTGAGAAGAAGTCCCTTTGTTACAGGCGGCTAGGGCCCGCGCTGCCTCCGTTCAATGTCTGGGATCTGTTCACTGTCCATCCATTCGCAGGCCTCTGCGGGAGTGTCAAATAAACGTGCCTTATTGTTGTGCAGGACCTTGAGTCTGGCCGGGTAGAGGAGTAGGTAGCGCAGGCCTGCCTCCTTGAGTCTTGCCTTGGTGTGGTGGAACTGGGCTCTGCTCCTTTGAACCTGCAAGGTGTAGTCGGGGTAAATTGCAATCTTCGCGGCGTCCCTCTGTATGGAACCGCCCATCCTAGTAAAGGCCAAAATGGCCTCCCTGTCCCTGTAGTTGAGGACTTTGGCTATTATGGGTCTGGATGGGCTCCCCGGTGGCGGCCTCCTGGCTAGGGAGCGATGGGCTCTTTCTATGGTGAAGCCCTGCGACAGTTTCCCAGCCCCAATTTCCTGTATGAGCAGGTTCTCGATGTAGTTGGTGGGGTCGCTGCCCTCGATACCCTCGGGCAGGCCGATGATTCTGATGTTATTCCTGCGGGCCCTTCCTTCAGCTTCCTCGGCCCTGTCTTCCAGATTTTTCACTCTTTGCGCCAGAATGTCCACATCCTTTAAGAGTTGAGTTTTGGCGTCTGTGTTGTCCCGGACTTGGATCTCAAGAGCGTCCGTTCTGCCGGTGATAGAGCGCACATCCTGCCTCAATAAGTTCAGGTCGATGGCGACCGCGTCTATTTTGTCCTCCATGGTTTTCTGGAGTGTCTTGATGGCCTCTAGCAGTTGGGAGTTGGCTGGCTCGGGTCTCTCGGAGCCCGACGCCTCCCCAGGGGCTGGAGCCTCCCTGGGTTCTGTCGCTCCAGCAGCCGCGAAGGACTCCATGGTGGTTTGGCGGTGCTTGCTACGGGCGCCCTTAGTGGACATGTCCTGTCCGCGGGATCTGCCAGGGCACTATACGGTTCGCTGGCGCCGGCGTGAGATGCTTCGTGAGGGGGGGGGGGTTGTATGTTGTCCGGGCAGTATCGATGGGCCGCTCGGGCCCACTCCTGCCGCAAGGCTCCTCGCTCGGGCCCAGCAGGGGTGCAGTCAAGGCCGCTCCAGGTGCCCCCCCCTCCGACTCCTTACCGCGCTTCTTCGGGACGCTGGAGCATGAGTCTCAGCTTAGGCCACCGCCGCCGCTTCAGTCCGAGTTCCACTAAGGCAGATCCCCGGTGAGCTCCTCTGGGGTCGATCACAGGGCTCCGCTACAGCTCTGGGCCGGGGATCATCATGGCCGCCATTTCCTGCCCTCGCATGGCGTTCTGTTTCTTTTCGCTGGTGCGGGCCAACAGAGGGACGTGAGGTTCCCAAACTTCGACAGCAGGCGGGTCACACCTTCACACGACCTGTGTTCGTTTTACGGATGACTGCAGTCAAGTTAAGCGATGGTTGGCGGCGGATCCGTAATCGTATCGAGCGGAGCTGCGCCGAACACGTCTCTCCTACATGGCGGTTAGCCACGCCCCCCAACTCCCTTGCTCTTAATGACAAAAAAAAACGAGCTCCTTATTGTGTCATCTAAAAATATTCGGACTAAACTTGATTCCAACTATGCCAGTTTCCCACTATGCCAGTTTCCCTATCGGAGATAATATCATCTCCGTCCAAAAGAAAGTCAAGACCCTAGGAGTTTTCCTGGACGAAGAACTTTCCATGAAGTCCCATGTCTCCAGCATTAAGTCTAGCTGCGGCCTCATAAACAAGCGAATAGGATATATTCACCCATTCATCTTGGGAGAGAACTGTGCCCTGTTGTCCACGGCACTGATTAATTCTAGATTAGACTATTGTAATAGTCTTCTAGCTGGCACCACAGCCTCCAACATTCAATCCCTACAAGTGGCTCAGAATAACGCTGTGCGCAATATCTTCAACCAATCTCGTCGAACACACATCTCCACATTTAGAAAAAAACTTCACTTGTTTCCGGTCAAACATCGTATAACGCACAAAGTGCTTACTACGGCCCACAAATGCCTTAGTCTCAGCAGTACGATATACCTGTCAGCCTGTATTAGTACCAAGCCCAATGAGAGAAATCTTCACTCATCTACTGCAGTCATCCTCAAACGCCCCAAATTTAGGACAGCCAAATTTGGAGGCACCACTTTTAATGCACAGGGCCCCCTTCTTTGGAATGCACTACCAGCCCGGATACGGCAGATCCAGAGCTATACTGTATTCAAACGTGCCATAAAACTCACTTTTTCAACTTGGAATAACTCATTGACTCTGCCCTCCTCTTCTGCCTCATGTGCCTGTCTGTCCATGTCTTGAACCCATTGTTATGTCTACTGGCACTACTCCTGGTGAGGAAACGGATTGCTCTCTCTTGAATGGGAGTTCCTCCTCCTCTTAGTTTTTAGAACTGATCTGGTGCAATCAAATTCAATAGACATAAAAAGAATATATCATTTCATGTGCTAAATAAACCAAAGGACTATTGGTCCTGTTTTACACTCTGCAAGGCATACATTAGTTTAAAAAAATTGATTAGCAGGGATTTCTAATTAAAATGTATATGATCAACATACATATTTTATTAGCTATTTGGTACAATTTAATATGTCATCAGAAGGTTTTTCGTACCCAAAACATAAAATGAGCAACAATACAGCATTCTTGTGTACTTAAAGACACTAGTGTAATTAGTGCCAGGAAAATGTAAAGTTAAGCTGCATGAAAAGAAACAAAAAACACAAACTAAACAGTTTTCTGTGCAGGGCTGTTTGGAGCTGGGTGCAGTCAGTGTTTTACATGGCAGTGTCCCAATGTACCTTATACCTGCCCCATCATGTGGTGTGAAAAGATGAGCTTACAAATTGTTTTAAGCTAAATATTCAATGTTAGAAGAAAGTCTGATCTGGAGGCGAAGACTGAAGTATAATGTTGCAGCAGGCAGGTTAATTGGCACCTTAAGTTGGACAGGATGGACTTTCCTGATCATTGATATTCACGGATTTGCGATATGGCGATACATATCTCTTTTGCTCAGCCATGGCAAAGGTGCAGTGGATCAGCACGCATAGCGGTCAATAACTTGAGCAGTCCACTTGCGTCGCTGGACTCCTGATTGGCAAGTGCCTCACCCCAGGTGCTACTATATAACCCAATCATAATAGAATAGCAAGAAAAGATCTGGAAAGTAAACATAGTGTTTGATGTTGCTGTAGACGACTGGATGGAACTATTGATTGCTGTTTTGCATAAACACCTGGTTAGCCCTGTCATCATTATGTAAGAGGAAAGACCACGCTAGGGACTACTCAGATTAGATGGCATTGTAGCAGACAGCACTGGGCAAATGAGGTGGAAAATTGTAGTTTGCTGACCGTTACTTTCAGGGCATTTTGTTTAAAGCGACCAGTTAATGAGATAGAAATACAGGGAGTTTTGGATCAACTCAATGGTTTAGCACTAGCTGCAAAGATATATGTAAACGGCAAGTCACAGAACTCCGTTTTCCATAAAAGCATGTGACTGTGAGATAACGTAAACTCTCAAAACGTGTTCTCTCTTGCTTTTCAATGTGATGCTTCTCACTTCGATTTTCTTTGAACAGGGTAATTTAAATTGCCAGTTGTGCTACACAAGTGTTAAAATAATTAGCTCATCCACAGAATTACACCACAAATTGGAATGCAATACTGTTTATTCTATGTCTTGCTCTGTATGATAAATAATGCAGATAAACTTCACGTTTTACTCATTGTATACACATCTTTTCTGGACCCCTTACACCAGCTTTGTAGTTTATGATGTGGATTGATTACTATTGCTCTCTTACACTGTTCAGTGTGTGCACACTAAACACTTATTTGGGATATTTCGGAGTGTTGATTTCCAGTGGTTATATGTGGATGCCGTGGATACAAATTCCATTAGAAAAACTATCGTGGATTAGATACATCAATAGGTTTGCATTCTCACTGTCCTACCCCCATGTGGTCCCTGTTGAATTTGATTTTTGGCTTGCTAGAAGGTGATGGGATGTGAGGCGGGATGCACAGCCTGTGGGTATTGTTTGGTTATTTACGCCACCATTGACCGCTCATAGCCATGCTAATTCCTATGGCCATAACCACCCACTACCTTCCCCTCCCATCGGTTTCATGTGTTAATATCCCTGCAAAAATATCGGTGTACAAAAATCTCACCATATTTTTACGGCGATAGGCATGGAACCTGCAGGGGACACCCCCGCAACCCCCATATTATAAACCCCAAATGTCATCCCCACTAAAAATCTCGCCTATGGCCGTTCCCGACGACCATATATACAGCAGTATTTTTGGTGGGGATAATATTATCTGATACCCTCCCATCTCCTGGGATCTCTTTGAGGGGCTGTGTGCAGTAACATCAATCGTTGTCCTGTATGGGGCCACCAATGTTATTTCTAACCCAACCGTCTTCTGAGAATGAATGGCTTAATTGCCTTCATCCACTTTTTTTAATCGGCATTCTTTGCATCTGTTTTTTTGCGCTGAGGTTCTGTTAAAACCAAGCATTAGCAAAGCCAAAGTTTGGGCATTTATATAGGCAGTAGATGGGCATTTGCCACGCACTGACGTCCTATGGCCAGGTACTCGCACCATTTTCAAGCAGTTGGCATCTTGTTGCAATGTACTATTATGGCAATGCCTGGCTTAAGCTTATTGCCTGCCTACAGAAAAGCCTCAGTGCATGTCTGCCTTCTCATGCCAATAAGAGCTTCGTTTTATTTTCGAATGCACACATGTCGCAATTCTAGACCCTGTCCTGAGCATAAGCCAGTCCATTCAAAATCAATAAAGAAGTTTCAATTCTTGAAAGGGGTGCGAAAATGCTTTAAAGGTAAGTCATTACCTTCTTTTAAAATGGCTGTTCTTTTACTACTGGAAAATATAGATTGTTTCTGAAGTGTTATTCCCTCTGTTCCGTATCTACCGTTCCCCATAGTCTCACTCCACCAAAACTATTAAAACCCTCCCCATTTTAAACATTGTCTATATATCCGTTTCTGACATAGCTGTGCAGCTTTTCGTTGTGTTAATATAGTTATTAGATCATTTATTGACCACGGGAGTATAAAAGGAGGAGTGGACCCTCCAATATTCAAACCTGCAAGTTATGCTGGTTGCTGCAAAAGTTGCTTAACCCACTGTGTTGTCCTAATATCTCGGTAAGCACTGACAGCTGAGCATGACAAAAAATCTGGGCAGTGTTGGACATATGTGCTGTCTGATGCAGCCTAACTGGCAGTGTTGTGATCTGTGAGCGGTGACGCTACATAAACTAGCATTTGCAAAGCCATCCGTTTTGGCTATGATGCAGGCATGGTATGGGCATTTGCCAGACCCTTCCCTAATGGTACTACCTAGCCATAAAATGGTAACAGCCGGAAAATGTACATCGGTATATGTGCATATGTCGATGCCTGGCAAATTCTGGTGGTTCTGTATAACTGTCTCCCACTTTAGCTGCAACTTTGTCTCCTAAAGTCCTATTAACGACTGTCTACTTTATAATGTATTGTAAAATTGAGCTTGGGGTATTCGGGGAGAATCTCTCTGCGACCTGGATTAATTAATTTGAATCAAGACATCAATCAAGTTGTGTACTTTGTCGCATAGAAAGTGCGTTAGGAGCGGGGCCCCTACTCCAGAAATTGGTAAATTAAATGACACTTCTCAAACTGTGCCATTCACTTTTATTGCTAATTATGCCCTTCGGTTTACACGTGTTTCGGCCTTGGGCCTTTTTCAAAACCGGGCATGAGCCCAATAATGCGTAATTTTGTTTCTTGTAAATATGAGAGGTAGTTTTCAAAGGTAGTTCAATTCCGGGATAATGCCTTTATATTCTATAACAGAGCTAAGTTCCCCTCACGGCCGCAATCCTTGTATGGTTTTGAAAAAGGCCCAAGGCCGAAACACGTGTAAACAATGCAAATAAAAAAAATCAATAACCGAAGGGCATAATTAGCAATAAAAATGCAAGGAGCTGGTGCAGTCTCTACCCCTCCTGTTGCCTCCCAGGCTCTTTGCAATGCCCTTGACTCTCACTTCATTTCAAAAACCCAGGACATCCTGTCCAACCTCTCCACCCACACTCCTCCTCTTCCTTCTCCATCTGTGCTTGCTGACCCTCCTTTAGCCACCATCCTTCTCGTCCTTTCCTCTTTTCACCCCAGACGAGGTTGCTAGACAAGTCCGATCTATGAAAGCCTCTTCAAAACGGGTTCATCCCTGTTCCTCTAAAACCATCAAGGACCACATTGACACCCTCGCTCCGGCCCTTGCTGATTTTTGCAACCACTCCTTTGCCTCTGGATCCTTCCCCTCCCCTCTGAAGCACTCCTTTGTGCATCCTCTTCTCAAGAAGCCCACAGCTGATTCTTCTTGTCCAGCTAACTATCGCCCAATTTCCATTACTCCCTTTCTTGGCAAACTCCTGGAAAAGTTGGCCATCTCTCAGTTTAACCTTCATTCCAATTCTGTTGGCTGTCTCCATGACCACCAGTCTGGCTTCAGAGCTGCCAGAAGCACGGAAACTGCTCTCCTAAACATCCGTGAAGATCTGCTCACCAACCTTGACTCAAACATTCCCTCTGTCCTCATCCTCCTCGATCTCTCTTCTGCCTTCAACACAGTCAACCATACCATCCTGCTCAACCGTCTCCGCGAAAACCTGGGTATCGCTGATCAGGCTCTGGCCTGGCTGACCTCTTTCCTCTCAGATCGACCCTCTCAGGTCCAACTTGGGTCCTTCCTTTCATCTATCTTCCTCTCTACCTGTGGTGTTCCCCGGGGGTCTAACCTCTCGCCCTGGCTTTTCAACCAATACCTGGCAACTCTCGCCCACTGCATTGCCATTTTCTGCTCAAATTTCCAGTGCCATGCTGACAACACTGAACTTATTTTCAGGCTGTCCTCTGCCACCTCCTCTCCCTATCTCATCTCTGTTTGCCTAACTGCCATTCAAGATTGGTGTGCCGCCAATGATCTTTGTCTGAATGCCAGCAAGACGGAGATCCTCCTCATCGGCATACCTTCACCATCCTTTCCCCTCACTCTCTGGCCGGCCTAACTTGTCCCTCCTCCTACCCCCACCTGCGAGGCTAAGAACCTTGGGGTCATCTTTGACTCCACCCTTTCCTTCTCCGCCCACATCTCTGAGGTCTCTAAAAAGTCATATTTCCGACTGCACCTCCTCAGAGGTACTCTGCCTTTCCTCTCCTTCCCCCAGAAGCTCATGGTATCTCAAGCTCTGGTTCTCTCTAGCTTGGACTATTGTAACAGCCTCTTTCTAAATCTACCCGCCTCTACTCTCCGCCCTCTGCAACTAATCCAGAACAGGACTGCGAGACTTGTCCTTGGCCTCAAGCCCTGGGATCGTATCTCTCCAGCTCTGAAATCTATTCACTGGCTCCCAGTGGATGCAAGGATTAAATTCAAAACCCTCTGCATTGTCCACAAGGCTTTCTGGGGCCTGGGTCCAAAATACCTTCAGCTATCCCTCCGCAAATACCTCCCCTCTCGAGCTCTTCGCTCCTCTACCTCCAACTCGCTCAGGGTCAGTCGTTTTTCTAAGAAACGAGCTGGGGGTAGATCTCTGTCTTCGGCTGGGGCCTCCCTCTGGAACAGCCTCCCTGCCACTCTAAAACTTGAGGAGAACCATCTCTGGTTCTGGAAGCACCTCAAGACCTTCCTCTTTTCTTCTGCCTTCGCTCCCCCTCTCCCCTGCTGATCTGTTCTCTTTTGGCACCGTGCACCTTGCCACCCTCTGTCTTTTGGGCCCAGGTACCTGCTCATCCTGTCGCCCTCCCGCACTACCTCCGGGCCACCCCTTGCACTGGGGTCTGTATCTGTACCCTTACAGCCCCCCCTTTTCTTCCTGCACTTATCGGACCTACCCTGTCTGCTGCCTTACACCTAGCACTTGCAAATTGCTGGCTGCATTACCACTGTTTGCTGCCTTTATTATTTATTCATTTATTTTTATTTATCTGTTTCTCCTCTGCTTCGCACTTTCCACCTCTCCCCCCTTCCATGCACTTTTCCCCTCCCCCCTCTCCCATGCACTTGCGCATTCTCAATGTCACTGGGCCTAGGAAGATCGCTGTTTTGTTCTCCCCTGTTCCTCTCCCTTGCCTTGTCGCGCTCTGAAACTCTTGTGTACGAGCGCGATAGAAATAAAATATCAATTAAAAAAAAAGCCCAGTTTGAGACGTGTCAATTGAATTTACTTTGTAATGTATAGGCCTTGTATGCACTTCCTTTTGGCATAGAGTAAATGATTTTCTAACTGACCTAATGGAGACAAAGAGCATCCTAGAATTGTGGATCAAAAAAGAAAAGATCAGCCATTTAATAGTGTGCGCCTAATGAATGATTGCCGATGAGCTTGAAGTTCCTGTGCAGGGATCTAAATTAAGATTTGATATGCAGGAGCTAAAGGAAGTTCCTGGGTATCCAGCATTAACCAGTGACCAGGAGCTACCATTGGGGAACAAGTGCATAGTGTTCTGCAAATCAAACTTCAATGCAAACATATGAATGTGTCCATTATCTATGACTGGTTATGCTTTAAATGTCGTTTAGATGTGTCCTAATGTTTACTTGCAGATTGTCCCAAATGCACATAGGTGTGCTTGTTCGGCCTCAGTTGGCCTGGGGAGCCTAAAGTAGCTTCTGGTACCTGTTGGTGTTCAGCTAACCAAGCTCTTCTAAGCTACAAGCAGGAGCTAAATAGCGCCCTGCTATACTCCATTTCGAACCCTGCTGTATTTGTTTGTTCCTTCATTACGTAGTTGGAAATACTCAAAACTGCCATGGCATCTTCTATGAGTTTTGATGCGCATCCATAGAATTGTGCTATTATTTTCTTGTTCATTGGTGATGCCTGAATAGATCATGACGAAACTCCATTGTCCCTTGATGGCCATGTGGCATACACCTCCTACTTAGCAAATCCAAGACTCATGAGGGCAACGCAGTGAATTTACGGTGTTTGATTCTGGAGGATTCAAGAGGCGGAAGCAACCAGTTTATTGTTTTATTGTGTCAGTAATTGTAGTTGGTCTTTAATAGCTTTTTCATTTTACGCATATCACAAGTTTCTCACATTCTAGTATACATTTTATTTGTTGGGGGTGAATATGGCTAGACTTTCGTATTCCTTGTCTGGGCAACTCTAAGCCTATGTAGTTGCACTGTAATGGCGTTTACTCTATCATGCAGCCATGTTTACTTCAAAATGTTATATTTGAAACTGAATTTGCACTGGCCTCTTCAGAGTGTTTAGCACAATCTGGTGTTTTATTGCTCCAATTTTGATTCGTTTTGTAATAGTCTCACAATAATTGTCCCTTTTAGGTGTCGGAAGCTGCAATGAAAAATCTATGAATTATATTGCTTGTGCTATATTGAATTATTTGACATATTATTTTTTTTAATTTGAACTTTTAAGCATTTTCAATGTATTTTCAGTAGGACTTTAACTTCTGGCAACTTGCATCCTAATAATTAATTGAATGAATGAAATGTATTTTCTTTGCATGAGGGGTCTATCTTGCACCCTCCATCACTGCCAGCTGGTATGTTAATATTAAAGGTATTTGTACCGCACACCGTCACCACCGGAGTGGTTCCCAGGCGCTCTGGCAGATCTGAAAAGGAGGGTTGGGGGTTAGTAGGGTGTAGTGGGAATAGGAGAGTGAAAGCTGTGATGTCCTGTTGGCAGCTTCAGTTTGATTTTAACCGTCCGCTGAGCTTGAGTGCGGTTATCGGGTCGGTGCAAGTTCCCATGTACTGTTGATATGTGCAGAGGAGTGGATGTGTGGGGTTCTGTCTGAGAAGTGTATGAAAGTTCATGTTTTATAGTGGGGTTAGTTGTTTGTTTGTTTTTTTCTTACGTCTTAGTTTTTTGTTTTTCTCCACTACTGTGGTTATTCTGTGAGTTTGATATTGTGGTTTGTTCGTTTAGTTGGCAAGGTATGCTGGGGGTGGCAGTTTTCCTCAGTGCTACTAAAGGTTTGTGTAACTGGCTGAAGCAGGCGTGTTCCCCCACCCTCGTGTTGGCGATTTTTTTTTTTTAGTTTAGAGGATTCTGGTCCCTTCCTGCCCATTCCCGTGTGGCTGGGCCTTACCTGCCTATGTTTCATCTGTGGGCTAGCGGTATGTGCTAATGGCATCCTGCTGCTACCCTCCGGTTAGGGAAGATTAAGTTGGGGATGATGGGTTTCCTCTCTGAGATTCTTGTTTCCCGTTGCGTATATGCTTCTTGGTCGTTCACGTTTTGAGTAGTTTTCTGAATTGAAGATGATCCCTTGTGTTACGTATGGTTTTTGGTAGCTCATTACAGGTTATTGGTGCCAGGTGAGAGAAAGATGATCTTCCGAATTTTCTTTGGTTGTATGGTTTTGGTTCAAGGCGGATGTCGTTGCTTGATCTGAGTGGTATTGTTGGATGGTAGATGTTTATATTCTCTTTTAGGAACTTTGCTCCTTGGCAGTGGATTGCTGTGTGCGTTATGCACATTAATTTGAACTTTATTCGCAATTTTATTGGTAGCTAGTGTAGAATTTTAAGTGCTGGAGTAATGTGTTCTCTTCATGGTAGTTTGAGCAAGAGTCTGGCTACAGCGTTTTGGATACGCTGGAGTTTCTTTAACAGTCGTTCTGGCATTTCTAGGTATAGGCTGTTGGCGTAGTCTACTCTGGACAAGATGAGTATGATGATGGTGAGTGTTTTGTGGGTGAAAGAGAGGAATGGTAGGATCTTTTTACTGCGTGTAGGAAGAAGAAACATTTCTTGATTATAGCGTTTACTTGTGGCTCCAATGTTAGTTTGTTGTCCAGCAAAAAAACTCCCAGGTTCTTTTACTATCGTTGATTGAGCTGGCGCCATTCCAAGTTTTGTCGGCCACTTTGGTCGGTAGTGATTTTTTTTCTCCGCTTTTGGATATGGTCATTATTTCTTTTGCCCGGGTTGAGTTTGAGGTTGTTTAAGTTCATCCTTGTAGACAGCCTTCCAGTGTTGTGTTTTCTTCCTGTGTGTCTTGTATTTTCTAGACTATTTGTGTATTCTCGGAGTAGTTAGTTGTAGCATGTGAGGCCGTGTGTTTTAGTGAGCTTGATTATTGGAGCAAGGTATATGTTGAAAGCAATGGAGAGAAAGATGATCCTTGTGATACTCCACAGGTGAATTTCCTTAAGGTGAATTTGAAAGGTTTGATCCATATGGTTTCTGTTCTGTTTGTTAGGAAGGATTTAATACATTGTAAGGCTAGGTCAGGGATTCCTATTCTTCTAATCTCCCAATGAGGATGTCGTGATCGACTGTGTCAAATGCAGCAGAGAGATCCAGAAGTATTAATAATAAATACTTTATTGTGATACAATCCAAAAAAAATACATTTCTCAAATACATAATAAACAAGAACTTAGAAAATATACATGAAGAGATTAAGATAAATAAAACAAAATACAACATAGATAACAAACTACAATATAAAACACAATATAATACAGAGAACATATGATCTTTAAGATCTAAGACCTAAAAGCAATCAACTATCATTGTATAAATATAAAGGTATATCATGATCAACAATTTATAGGCACTTACAAAACCATAGGTTCACAAAGCCACAATGTCAGAGTAATATTCCGGCTTCCAGATGTATTTATATTTATACCTAGAGTAGAGGTTTGACGTGGGTCCATACCCTGAAAAGTGCTAACTGACGGCTTAAGGAGACTGTGTTTAAACAGCCATACCAGAATTCTTCTTTTATTGCCTCATAATTGTGCACACATTTTTCATATGCACCCACATATATAGAGCCCAATTTTGGGCAGAGCGTTGGGACATGTCGGGTGGCTTCTAGTGCACCTGCACCCTGACAGATTCGACAGATCCTGGCCTCTCGCGGATATTCGATCGGGGGCTAGTAATAGTGAGGACCGGTAACTGATTTGTTCTTAATTGTAATAAGAACCGTCTAACTTCTGGAGCCGGGGAAAGCAGTAAATAGGCCTTGAGTCTTTAGGTATCTGAGTGACGTGTGAAACTGCCTCGTTCCCACAAAGCGAGGATAAGTGGTCAGCATTCATACACCAATCCCGCTTATTCAGTGTGTCTTTGAATGCTTTTTTTGGTGAACATATGGCAGATGTTTTAATTTTTCATAAGGCCAGGCAATTTCGTCAAATAATGATGTTTTTCCGAATCATAACTTTGCCCTGCCAACCTGAGCAATCTACATCTGGGATTTGCGCGGGCTTTCAGATAAAAAAGAGCCTTGCGCATGTAGTGCCATCCCTCTCGGGGAAATAAGCCCCAGTTCTAATCTTAAATATTGTACTGAGCAGGAAGGACCCAGTCCAAAAACAGCACGCTAA
The DNA here is from genome assembly GCF_040938575.1 of Ambystoma mexicanum. Classification (NCBI taxonomy): domain Eukaryota; kingdom Metazoa; phylum Chordata; class Amphibia; order Caudata; family Ambystomatidae; genus Ambystoma; species Ambystoma mexicanum. The sequence continues at coordinate 502,279,356 of NC_090930.1, read as the reverse complement.
TAATGACCTTCTAAAATGTTGAGCCAAGTTAGGTCTTGAATGGATAGTGCCCCCAGGCCATATAGAATTGTGGGTACAAAGCATTGCCGGTACAATTTCAGGATACCGGCCATGCTGAAACCTGCAGTACCTTTTGCAAATCTACAGGCCTGGAGGGTGAGTCATTTTGCTCAATGTTTTTTATTTCTTATTATTGCTTCGTACTCAGAGCTTTGAAATCAAAACCCAGGTACGGATATTGCTCCACCACCGCTATTGTTCCCACATTAGTATCAATACCGGTTTGTTTAGGGCCTTTTCTTGCAATAGTCATTATTTTGGTTTTTTCCAGATTTATGACCAGTCCCAACTGTGTGGAGTATACCAATAACTCATTTAGTAGGTTCTTAATACCAGACATCGTGCGATCAAAGAGGATCAAGTCATCCGCATATAGCATTCCCGTAATTGGTGTTTCACTCAATTTGGGTGGACAATTTGACTTTGACATACGGTCTAATAGGTCAGCTATATAGAGATTATACAGTATGGGTGCGGTTACGCAGCCCTGCTTAACTCCCACATTAATGCAGATCTCCTCTGTGACCTCACCCTGGTCATTAAGTCGAACCCCAGTAGTGGTGTTATTATGCAATGCTATCAGTATATTTAAAATTCACCTAGGGCAATCCATGCCCTTCAATTTTGACCACAGGATGTCCCGGCCCACCAGGTCAAAAGCACTAGTAAAGTCTACAAAGACAATATATAGTGTAGCTTCCTTACAGCTCATGGTATTATGAATTAACTGATCAAGGACCCTAATATTATGGGTAGTGCTTGCACCTGGCCTAAAGCCCGTTTGTGCATAATTCAGGATCTGTTTCCTAGTGACCCAATTTTCTATTTCTTTGAGAACCAGAGTATTAAAGATTTTGCTAGTTACATCTACCATGGAAAGTTGGCGGTAGTGGGCTGTTGAGGTTCGCTCCCCCTTTTTATATACTGGTATAAGCACAGATTTTTTCCAGGAGGATGGGATTTGGGAGGATCTACACATTCTAGAGTACAACGTGAGCAATATCTGCGCCCAGTTATGTGGGTCCTTTTTCAATACAGCATTAGCTAGTCCATTTGGACCTCGGGCATGTAAAGCATTTAGATTCATTATGGTCTGTTTTATAATCTTATAGCTAAGGGGGAGTGGCAGTTCTTTACCCCTGCAAAACTATGTGTATCAATCTCATTTCCTCTGTAGAATTTATTTAGAGATATACTCAACCCATTTTTCCCCCGCAATGGGATTTAAGACCTTCAGCTTCTGTTCTCCCCCTGCCTGGGCCAGTATTTGCCAAATTCTGCAGCTATTTTTGCTACATAGAGCTTCTGCAAACTTCTGCCATTGGGTTCTTTTTTGTGTGTGTCGATACCTTCTTAGCCAACTACGATATTTTTGTTTTATCTCAAGGGTCTCAAGATTGCAAGAGCCCTCGTCAGCTTTTGCTGTCCCATGTGCTCTTAGCGCTCTAAAGGCTCGGCGCATAGCACGTTTCTGGTCTCTTATGTTTGCATCAAATGCAAGAGTGCCCCCCTATTCCAGCTTATCCCCGGGGTAGGGCTACCTTTGAATAGTGAATGAGTTAAGTGTGTAATCCAGCATTCAATTGCCTCAGGACTCTTTCCCCACATCAGTTGTTTAATATTCATGTGGTTGGGGAAGGAGATAGTATTCATTTCATCAATATTTCACTGGGTCCATCTGATCTTGTTACCAGCATGGTTAGGTACCATCTCCCTGCAAATACCATCAACAACCATGTCCCCACAACCCTTCACACATAGCGTAAGGGTTCCGTGATCACTATAGTCATTCAACTTAATATTTAGTTGCATGACATAAGTCAAAATGCACTCTGATACAGCCATATGCACGGCACACTTTTTTCCAACTGCCCAAGATTCTTTCCCTGGTATATCCCCCCCCTTGTATGACCATTTAGTATGGTCAAATTCCACTCCTTTAAGATATCCAACTATAATCTCTGTTTGATGTTACTCTTAATCAGGGGCATATTACTCATATTCTGTACGTAACGGCAGTTCCAACATCCCTCTAAGTCAAGGCACTTAGCATTCAGATCTCCACAGAGTATAACAGCTGGCACTTTTTCCCCATTACACTGGTGGTTAGCAATGTGTCAAGTTTGTCCCCTATTGCTTCCGTTGACTGTTCACCAGGGGGGTCGTATATGTTGTTAATCAGAATTTCATTAACCCCTGCCCAACCACCTGGTGGGCTTATCTGAATCGCCAGAAAATGTCCCCCCGGGCTATCGTGGTGGATCAATTTAGGGTTATATGAGGATTTGACACATGTAAGAAGACCCCCTTTTGGTCTTCCTCTTTCTCCCCTTATTGCCATAGATTGGTAAGTTTATATAGCCATCAAGCTCAAATTCAAAAGTTACCCAGGTTTCCTGCAATAGAAATATATCAGCAGACAATAGGAGGGTGCGGGAGGCTCCCTCATTCAGCAAATGGCTGATTCCCCTAGTGTTCCAGCTGGTAATGGTCAAAGTTCATCCTCTTTTTTTCTGAGCAAACATTCCTTGTAGCCACTCCCATCCTTGCTCATCACTAAGTCTTTGTGCAGATTTTGTTGTAGCTATTGGGGCGGCACTAGAGTTACAGGTACAGGAACATTTTTTGACACTTTTCCACCCTCACTACGATAGGTAAGGGCACGTCTAATACATATCCCAAATGTTCCAGAGACGCCCGATTTGCCATTATCATGGAGGCTGTTTCGGGCAGACAACAGTGTATTGTTGTGAGTTTCACTCCCTTTATTTGTGATGGTTCCACGAAGTCAACATCACTGGAATTTAATATTCGTAAAGATGGTATTTTCGAAAAGAGGGTAAATAGTGAAGATCGACTTAATTGAATGCCTGTTTTTCCATCCTCCATCGGCGATATCGTCACGTTTTTGGTATCTATTTTACCTGGCACCCGAGGCCCACCACCCCCCGTAGAGGACGTTTGGGGGGGGGGGGGTTATGGTGGGGTACCTCAGTCTCCTGCCTAGGTATTGATACCAAATTATGCGTGGCAGTACCTGCTTCAGTGCAGGCAGTCATTTGGGCTTCCGACTGCTGGCTAATGTGTCCCAGCTGTTCGTCCATTAGCCAGCTCGTTAAGGTGCCCACCGTTTGGGCCGATTTTCTTTTCTTTCTGGCTGCCTGTTTACGTTGTTTCTTGGACAGGTTTTTAGCTGGAGGCCGAGGAGTAGAATTACGGGGAGGCAGATTGTTAGCTTTTTCCACACATTTCTTGTCTTTTCTGCTTCCTTGATAGTGGGGCCCCTTTTTCCGGCACCCCCACACCCACTAACGGGGGCCTATTTTCTTCCTCAGTCGTGGTTTCCTTATCCATAATCGGTGCTGGGGTTACCCTATCCCGTCTATTTTGTGGCATGGCAGTAGCCGAGATTCCCCTGAAATCAATACAGGGGGTATTGGGGGTTTTGTTAAATGTACTCAAAAGTTTATGGAGGACAAGTATCACCCTCCCCTGAGCTTTTTGGTCCTCATGAATCGTACCACATGGTTTTCATAATATTTTAATAGCAAAATTGAGAGTTGCATTTCAAGTTTGTGAGGTCTCATGGGTACTGTACGCCGATGGTTCAGATTCATGTATTGAATTTGCTGATTCAAATACCATATTAGGACTGGCAGATAATCGAGATGCCTTAGGGGAAGCAACAAGATGGGAGTCATTATCTAGATCTAATGGGAGATAGCTGCCTTCTCCTTCTAATTGCAATGTGTTACCTTTTTTTGATCCAGTCATGGCTCCTCCTTCTGTAGGTATACTAGTGAAATATGCTACCAGTGGGCCCTTTTGAGGGACCATCTGTTTTCCTCCAGGCTCTTTTGTACCCCTATTTTCTAATGGGGTCTTATTTCCTGTGTCAGTGGTGCTCCTTTATTAGAGCGTAGCCCATATGGTTTCCTTCCCCGTGTGGGGGCCATTTTATTTCGGCTTGATGCCTTTCCCGGCATAGTTTAGTGTCTTTGATTTGATTACAAGTCGTAAGAAGGGAAGGGAGGGGAAGGAGGAGAAAGGAAAGTGGGGGGTAAGGGGGCATGGGGGAGGTAAGGGGGGAAGAGAAGAGGCAGGCCATTAAGTATACAGTAGACAATAGAGCCTGGATGCAGTGTAACTTACTCTCCGCTCTTCTCTACTTTCAACTGTCGGCTCTCGGCCACTGCCACTCCGCGATCCGCCCTCTCTTCTCAACTTGGCTCGCAACCCGCGTCTTGCAATGCTTGAGGTGGCGTAACTATCCCAGCCACAGCTCACGGCTCTCGTAGCTCTCTTTCCTCCACCCTCCGTACACGCCTGAAAACCGCGGTGTGGAGGAACTGGCTCGAGGAAAGGTGAGATTTAGAGTTGTGCTTTTTTCTGAGTCTGGATTCGCCTTTAGATCATCCCAGATTGAACGCGGTGCCATTTCCGTTCCTTTCATAGGTCTGAAGGCTACTTGTGCCTGATCCAGCAGTAGGTGTTCTTCTATGAACTTGCTTGTGTTATTCTATAGATGTACGTTTTGAGTTTTGCTGGGTACGGTATGTTGGAAATGGGTCTGTAGTTGAGGAGGCCATTTTGAAACTCATAACCTGGATCTGCAGGCAGTGGCCCAGATAAAATTTTGAGATAGGAGTATTTTACTTCCGATTTTTAAACTTTGAGAGTAAATGTGATTTCATGAGAGTAAAAATGACTTTTCTCCTTTGCAGGAGAGTAAAATGTGTGTGACATCCAGCCGGCGTGTGCAAAAACTGTATGGAAATCATTACTATGCGGCAGCTTTCTGCAATGTGACAGAATACACCTTTCATTATTTTTAAGGTCTGCCCATTTGATCTCTCCTGTATACATTTAAATGCTGAAAACACAAAAACCTACCCAATTACACAGTAAAGCAAGTATGAATTGTATTATGTGTTTTGAGGTTCGATAGCAGAATTGTCCTTTGATGTTTAATGAAAGTCCTCATTTCCTGGAGCTATTACTACCTAATGGTATGCCAATGTTATGATACAACAGTGGAAAGAGGCAAGGACTCCATGCTAAATTCTATCTAATAGTTATTTATATAGTGCTTTTGGCAAAATCGCTGTACATAGAACATATTTATCACCAAACCTAAGTCGGTTCTCCGTTATCGACCTCGAAAGCATAAAAGGCTGAGTTGGCCTTGCCGGGATTCAAACCTGCTACCTACAGATCACGCACAGATTGCAGCAACAAGCTCTCAACCAGCTCAGCTATCTTATTGACTGACATCCTTCAGAGGTTGGTAAACTGAGTATCGACTGAGGTATAATAATCACAGTGCCTAGATGTTGGACGAATCATGTATGAAGCGCTAGATAAAGTTAAATACCTATCTGGATTATCACAGGGACAGGTTTGGTTAGTTTCAATTACAAATGTAACTCATTTGTCTGTTTTTGAACGGCGCTTTCTGGAGAGTCAGATTTTGGATGTTTTTATTGAAGTCTTTAAGATTTGAGAGGCTACAACACCTGTGATTGGTCTAATGACAATCACTCACCCTTGAGCTACGACTCCGCTACCACTGACCATTTATAATAATGTACTCCATTGACTGCAAGGTTGAAAAGATGTGCTGATAATTTTACACACTGTTTTCATAATTGGAGTGTAAATTAAATTAGAAGTGTAAAAACGATATGTATCCGCATGATTATGCACACAGCACAGAAACTCTAGTACAATTGTGCAATACTGGTTTGCCTTCACTGGGGGGTTGGGGAAGAAGAATAATTTGTTACAAAACATAAATTCTCAATTGCAACTTAGTTTTCCATCTTATTAGTTATGCAATCCTAAAATTCTAGGAAAATAAATATGCACAGTGCCTCTGTTTGCCCCACGAGCATCAACGCCGCAGAGGCTGAATGGAAAGAAACCATTTGTTTTATCACGGTGTGCAGTTTCTTTTTTTAAAAAGCTTCTGAGAAATGCATTCTGTTTCAGAGGCTTTTATCCATTGCTTGCATTTACGTCCATGTAGATAAAAATCAAAGAAACGTCTGGTTTCTGTCAAGTAACCTGACCTTGCACCGCCCTCTGCTCTAAACTGTGTGTAAATGTACACAGGAAAATAATAAAGCTGTCGTATTTGCAAGATTTTCATGCGTAAAAATGCCTTGTGTACACCTTATCTGGAGGCTTGTCTGCAGACATGTGGTCATGTCATGCGGAGAGCAGACTAAGCATATTTTATCTTTCCTTTTCCCGAAAATTGCTATATAGGAAGAGCAGTTTTTGGGAGGCTTATTACTTTGCCCCCGCACCGGATGCATTCTCACGAAACTTTGCAAAAAAAAGTATATGGCCCAGTCAGCTTGATTCTGTGCAGTTTGGGAAGGTTTCGTGGAGTGGGGCAAAGTTATAGGGGGAGGTCCCAAAATGTGTTTTTCCCATAGACTCCATGGAAAGGTGTGCTTGAGCCTACAGCCCAAACCGCTGGACGGATTTTCACCAAATGTGCGGCAGGAGCGGCAGCTTATTCCCAAAAGCATGCCTTTGTAGATTTGGTGTGAATCCGTCCAGTAGTTATTTCTAAAACGGCCAAAAAGTAGGTAAAACATTTTTTGTGATATCTGGGTTTGGTCCGCGGAATCACTTTCCTGTTCGGTCCGCGGAAGGGCCTCCAATTGGTTCAGAGGACGACGTGATGTCTGCGGACATCAGACCTGCCTGCTGATTGGACAGTGGTTTGCTTTTCAGACACATGTAATAACCTCAGAATTACTTTCCCTATTACACAGACTAAAAGTTCTTGTACTCAGAAAGGCAATAATACACAATTAGACCATTAGTTAGGAAGTAATTGGCTCTTTACAGGTCCTTTATTCACACTCCATAACCCCCCTGGCCCCGCAGGTATTTGCGTCTAGACTCCCCAACCTTCCTCCACTTCCATGGCTTCTGTCGGTGGCCTTCATGGTCGAATCCACTGCTTTGTCCTCTCCCTGCATCCCCCTTTCCTTCTATGTTAAAAATCCTGAACCCTTCCTCCAGCGTGGTGATGCGATATTGGCACCTTCCCACTTGAAGACCAACCCGAAGGGGAATGTCCACTTATATCTTGTCTGTGATGCCATAAGAGCCTTAGTCACCTGACCCATTTGCTTCCTCTTGGCGAGTGCAGATTTAGCCAAGTCTTGAATAGTTCTATAGCAGTGCCGTTCACCTTTATCGGGGTAGCATTCCTTCCCGCATGAAGAATCCGTTCTTTTTGATCGTATCGCTGCAGGGCCATCACCACTTCCCTTAGCCAGGCCCCAGGCTCTTCTCGGAGAGGACCGACTCGATGAATTCTGTCTATATGTATTCCTCCTCCGGTATCTATGTCCAGCACTCACTTGAAAACAAGCTGCATTGTTTCCCTGAGGTCGGCGTCAACCACACTCTCGGGCAGCCCCTTCACCCTAATGTTTGACCGCCTCAAACGGTTCTCCAAATCTTCTGCTTGGAGTTCTAAGTTATGTGTTGCTACCGTCAGCTGTTCCGCCAATGCGTCTATCTTTCAGGTGTCTTCGGTGAGCTCTTGGATGGCGTTCTCATTCGTGTCAACTCTGTCGGCCAGTTTGCGATGTCGCTCTTGATTTCCTGCAGGGATTGGTCGAGTTCTGTGCGTATTATGCTTAGTTGAGTCTGTAAGGTGGTCGTCATCTGATCGCTGAAAGCTTTGAAGTACTGCTGCAGCACCTTGCTTGTGATTTCGGTAGGGTAGGCTTCTTTGTCCCCACAGTGTCCTCTTCCTCCGGGTTTCCCCCTTCTTTCCTCCAAAGCTTTTGGATGGTCCCTTCCTGTTTTTTCAAGCATTTGGGACCGAGGGTGCTTTCTTTGGGCTCTTAACTTTGTCGCGCAACATCTTCTGGCGGCAGCTAACTCCTGGTTGAGCCTTTTAGCTTGGACTGCTCCTACCCCCTTGGCACTGGCTAGATGTGTATTGTGGGGGCAGAGGGGTGCCCGCCTGACCCTCCTGACCGCTGGCAGGGCCCTGATTCCCTTTGAGTGCAAGGGTAGATGCTCCCTGGGGGAATATTCCGTAGTGGCCCAGTAGTGGTGGTGGGGTCAGTGGCCACCACGCGGGGGTCGACCTGGCCTCTTCTTGGGATGCGCTTCATGCTCTTCTGCTCCTGGGCTCGTCTGTTCCTGCTCCCCTGCGGGTAGGTTTTCTCATGACCGGGTTGTGGGTTTCCTTACTTTAGTGTGCGATGGTGAGGGCCAACTTCTTGCTGAGGTTGTTGCTGGTACACTTTGGGGGGGGGGGGAGTCACGCCCTCCTCCACAACGTCTTTATCGACCTGAGCTTCCTGGGTGTCGATTTTAAAGTGTTCTGCAGCCTTGAAAAGCTATTCACTGTACTGCAGCTGGTTGTCCACCGGGAAACGGCCACTGATTGGTTGGTATGTTCGCGGGAGTGGATGATGTATACATCATCATAGTATTGATCTATGTCCCCCATGTCACCGTGGTCTGCTGAAGAGCCAGGGTCTTGGGAACCTTGAGTGTCATAATAATATGCGTCATCAGACACGTCTTGATAGGTAGAGGTATAGGTTTGTGTTGCGTCTAGGCAGGCTCTTTTGGCGTCGGGCTGTTAGTTGCTTTGGCTTGAGGGGGGCCCCTGCAAGTTGGGATGTTGATCTGGGTGTTGATCAACGAAATTAACAAAACTAGACCTTCGTCTCATGACCCTATCAAACTGTTCCAGGATCCATTGGCAACAGATGTAGGCAGAGGCTTGGCAACAGGTGTAGTAGAGGCTCTGGAGCAGGGCACTGTCTGTGATGCATTTCCCCTGAAACGTTGTCTTTAGGGACAGAATAATCCCTACTTTTTGGACTTTGTGATTTTGATGCTTGAGGCGGGGAGGATTTTTAGTTTTTAGAAGTCTTTACCTTGAGCAGGGTGTGAGAGATGTGTTTTTTTAATTAACTCACTAATTTTACAAATATTTGCAGGGGCTGTTGACGCGTCTTTTGATGCATGGTTGCTGGAACCCAAGGACCTTCCAGATTTGGTTGTGGTGTCGGAAACGGGCACTGGTGTCTGTTTCGGGGGCCTGTCATCTGGTGATAGCGACCTCAATGGCCCAGAAGACAGGAACCTGTCGGACCTTCCCTTTGACACTGCGTGTGGCTTATCGGTCGATGACCTGGTCGACTGTCAGCCATGGGCGATGTGCTTAGTGTGGCATGTAATGGAGGTTCTTGAGCTGCCGGGTGTTGTCTCCGTAGTGGAACCGCCGGGCTGCCTGTTGGAGTCAGGGGCTCGCACGCGGGAATCCATTGGGTTCTGATCGCCTTTGGCGTCACTTAGGACGCCGACATTGCTGGAGGCTCCCTCGACATCCATGGCGTGGTGGGCCCATTGTTTAGTTTTCCAGTCCTTTAACGTTTTTGGCCTGAACATTTTTCAGGACTTGCACTGTTTTTCAGCGTGGTCCCTAGGGAGGCAAAAGTTACACACTCTGTGTGAATCCTTCCAGGGAAACTTCCTGTTGGAAGAGAATTTAGAAGAGTATTTTCCATAGTGTGGAAAGATGGTAGATTGGAGGAATACAAGGATGTATAGGGGAATATGCATTCTCTAAGTGAGATGGAATATGACTTCCTCCCACTCTCCCTACTATACAGAGGCAAGGCTTGTTGGGGCCTAGGTAGGCCGCAGACAAAGTTCGTCAAAACGGGAGTCCTTCTTGTCGACAAATGGCCTTATCCTCTAAAGCCGTCGCCGGAGATCTTCTGGTGTACGGTCGTCAAAACGACAGAAAGACAGTCTAACTTTAAATTTTTTATAAGTAATGGCGTCAGCCAGAAGAAGGAACTCTATGATATGCGTCCGACTATAATGGCAGCAAAAAACTATCTGAGGGACCGCGATGGGTGAAGGACCATGGGTACAGTGGACGTCACACCAGGGATAGTATTACTGGCACGCCCTGTCAACGTCCATTTTCGAGTTTCGAAAACAAAAAATGTAATACTCTGCGACTACCACTAGATGTCGGCCTATGCATAGCATGTGAATCTAAGCAGATACAAGCATCAGAAATGACTACGGTGAGTAATGGATCATATATATATAGTAGGGCGGCTATAATTAAGGTGAGTCGGACTCTCATAGGAACCCCTCAAAATTGTATTGTTAATAACTTTTTATTTGTGTAATAGATTTGACAGAAATTTTGACGTCCTTATGGGCTTGTGCCCCCACACCTTATTAAGCATCCAATTATTTTTCTCCAAAAGTGCAGCCTACTTCCCATTAATTTTCCCATAGACAAACAAACAAGGTACATTTTTGCCAAAGCGCACAGCCCAAACCGCTGGACCGATTTGGACCAGGTCCGAAACAACTTGAGCGTGAAGGTTTGACTCGTTATCCATACGTGAAAGTAGAATTTAGAAACGTGCCCAATAGCCTCTGTGAAAAGTTGAACCTAGAAGTGTCCCCAATAGCCTTTTGTGAAAACTGACTTAGGAAGTGTGCCCAATAGCCTCTTTGTGAAAGTTGAATTTAGAAGTGTCCCCAATAGCCTCTCTGAGAAAGTAGAATTTAGAAGTGTTCCCAATAGCCTCTTTAGAACATTTTAGAAAACATTCGAATGACCATATAACCCACCATATGCTTACTCTCTCCTTTACACCACCACTCAACTAGAACACAGAGATACTATGACACCATTCGGTATAACTGTTCTCATGCCAACATCTGTCACATACTCCACATCACTCTATGTAAATACTGCTGGTTACACACCCCCAGCCAGGCGTTCTCCTCAGGCCTAACGCAGCCACATCCGGTCTGGATAAATCCTGCCAGAACGAACACATACTCCTGACCCCTCAACCACCACACCTACCGCTAAGAAGCAGCTATTACACGAATACCGCACAAGCTGCACACATACATGGTGCCCACACGCACCTTTGACTCTCTCTACTCCCTCTACTGATCTGAACTTCGGTTCCCAAGGGCGTTCAACCTACCAGCGCCTTCAGACCATACCAATGGTATATAAGGCGCTATATAAATGCAAAATAACAATAACAATACATGGTTTGGGGTAATTCCGTGCAATAATTATTTAAGTATTTGATGGAGAAGGGGACGCCCTCTTCTCAAAAATTGATGGCTATATCTCGGATTTACCCGAATATTTATTTTTTTTGGAAATAAAATGACTGCCATCTTGTTTTTTTCTTGATGCGAGTGATCACCATGGCTTTTGCCGAGGATATGGGGAAAATGACATGCAGGAAAAAGGCTATTTGCAGGTAAAACGCATACAAATGCCATCAGGCTAGATGTGGGGCGGTGGCTAGAGGGTACAAAGTGAAATTTGGGAGTTGGAGGGGATCTACGAACTGAGTTTGCAACGCTAAGCTTTTTGTAGCCTCGGCTATAACCTCGAATAGCCGACATCTCAAAGCAAACTGTGCTCTAGAAATAGCATGTGTTGTAGGGGGAAAGGGAGAGAGCAGGGGAGCTGAGAAGGCCATCTGGGGATTGGGTGGAGCTGGCACAGATTAGGGTGGCATTTCGTGAGGGTCTGGGGGGCCAGGAAAATGTTTGGCAGTTTTTCTGATATTCGAGGCTATAAAGGACTACGGATAGCTGCGCGTATGAGTAGTTCAGTGCCCGCAGTTAGTTTTTTTAAAAGATATTTTTACAGGCGTGGTTTGGCACCGTGGCTAGTGGCATGGCTCATTAGAAGTTCCTGCCTCATCCCAGCCACTGACGACTTTTTCAACGGCTAGACTTCGTTTTACAAGCCCACCAAACTATGTATGGAGTGAGGAAGGGACGGTGAGCTTAACTTCAAAAATGCAGACTGCGTTCTCCTTCCCTTCTCCCCCAGTGGACTGACTCCGTGGGTGACTTTGGGGAAATGAAGATGGTGGCCGCATCCTCCTGCAGTTTATTGGCGGTCGCTCTGGGTGGAGCTGAGCGGAGGAGTGGAGTCTTGCTAGCCGCAAGCACGGAGGACCACAGAATGCAGCAGCAGAAATACCCATCAAGTTAAAAGTTGATTTGAGGCAGCAGCGGTAACCTTAACCTGTACTGAGTAGCTGGGGTGGGCAGCTCTCTCGGTCAGAACGATTCCTGGTGGCTCTGAATTAGGGGACCATCACGAAAGCCAAGATTGAGGCTTTAGCCCCGCATAGCTAATAGCACCCTATCCAGACTACGGTGATCATCCGCCGGGAGACGTGTGGGAGCTCATTGAAGAAGTGAAAAGTCCAAACCGCTACTCGCAGCTTAGAATTGGCCCCCCTCCAAAGCGTAAGTTGGGGAAAAAGGGGGAAAACAGTAAGTGGACATTTCCGCATTAATGAACCAACCCAATTCTGACAGAGTGAAAAAGGTGAATCGAGCAAATTCGCAGCTTGTGGAGCTGTCAGGAGCATCAACAGCGCCTCTCTCACACAATCTGTAACAAAATCATACCTGCAGGATATGTTAGCGCCCATGACAAGGGAATTCCAAAAGGGTATCGAAAAAGTCATGAGCAAAATATCTACACTGGATAAGAGGGTGGCAGCAGTCGAAAGCAGAACAGCCGATATAGAGAACAATCTTTGCGCACAATAATTCGAAACCAAGGAAAATAGGGACAGGATTGCTGCCCTTGGGGCTAGATGCGAGGCGTTGGAATCTAAACAAGAGGACGCCGTAAACCGTTCAAGGAGAAACAACCTACGCCTATGGGGAATCCCCGCCTCGGTAGCCGATGCAGATCTGGAGAAATACACAAAGGATCTAATAAGGTTCATTTTCACGCTACCAAATGATGCCACGCTGGAAATCGACAGAGTTCACCGCACTAAAGCCCGGGAAAGTTTCTCTGCTCCTCCAGACGTACTAGCAAGAATTCATTTTTTCAAGGTAAAGGAGGAAATAATGCGTGAATCAAGGAACTCCAAACACATTCAATTCAGGGGGGCGACCATACTAATATTGCAGGACCTGGTGAACGCCACCCTCCTAAAACGAAAGGAGAGAAGAAGGTTCCTTACCGCTGTGGCTTTCCGACCTCCTTGCATTTCACCTGGGAAGGTAATCTGAAACAAATTCACTCGAAAAAAGAAGCTGAGAGGTTCCTGGGGATTGGAGCAGACAGTGGAGAATCGGACCCGACAGTGAAACCAACTACTAGCGCCGCCTGGACGAGAGTGAACAGGAGACGCTGCATTCGGGGCCCTCCCCTGGAAAACCAACAAGAGCCCGGACTGATGGGGCACGATAACCACAATTGTTGAGCCTGGGTCCCCTTTGTGGCTCCCCATGGGACAGAAATCATTGGAGGGCTGCTGGTGCTGAGACTAGTACATTGGTGATCTGCCTTCCCTGCGGTGGTGGATCCCAGAGCGATCATCTCTCCTGGAGTTAAAAGTGGTGGGATGCGACCCCAGTCCCAGTGCCAGGACCCAAAGATTGAAACGACGGGTAAACATTGATTCCAAGATGGCTGCGTACTAGTGAGGACGTGCAGCGGTCCGCTCTGTCCTCCCTCCAGCAGCACAAGTCTTCAGCAGCTTCTCCCCGGTCACCTGGTGGCTGGGGCATCGTGATCCATGGTGCGGGGAGAGAATCAGCCCCCAGCAAATATGTGTGCGTGGGTGCAGCAGAGGTGACTGTTTCTCGCGCTGCAATCCGCGCACCTGGTGGTGGGACTGGGAGACGCGGTGCTACGCGCCAATCTCCAACCAGGCAGTGCAGTGACCGGGGGGGGCAGTCGGTTCTCTTGAGTGCCGAGTAGCCAGGACTATCTCAATCTACACCGGAATCTGATTTGTAGTTGCCCGCCAACAAACGCAGAGCAGGCAGCGGGGTGTCTCCCCCGCACCCCTGACATGCAGCAATCCGACTATACGACCCAGCAGGGGCCTCCTTGTACGGTTGATGGTGTCCCATGACTCCCCATGCATGATTCGATAGCTTCGTCGGGGGAACGGAGACGGGACCCACCAGCAGCTGGATTGGACGCTGGGTACAGGCCCAGGGCAAAGAAAGGAACGCCAACAGCCCACAGGGATAAAATATATTTTTTAAAAGGAGCTTCGATCTGGCAAACGGGTGCCGTGTGGTGTGGCTACAGAAATCGCGGGGTCCTGCTAACTGCCCCGGGCACAGCTGCCTGGCTCCCCGTGGAGACCAGATTCGGCATGGGAGCGTGTGGGGAGGGATTACCGTCTCCCGCGGAAGCATCAACAGTGGCGACACACCGGAGTGGCTTCAGACCGGGTGACAGAGGCTGGAGTCCAGAGGTAGGACTGTTTGGGGCCTGTGGACACCCAGCAAGAACCTTTGCGGTGCCCTAGGATACTCGGTCTCCGGGCAGATCAAGAGCAGTAAAAAAAGGAATATTCCTCTGGTCTCGGGCACCAGCGCCTCACTCTTCACGAGTAGCCAAGGAAAGCAGGAGACCCGCGGGCGGGGGGCCAAAATTCGTACAATCCAGAGACTGGCTTGACCCAGCTACCATCACTCTCTAGCATAAGATCCTTAAATAGGGTCGACTGCTGTGCAATCACAAGCCTGATCACTTGCGGTTGTATTCTCCCTCCTAATATGTCTGGGAACAGGGGCAAAGGTGGGAACCAGAAGAAGCCTCCCAACAACCTCCCCAGAGAGGGCTCCCTGCAGCGCTGTTGGGCTAGGGAGGCCATTGAAGAAGACCATGTGCTAACCCAAAATGAGATGGTACAACAGGCGGCCTCCCCTCTAAGCGTGGCTACGAAAACTTCTAACAAGATAACAAAGGAGTTTCAAGCCCAATTCTCATCTTTTATGGGGGAAATGAAACACTCCATTAATGAACTGACCCGGGACCTGGCGGAGCTGGGGAATCACACAGACACAAGGGAGAGGGCACTGCAAGAGGTAGTGGAAGATATCAAGAAGATGGATGTAGCACTGGAGGAGCTCGCCAGGGTCACGCATAACATTGAACAACAATGCGAGGACCTAGAGAACCGTCCCGCAGATCAAATATTTGGGTGAGGAATCTGCCAGAAACGGTCTCGGACCAAGACTTGAGAAGCATGATCCCCCACATCTTTGAGTCTCCTTTTAGAAAATCGCAATGCAAGTTATATCCCGATTGATAGTCCATAGGGTTGGCCCGAAACGCCCGGATCAGGAGGCCAGGCCAAGGGATGTCGTGGTCGGACAGGCTAGATTCCCACAAAAAGAGGCGATCCTACGAGCACCCGACAGGCGGAACCGGTTAACTATTATGGTGCGGCGCTGCAGCTATATCAGGACTTGGCCCAATCCACCCTGCTAAAAAGGAAAGAAATGGCACCGGTTCTAAAGGTTCTACAGGAAAAGCAGATTTGATACCGCTGGACCTTCCCTTTTGGACTGCTCTTCCTGTGGGAGGGCAAGCAACATAGGGTCACTACGCTGCAGGAGGGACTATGGCTGCAGAACCTAGAGGAAGAGACAGACTCCGGGGACAGGGAGCGGCTCTCGGGCCGCCCTCGTCGCCAAAGACCATGGGAATGGTCACAGGTGACAAGGGGTCGTATCCGGCCCCCGCCGAGGTGCCCTCCCCAAGCATCCATGAAAGAAGCAGCATAGGGGTGCAAATAGCTGCCTGTAAGTACATTTCTTCTCACTGCGATCTTCGGGGAGATGATCACAATCAACTTCATGGAGGAGCGGGGGGATGAGGATGTAAGCGTTGCTCTCTTGGATATCCACTGGGGTATGGAATACCCTGCACAACAGCCCTGGCACACCAGGGGGATCCGGCTCCAACTCAATAGAGGGAGGGCCCGCATAGGCGTTGGGACCCGCCACAGGGCAGGGAGGTGGGGGCAGGGGGCCAGTCTTGGTTTGGCATGGTTGGGGCGGGTAGGGTTTTTTTGGTGGCTCGAGTTGGAGTTGAACCCAGTGGTTTGCGATCCAGGGAGTAGCACATGTACACCCACGGATTCACCAACGGGAATGATTAAGCTCCTGTCAATGAACATTTGTAGACTAAACACTGATGAAATGAAAGAAATTGGAAAGGCTCCTTGCACAACGCTCGCCAGACATCATTACGCTACAGGAAACTCATATTAGTAAAGCAGATGCATACCGTCTCCGGTTGGGTGGGTACCATATCCTGGCCTAGGCGAATGCTTCTCAAAAATGAAAGGGGTACTAGTGGGGATTAGAATTGGCTCCCATGCGCAAATCATGGCAATGAAAACGGATAAGGAAGGCAGATACGCCATCATCACAATGACAGTGGAGAGTCTCACGGTTACAGTGGCCACAGCTTACGCCCCCATTACAGGTCGGGGTGGGTTTCTTCACGCAGTCCTAGAGGACATGGCGCAGGGAGAGATGATCTTGATGGGGGATTTTAAAATGGCTTGGAAACCCCAAAGTCACAGAAGTAATTCCCCATTCTGTCCACAGGTGCCCCCGACCCAGGCCCTGCAGAGGAAGATGGACCAATTAACTCTAGTGGACTCACTTTCTACATCCATGTCCACCAAAGATTTTCCCGAATTGACAACTTTTGGGGCTCCACCACATTAGTAGGCAGAACACAGGCAATTGTGACTCTGCCTAACACCCTTTCTGACCACGCACCTATACTGATGACAATTAGGAGTAATCTCCCCAGGAAGGGCCTTAGGCGTTGGATGCTTCTGAGGTTTGCCCTGACAGATTTGGCCATCCGGGCCGAGGCGGAAGATAAGATTGGGGAGTTTTTAGAATTTAATGGGAGCACGGAGGTGTCGGAGGTGATAACGTGGGATGCCTTTAAGGCCACCCTGCGTGGGGATCTCCTCGCCCTGTGGGCACAGTGGCAAACCCAGGATTGTGCGGTGGAGACCCAATTAGAAGCCGACCTCCAAGTCTTAATGGGAAGGTTGGCTAAGAACCCTTCGAGGTCTTTACGTAAAGAGCTACAGCATGTCAGGGGGCAGCTTAATATGCTTCAATCAAAAAAAGCAGAGTGGGGCCTCTTAGCAATGAGACACAAATACTATATCCACGCTAACAAGGGGGATAGGCTGTTATAAAACCTATCAACATTTATTGGCACTTAAATTGACAACACTTTTCAACTCCTTTGCGGCTCCAGGGCGGATAACCCAGACTATGGAGGAAACAAAGATTCTCCTATTTCCCAAACCAAATAAGGACCCCACTCAATGAGGCTCGTATCGACCGATCGCATTAATAAATACGGATTCTAAAATGTATACGCGAGTACTGGCCAGCAGGCTGGAGGGACTCCTTCCGCAAATCCTACATCCCGACCAATCTGGGTTTATTAGGCATCGTCAGATCCACGACAATATTAGACGGATTTGCCATATTCTCGAAAAGACACAGAAAAAGGGAACTCCTGCGGTCATACTATCCCTGGACACTGAAAAAGCATTTGACCGGGTTGAATGGTCACCAGTATTCAACACTATGCGTAAATTAGGTATGGGGCCGAACTTCATGGCCATGGTCGAAGTGGATTACAGCAACCCTTCGGCCCGTATCCTAGTTAACAGGGAATTCTCTTCCCAACTCACCCTTTCAAGGAGAATTAAACGGGGGTGCCCTCTGTCACCCATCCTTTTTGCAATTTATATGGAACCTTTCCTGGCAGCGTTTCGCCTAAAAGGGGACATCAAGGGCATCCCATTTTGGGGGGGCGGAATATAAGGTTTCGGCATATGCCGATGATATGGTGCTAACTCTGGGGACCCAGAGAACCTCCCCCCCCAGCAGTGGTCAGCATTATACAGGAATTTGGGGAAATAGCAGGTCTAAAGGTAAATCTGTCTAAGTCGGAGTTATTGAACCTGACACTAACAGGGGAAGAGTTAATGCAAATCAAGGCAAAATCCCAATTCAGATGGGTACGTTCAAGTATAAACATTTTGGGAATCCAAGTTACACCAATGCTCGCAGGTATTTACGGAGCCAACTGCCCTCAGCAGTTAGTCCTCCTCCAAAACCTTTATCTTGTTTTGAGGAACCTTTTCGGGGGTACCTTTTAGTGGAGCTCTGCGCCCTGTTGTGTTATCAGAGAATATGTATATTCAGGTCGCATCAGCATAGGTAACAACGGAGTCCTTGGTTACTCTACTCCGTTTGGCTAGAAAATTTAATTTGGTAGTTACACTAAAATTTGCTCATGCGCCCATTTTGCCAATGAAAGAAAACGGTAAGCCTCTTTTCAGATGATTCAGTGTTTTTTTATATAAAAAAGTGCCCTTTTATGATGACACTTGTTTCAACAGTATTTCCGTCTTTTTCAAATCAGGGCTGTGTGTACCAAATCATTATGTTACCAATACATTGTTGTTTAAGTTTGAAGTAAGTTTAAATCAAAATAAATATAAAACATAAACCATATTGACGCAATTCAAACATTCATTGCAAAAATAATTTAGAGAAAACATATGAAAGATGGCCATTTTAGGAGGGGTGTAAAGCAGGAGGTTTATAGGTATTCAAAAAAAAAAATGAGAGAAAGAAAAATTAAATACATTGTTGGTTCACTCATTTCAACTCATGGTAGTGCAGATTTCCATAGCAGCAGTACATTAAAAAAAACCAAGCATCATCAGATTCTTGTATCTGCTTACCCAATCTTGTTTGATGCACTATATATTCTTAACAGCTCCAATATCATGTCATGGGATAATCCCAGCTACTCATAAAAAAAAAAAAAAAAAGATTGCGGCTGTGTTTTAATACTTTGTTTGTTTGAGTTTGATTGCCCCTGCTGCTGTCATGAGAATTATGGTGAGAATTCAATTCCATTTAATTAAAACTAAATATTGTATTTTTAAAAGAATTCTTAGGTCCCACTAGCAGCGTTGTCATAGTATGCATTTGTTTCAAGCGTGCATTTTGCTGTGATACGTTTATTTCAGTTTTAGCGAGCGTTCAGAATTACGCCGATTCCCATGTTTGAATAGCAAATAGAAAGTCGTTTGCACGTGGGTTCGCGTGGGTCCATTGGCCTTAATAATTGCTTGTGTCTAGAGCCGGGGGGACAGAGAGACTCTTACCTCCACGTTTAGCGCTCCGTCTGAATCTGTCCTTGTTAGAGTCTGTCCACGGGGCAGACTTCATGTTGTTTCTTGTTTGGTTGCTATGCAACCAAATCCTGCCTCTGTGCCTATTACGGCAGCCATTTTCTGGGCTAAAATCTATGTCAATGCATAGTACAGATGTATTTGCTCACTTCTTGGTGATTCTAACGGCCATGCATTGGGCTACAGTCAATTTCAGTGTATGGTGCTGACGTGTTTGCTCGCTCCCTGGTAATCCTAACTTAATTATGAAAATAACGCCTTTTACTATCCAATCATGTGATGATTGTTACTTCTTATACACTGAGCGTTTTAATTACAATTTTGTGCCATCTCACCCACGTAAAAAACAATAATTTCTTTTTGTATATTGTGTTTTCATAATGGGTTGGGAAATTTTCTCCCAGCTAAATGTTTAGTATTCTAGGGTGTTTTTGAATTTAATATCCGTGTAAGTCAATATTCACATACCTTTAGTGTTGTACTCTCTCCTTGTAGAAGCGGTCATTGGGAATGGTAGTTCCCATTGGTTATATACAGGATAAATAAATTCGCTAGTTGTTCAAAGGTGAGTTGGGTGAAGTATTATACTTGGGTTTACTTATGTACTTACTCTTGTGTGTTAGTGATAGGTGACTTTAAGTACCTATGAATTTGAATGTTGTTTTGTGTGGTGATATTTACAATTTCCCTAGTTGAGGTGGTCATTGAACATAGATTACACATTAAACTTTCCTTCATCATTGTATAGTGAACAAATACAATTTGGAAATGTCTAGTATAATAATATTCCAGAAATGAGTTTGTGCCTAAATATGACACACCTCAGATGAATTATAAAAAGGAGGACATCTCATTGTCCGAGTTCAGGCCTCTTTCTACTGAACGAAACCAAAAGATCATTCTGGCTACTTCTTGTCTTAATCTGGATTCCTGGTTCCCTCCTCTTGGTCCAAGGGTCACTTTTTTTCAAATGACAAATCTGAATAGTCTTTTATCACTCCACTGATGTTTTTTTTGCCAGTGTTGGGCTAATGGTAGTTTAGTGTCCTGATTTCCTATGGATGAAAAGTGTTCTCTTATTCTAATCCTCAATTCCCTCCCTGATCGTACTTCCTATGTAGATCTGCTGGCATTGACATATAATTGCATATACAACAAATTTTGTCTTGCAGTTGATGTGGTCAATAATGGTATAGATGGTGCCATGATTGTCCTCAAAGGTTGATGTATTATCGAGAGCGTGCTTGCACATTGAACATGAGCTGCATTTCCTGAAACCTTTAGGTAATTGTGGTAACCAAGTTGTTGAGTTTGTCATTTTCAAATTCGGAAGTAGAGATGGACTTATATATTTTTAATGGTTCTGGCTCGTTTGTAGATGATGGATGGACTTTCATTAATGAATTTCTTCATATGTGGGTCCAATTGTTACAGCGGGCAATTTCTTTTTAAGATATTTCGTAAGTCCCATTGTTTGCACAATATGTAGTGATGAAACTTATTTTTTTCTGTTTTGGATGTCAGGGTTTCAATTCTGTTCAAATTCATCGCTCTTTCCTGTGCTCTAGTAATAGTTTGTTTCCATAACCTCTTGCTTTAAACCTTTTTGTAAGTAGCTTGCATTCTTTTTCAAAAGTCCCTTGTTCCGTAAAATTTCTACGGGCTCTGACATATTGCCCAATTGGGATGTTTCTGATTACTGGAATGTGTTGACAACTTGTGGCATATAGGGTTGAATTAGCCTCCGTTTCTTTTCTGAAGGTTTTTGTCTTCAAATGGTTGTCTGTTACATAAATATTGAGACCCAGAAAGTTAATCTCATTAGTACTTGAGGTACCAATAAATTCTATTCCCATTGTGTTTGTATTGGCTATGTTTCTGAAATTTTCCGTTTTCTTGTCCCTTTTCCAAATCAGTAAGATGTCATCTATGTATCGAGTCCATAGAATAACTTGTTGTTCATATGATTCATCTTGGTAAATGTGTCTATCTTCATACATGGACATCACTAAGTTTGTAAGGTCAGGGGCATATTTTACCTCCATGGCCACTCCTCTGATCTGTTTGTAAAACTCCCCATTGAAAATGAACACGTTATTTTGTAGGGTTAATAATAGCATCTCTTTGAGCATGCTGACAGATTGGAATTTGGATGCAGTCTCTTCCAAAAAGATGTAGTCTATTGTTTCAACTGCTGTATCATGTCTTATAGATGTGTACAATGAATTCACATCCCAGGTGGCTAATATGTAGTCCGAATGCCCTTTTATTGTTGCCAGTTTGTTCATTGATGAGGTGGTATCTTTCAAATACGATTTGGTTTTGATAACCAAGGGTCTAAGTGTGTTATCAATGTACTCGGCCATGTTCACTGTGGCCCAGCCTATCCCGCTTAGAATTGGTCTCCCCTCTGGTATCCTGTCAGTCTTTATGAATTTTTGGCAAGAAGTATATAGTAGGCAAGGTTAGTTGTCTCATATCCAAAAAGTGCTTGTCGTCATCTGTGATTAATCCTTGCCTGTACCAATTGGTTATCGCATCTGTTATTTCAGTCATTATTTGTAATTTGGGGTTAGATTTGAGTTTGATATAGCAGGAAGGTGTGTTTAAATGATTGGTTGCCATTGTTACGTAATCCTCTCGATTCATAACTCCAATTTTTCCTCCTTTATCTGCAGCTTTAATGGTTACATTTTGATCTTGTTTTAAATCCGACAGAGCTTTTCTTTCCATTTTGGTGAGGTTATCATATTTAAGTTTGAACCAATTTTTATTCCTTTTACCATCCATGAGATCATTGAGGTCCTTGGTGACTGATTTGTAAAAAGTGTCTACAAGATTGTCTGGCGTTAATTGTGGAATAAACTTGGATTTAGATTTCATTTCCTGTGTCAAAAGGCTGGTTTGTTGTATGTGAAGTTCATGTATAGTTTCGTGAATTGGGCGTTCACCCGCATCCTGTAGTGAACTTTGCTCCTCCTATAGGCCAATCGCACTTATGAATAATGATGGAAAGATTTTCTCCAAGATTTTGGCTGCTAGGCTGAGCAACGTCCTCCCAAAACAAATGGATCCAGATCAGACCAGTTTCATCCCTGGTAGAAACACCCACGATAATATTAGATGCACAATTGACCTGATAGAATCCGTGGCCAGAAAATCGGAGAAACTGGCAGTTATTTCACTAGATGCCCATAACGCATTCGATCTACTGGATTGGGGGTACATTAGGGAAACGCTCTCACTTTGGGTTTGGCCCTAATTTTGTAGCCTGGGCAATGTCCAATTATCAGAATCCCTCTACCAAATTATGAATTAACGGGGCAAGATCAGATAAAATTCGCATTACCAGAGGCACTCATCAGTGATGCCTACTATCCCCACTTATATTTGCCCTATCAGTGGAGCTGTTAAGCATGAATATAAAACAGCCATGTACGCGGATGATGTCCTCCTTACAATCACTTAGATAGACAAATCGATGGGGGCCCTATGGGAAGAAATCGTGGCCTTTGGGGATGTCTCAGGATTCAGAGTGAATTATACTAAGTCAGCCGTGCTTGCTGTTAACATCTCACGTCAACAGAGAGAATTTCTCACCCCAAATATCCCCATCCTTTGGACATACTCCTGCATTGGCTACTTGGGAGTACAGATTCCCAAGAAATCCGAGCCAATATGCCAACATAACTTTCCACGGCCGTTCAAGGAGCTGCAAAAAGATCTAGAGCAGTGGGGAAAAGCAGGAAATCTCTTGGCTAGGGAGGATAACCACGGTAAAAAATTAATATTGTCCCAAGGTTGATCTATCACTGTGCAGCCCTCCCAATAAACATCCCGGAAGGAGACCTAAAGAAATTGCAGAAAAGTATAATGAAATTCATTTGGGCGGGGAAGAAACTGTGTATCGCCAATCAAATTATGCTCCGTTTCAGGGTCCTGGGTGGCCTGGGGGTCCCAGATGTGGCCAGATACTGCCGAGCGGGCCAGCTCTCGCGCCTTCGCCTGGTAAACCAACCTCGCTGTAAGAAAATTGAGGAAGCATGGTGCTCGGGCCCCCTTTTTTAACTCCCACATATCGCACCTACTCGGAGTCTGGCAGATGCGGGGCCCCTCGCAGCCACAAAAAAGACAGTACTGAATTGGAAACTTGCAGCGCGTAAATGGGGTTGTACGGACACAATTGTTCCCCTTACTCCGATTTGGAGTAAGCCAGATTTTACCCCTGGCATTCCCCCCAATAGTTTCTCAGCCTGGAGGGTGGGAGGCCTAAGGAGAATTGGTGATTTTTTGCATAATGGAATCCCTCTTGCATTCATAGAATGTAAGACAAATGTAATATCACAGAATCCGAGCATTTCCACTACGCACAAATAAGACATTGGATATCACAAAGGGTGATTAAAGAAAAAGAGGGGAGGGAACTGACCGCGCTGGAAAAGACCCTAACTACATCAGCTCCCAGAGGTAAAATCTCCACTCTATATTGATTGCTGGATAAAACAGATCCTTCCAGGAAGGAGAAATACATGCGCACACTGGAAATAGAAGATTGGGGCAGAATATGGGAAAGGCTACACAGATTGCAAACAGAGAAGGGGGATAAAAAGTATGCTACCGGTTCTATGTGACTCCTGAAATGCTAAACAAAAGTAACCCTGCTATACCCTCCGGCTGTTGGAAAGGATGCGCAGACACTGGTACCGTTTCACCTGCTATGGGTCTGCCCGAAAGCTAGTAAATTCTGGCGAGAAGTGTTGGAGCAAATTAAGCTGATTACAGGATTGGAAATCCCATGGGACCCTGGCATAGTATTACTGGGGGACTCCAAGGAAGGGACATTGCCGCTAACAGGACAGGTAGCAAAATTGATTACCCACCTCCTTACTGCTGCTAAGATCTCCATAGCTCGGTTATGGAAACACCCTGAAGGTCCGTCATTGCCTATTTGGTGGACAAAACGTTGGGACATTGTGGTGTAGGAGAAAATCACTGCCATGTGCCTGGGAAATATTACGAACTTTAGAACACTTGGGCGCCCTTCATGAAATACGCTGAGAAACACACAGGCTTGACCCGCCGTTCTCGCATGACCTGTTGGCTTACTATGACCAGGGATCTGCAAGGAGCAAAAGAGCCTTGCAGAATCTCGCGCAGTAGTAACAAATGAGTTCACCTCGGAGGTGAAAGATCCTGGGAAAAGCTGTAAATTATTCCCTGTGACGTTATGGGCCTGTGGCAACATCCTCTTATTTGATGTTGATAATGTTGTATGTCTTCCTGGAAAAATACCTAATAAAATGTTTTGTTGAGAAAAGATATTTTTACAGCTATAGTGACATTGGGAGAAAAATCCCTGGCCATGGCTAGTGACACGATTGCCATCCAGTTCTCCCATCCATGCAGTAACCAGGACAGGCCCTGCTTAGCTTCAAAATTAAAGGGGCCAGCCTCCTCAGGCCATGTTGCCCGATAAATGAACCAAAGTTGCAAGACAACTTTGAGAAACGGGCCGGCCCTTACCTTGCTTTGCAGCTAATTAGGGTCAGTCCTGGTTCATGCCTGGAAGGGCGACCGAATGGGCATCCAAATTATAAATTCTTTTAAACTGTACTACTGTCAGTCCTTGAAAGTTTTGCACTCTGGTACAATTTTTTTCTTTTGCTGAATTGCATTCTGGTATTTGTAGTCTCCCTGTCAATACAAAAAAATTGATATTTTTACAGCAACCGTGGGGTTCCCATCCCAGAAGTAACTGAGATGACCCCTGCTTAGCTTCAAAGCGAGGAAGGGGTCAGCCCCCTAAGGCCATGTTGTCTAATAAATGAGCCCACCTTACAAGACCACTTGGAGAAACATGGCCTCAGGGGGTTGGATCCTTCCTCGCTTCGAAACTAAGCAGGGTCGATCCTGGTTACTGCATGGATGGGCGAGAGTCCAGTCTCGAATACTGTTTTCTTAGTTTTAAATATCTCCAATCACACAGCATCTGCATAATTATTTTTTAAACCGTTCTCCTTTCCTACCTTGAATGTTTTGCATTTGGAGACCATTTTTTGCCTGTTGCTGAATTGCATTCTGGTAGTTGTAGTCTCAGTCAAAATGGGTGGAATAATGCCACAATTGTACACTTTTTGCCTAATATAGTTCTATTAGGATTTATATATTTGAGTGACATTATGGTATGTGTACTTTCCAAGCCAGTTTTATAAAGCAGAGTATTGTTGGAAGCCAGTCATGGGGGTGAGGAGGGGAAATGATGAGAAGGCAAGTAAGTCATGAGTTTTTGCCCACGATCTGGCAAGAGAGTTTGCAATCCTGGACACTGGTGCAGTTATTTTGTCCCGATTGTGGCTGCTTTTCATGGCACCAGTAAAGGATACATGTGGGTGGACAGCGTAACATTTTGTGGTTGGCAAGCTTGCTCAAGTATTTGGCTACCAGTATTTTTGGGAAAATTAAGTTTTATTATCATTTTGTAACACATCAATTCACCAATATTTTACTGCACTTCAAAAAACATTTGGCTCATATCAGCGTTTGAAATTTCCCCTCTGTTCTCCCTCCCGCCCTCCCCCCCATGTATAGCCTAAAATGGAGAAATAAGAAAAGAACCACTGTCGCAGCAGCCTCCCACCTCGTCTGGACCTCTAGCCCTTCTCCAACATTTCAACACCCGTATTTAGTAAAGAAGGGGAGCAACTTGCCCTATGTTCGTGTAAGTCTCATCAAGCATATGCGTGAGATATTCCATGTCATATATTGTATGTGAATTCTGCACCTACTCCTGCTCCGAAAGAGCACCCCCCCCCCCTTTTCCAGTGCTGAGCCACACTACTTTGTGCTGCCAGCAGCAGAGTACGCAGCTTATGGCTCTCCGTTCCTGGATCCTCCTTTTCCACCTCTACCCTAAACGACAGTAAACTCTGTGATCGCTCCCGTTGTATCCCATCCAGGTCCTTCAGCCAAGACAGCACTTCGATCCAATATCTATGTCTAAGGGAACACCCCCACCACATATGGTAATAGTCTTCCTGCGGCTGTCTACATCGCCAGCATCTTGAATCTGCCAATGCATACATCCTAGCAAGCCTTGCCGCCGTATATTCCCAACAGTGAATTATCTTTTAGGCCTGTATTCTGTATTGCGAGGACTGCATGGATTTCCTAGCCAGTCAAGTTGGGCCGCCCATGAAAGAGCAAGCCATCACCAGCGATGTAGATCAAGCTGTACCTTATCCCAGAGTGGGGTGTAATTCCTGTCAAACAGGTCCACCATTTCTCTTCTGATTTCAATCCCCAGGTATCGGAATATCTTCTTTTGTATCTTAAACCTCATGTCCCTCAGGAAGTCCCCATCCTCTCCCTTCCCACCCGAAATACCACCGCTTTTCAAACACCGCTTTTTATACCCAGATAGCTCCCCTTATGTTCAGACACCCTGGAAAAGCGCTGGGACCGAATTCCTTGGTTCAGTGATGTAAAGGAGTGTGACATCCGCTAACAAGCTTACTTTCTACTCCCTTCCCCCTAGGTGGACTCCCTTTACCTCCAGGATTGCTCCGCAGCTCGATTACCCAGGGTTCCATCACTAATGCATATAACGGGAGAGAGGGGACAGCTCTGCCTAGTACCCCTATGCAGGTTTATCGACCTTGACCCTCCTCCATTGACTTCCACTCTGGCCCGTGGAGTTGAGTACAGGGCAGCCACCCACCCCATCCAGCGGGTGCCCATACCAATCCTTCCTAAGACTTCCATCAAAAATGACTAGTTCACCTTGTCAAATGCGTTTTCGGCATCTAGGGAGAGGAGCATGGCCCCTTCTCTCTTCACTTCCAGGCCATGTAATATGTGGAGGGTCGTGCGTAGATTGTCCGAACACTGCCTGTTCCGAATAAATCCTGTCTGGTCCGCATGCACCAAACGTGGCAGGAACACCTTCAGTCACGATGCCAATATCCTGGCGAATATCTTAGCAGAGTGTTTAACAAAGAAATGGGATGGTATGAATCACAGAATGTGGGGTCCTTACCCTGTTTAGGTATAACCGCTGTAAGTGCTTGCAGGAAGGAGGTAGGGATAACGACTGCACCCCAGATCAAGTTAAAGAGACTGGCCCCCAGTTCCTTGACCTGGACCACCAGACCCACATCTGCTATGCCCATAGTCCTTTGATTGTGCTCGAGGGCCTCCTCTCCCTTCCACCTTGGAGACCTTCCATGATAGCACCCATCGAGCTCTGTACCTCCACCTTAAACGCCTTCAACTTCTGCACATCCTCCTGCAGGGTCCCCAGTCCGCCTGCCGCATGACACCTCTGCTACCAGTGGGCGCCCCACCTAGGCCCTTCTGTCCTCGGGACCGCAATGCTAGGTCTCCTCCAAATGGCCTTGCTTCGCTCATGCCACCTCAGCTCAAAGGATCACCAACCCTTTAGCGGTGTACCTCACAAACTATCCCCCAGGTGCAGCTTTCCCTATTTTATACTCTTTCCTGCTAAGGTTGGGCCCCTCCTGGTAGGTCAAACCGGGGCCTTTGCCATGCGCCATTGGTCCGGTCCCCCCCGGCACACACCACCACTTGAAGTGCCTGCCCTTTGGTACTCCGCCACTGCTCAGGCGTCTCTGCCTGGCGGTCCTTATCACCCCTGGTCTCCAGTGCCTTCCACCACTACCAAAATGTCACTCCCCCTTCAGGGGTTCCACTTTTGAGCCCGCTCCACAGCAGTGGGGGATTATTTCAGAAAATTGGGGACCTTCTATCCCCAGGCCTGCCGGTCTCCCCCTCACCTCCTATCTGCTCTGCTGTGCCGAGGCTCATGTTAGGGAGAATTCTCAAAAATGTGCTAATTCCCTCCACCTTAGAGACCCCCATCAACTTTGCTGGATTTTGAGGACTTGATTTTTTTTTTAACCTGGAGAGTGTGAGACCCTTTTTCCCACTCTCTTGTGTATTTCAATGTGATTTTGTACACTGTGTTTCTTTTCGTCATGGAGTCTGAAAAACTCCATAGGCATCATCTTTTACATTGTGTCACACAGCCTCTTCAGTGCAATGGAACAGGGAAGTCTTTCAGATTTCCCAAAGGTTTGAATACCTTCTCTGGGATAAACTGTTTCCCAGAGTAGTACAGTGAAATTGACTTTACCTACATTTGTAACTTTCTAGACCCAGCACATCCTATGTTAACATAGGGTGCAGGAGGGGTTACCTAGTATCCCTTTTGTCTAGCTTCTCATGTAACATTTTTCATGTTACCCTTTCTTCACTTAATGGCTGGTGGCAGTGGTTTCATTTTAACTACCATGGTGTGCATTTACCACGGGCTGTGTTTGCAGCTGCAGTAAAGCACCCAGGGGTGCCATTTTGGTCAAAATGGCCCGGTGTTCTTTTTTTGCCATTTTATTGTGGAAAGGCCCTTCTTGAGATTTACGCTGCACACCAAACCAGGTTTGGTCCCTTTGTTCGCTTTGCCTTTGGTTGGATTCACGGGTGAAGCCCGCCTCTGGCTCCAGGGTGTCTGGGGTAGGCAGGAAGTGAGGCAGGTGCCCGAAACTCCCTGTGCTTAGGAGACCCAAATGCACTCTGTGGTGATTGGCCGGCTGACTGTCCGGCAAGGACAGCCACCCTGCTGGGTGACTGACAACTAGGCTGGAATGAATGGGAGAGAACTGAATAAAAGGTGAGGCTTTTGGCTTGGAAGGCAGAGGCGACCACTGGACAAAGGAACCGAAGAAGAACTTGAAGAGGACGCCTGCTGCAACTCCTGGACTGTTGGTTTGCCCGGTGAAGCCCTGCTGCAGTGCCGAAACGCCAAGTTTGCATCGACGGAGAAGCCCCTGCAAGGATGACTTCTCCCTTTGAGTTGGTGGGACCTGCCACCTGGAGATCCATCTCGGAGCTGGTTGAATTTCCACAGAGTTGCTGCTGGAAACCGTATAGCCAGGAAGAGGAACACCAGATTGTGTGCTTTGCTTTTAAGCTGGCCTAGAGCTCCAGGAAGAACCTCCGGACTCCCAGGAAGCAGGACTGACCGGGCCTGAGCCCCCTCAACAGAGTGCGGGACCCCAGAAGCAAGGAAAGCCCATCTCGACAGCCAGGAACCCCAGTGTCGCTATTTGCGGTAGACGCGAGGAGCTGAAACACTGAACAGCCACTGAAAGTGACGTTTGCGGGTTGCGAGTTTTGACCGTCCCAGTGCATTGCAGGAGTCCCCCAACGTCCGCCCTCTTGTCCCCACGACTGAGGCCCAGGAACAGTGAGATCTGCAGAGCTGCACAGGAACAGGAGTCATCCGCTGCATCTTTTCTTCATTTCTAAAGGTACTGGACCAAGTCTAAGACATCTTACCACTTGCGGTAGAGTAGCTT
Source organism: Ambystoma mexicanum (assembly GCF_040938575.1). Lineage (NCBI taxonomy): Eukaryota > Metazoa > Chordata > Amphibia > Caudata > Ambystomatidae > Ambystoma > Ambystoma mexicanum. The sequence continues at coordinate 502,249,829 of NC_090930.1, read as the reverse complement.
GCTTCTTATACTCACAAGTCTAATCAGCTTGTGGCCCTACATTTCATTCTTCTTTTCTCCAAAGGCTTCTAGAACATTATGCAAAGACTTTTCCATTTACCTACCAGAAGGGCTTCATCCTATATAAGACTTTTGCCCATTGACTTTGGCCTAGCCTATTGTACTGAATGACTCTTCTTGAGGGAGATCCAAAAGTATTTTACTGCTTAAGAATATTTGTGGTCTCTTGTTTGTTCTAAATAACCTTTTCCTTTGACTTATTACTATATGATCCTATATGATCCTAAATGCAACAGTGATATATTAACGTCCCCAGCACCTTAGCAATTGAAGTCACCTGACGGTGTAGGTAGTGTCTGTGGGCCATCCCAAAAGGGTATCTACTGATTTAGAGATATTAAGAGTGTGGATTTCATGAAGCGTATTTGAGTGTTACTATTATATTGCTCCCTTCTGAAGAAGGCTTATTCTAACTGACTGATAAATGAATAATTGTTTATTCAGTGTAAGAGTTTATTTGAATACTTGTAACTGTAAATCTCTGTGTAACTCCACTACAGCTCACATTGACCCCTCTTGAGATACGCCTGGCTGCTCAACACGCTACCAAAACTGTGCAGTGGAAGCTTATACCAAAGGTTGGGTTTCCTATACCTGTAGTCAGTTGTTTATAGTATTCCCAGAAGGTACTGCATGCAAACTTTGCCTAACAGCTCAGGCTCTCCAAGTCGACCAGGGGGTGCCGCCTCACAGCTTTCAGGCCTGCCACACATCTGATTGTTTGTGCTATCACCCCTTTCAGGCCCGGCCCCCCTCTGCTTATTCGCTGTTGCCCGGCTGGGCTTCAGAGCCGTGTGAAAAACCGGCACTTCGGGGCCGCAGGGCTCCTCCCCTTCTCCCGCTGCTCCTTCAAATACGCTGGGCTACCCACCTTGCTCCGCATTGGTGTTCCGGCCGGCTCAGTGGCGCCTGACCCAGAGGGAGTCTGCCCGCTCAGTTAACTAATTTTTTCCTTCGGCCGGGGGCTCGGCTCCAGTCCCAGGGGTGGGAGGGTCAGGGCAGTGTTGGTTTTGTTGGTGAGGTGAAAAGCTCCGCTCTTACGCAGCTATCTTGCTCCTTGCTCACTAGTGGTCTCAGCTACCAGTATTTTACTCAGTTTCTCGTGTCCCAGGAGGATAGCTCAGCGGCAGCGTGCTCGACTTGGAAACAAGAAGACACAGAGCAACACAGGTTCGATCCCTGGGTCCGCGCTTAGAAACCTGTGGGTATTAAGCGCGTTATAAATATCATATATCGTATCATATCATATCATATGTTCTAAGTGCAGATGTTTAATCAAAAGACCACAAGCACTTTTTTCAAATTGGGATTTAGTTTTCCAGGGAATGTTTGACCGATTGCTGGGTTTAAAAGGTGAGCACCTTTTTTACTTTGCCTGTATATTTATTGGAACATTTCCTCTCTCAGGTTATGTTTCTGGTTTTCATTACTTTTTTAAAAGCCCAATGCTTTTTTGTCTTGCGCACTTCCGTCCAAGTAATAGGTCTATTGACCTACATTTGTATATTTCACTTTAAGATATATGTTCTCTTGCTGTGCATATATTCATGGGTGCAGCTTTGTTTTTTCGCTATGGGGGCAACAGTACCTGGGCAGATGTTATTTTTGCAGCTGGTCATTTTTTCCCCCTTTACCGCTGCTTAAATGTGGTTAGTTGGGGTTGTACGATGTATGACAACAGTCACCAAGAGACCGGCCATAAAACAAGGGTGTGATCCTCGGCAAATTTAATTGCACAGGGCATTAACTAAAAACATTGCAAGTTTTCAAAGCCTACAATCTTTTATACATAATTAAAAACAATAGATATTTTTACAGCCACAGTGACATCTTGGGTGAAAAATCACTGGTGACCTGGGTCTACCATCCATGCAGTAAGGAGGACTGACCCTGCTTAGCTTCAAAGTGAGGAAAAGGGAAGCCCCCTTAGGTCATGTTGTCTAATAAGTGAGGCAAAGTTACAAAAACACATAGAGCAACATGGCCTGAGGGGGCCGGCCCCTTCCTACTTTGAAGCTAAGCAGTACTGTGCATATATTCATGGTGGCAGCTTTTGATTTTTGCTATGGGTGCAGAAATGTGGTTAGTTGGTGTCGTGCAGCGATGTATCACAACCCAAGAGACCGCCCATAGAATAAGGGGCTTGGAGTACGAGACAGGACATTTTGGCGTGGCCAGTTAGGCGCACGCCCTTATAGCGTGACTGCTTCGGTGCAGGTCCCGTTTGGGTGGGCCCAGTTAGATGCAGCCAGTTGGGCGCAAGGACCTCTCAGTGCAAGGATGTTTTGCGGCGAGAGGTCACAATTGGCATGAACCTGCAGGCACTTTGCATTTTGTAATATGGATTGAAAGTGAAAAACCTTTATTTACTGCAATATTATAAAACGGGATGGGTCATGTATTACACCGTTGTTGCAGAATTGAACACATATTAAACATGAAACTCATTTATTTACTGCAACATTATATAAAACAGAATGAAACATGTATTACACAATCTCTGGGCAACATTATAAAACTGAAAAAGCGAAATAAAAACACATTTCTGCTGAATGCTGCCTTCGAGAATCCTGGCCTGCAGGAGTTCCAGATGCAGCACTTAACCATTATGCTACAATGATATTATTGTTTGGATTCTCACAAGTTTCATACTTAGCCTTTTACAATTGGATATATTAAATTGTAGGCCAAGTATGAAATGGATGCACTGTTGAAGCACTATGCCATTGTGGCGTAGTGGTTGAATGCTGTCCTTGTACTTTGGCAGACCAGGGTTCAAGACTTTTAAAAACATTTTTAAAACATTATATTATGGTAAACACTCTGTATTCTGGACTATGTAGTCTCAACAGGTATGCCTTTGATCCATGCGGCCTCCTTCATGGAAACGTTCACCCAATCAATGCATGATTTTAAGAAGGTCTTTTGATCTACACTACCGATGGGTTAATAATAGTTGCGCGTCTTCCACTGCACCTGAGCGAGCGCAAGTAAGGCTTTCTTTGCAGCTCATGGGAGGGGCTTGCCACACAGTCCCATTATTCCCTTAATATAGTGTGCTACTTTTAGACTTTGAAAACATCGAGGGCAAGTAGACACCACTTATCTCCAGCCCCTTATTCTCACTTTCCCCAGCTGAAATTCCCCCCACCCCATCACCTCTCCTCATCTACGTATCTCCTCCTTCAACAACTTGCATATCCCCTGCTGCCATTCAACCCAAACAAATGGAGGTGCAGGAGAAATCATGAATATAGCCAAGTTACATGTCTTGTATATATTGTTATATGCCACACGTCCCTTTTGGAAGATGATCATTCAGATTTCCTTTTTACTTGGCATGTTGGGACTTATAGTTTTGTTTTGCCCATCAAGTATCCTGTACTACAAGTCACAAAATGCAAAATAAAAACAAGAACTGGATGGGCATCCTTCCAAATGACATGGAGACATGCCATGCGTGTGCACACACACACTCTGAAAACTCACACTCAACGTCACAATGCTCACATAGGGACAGGTGCACACGTGTGTGCACACACTAACATGCACCTTCACAGAGCAAATTCACACTGCATGCACAATCCCTCACACACACACACACACACACCTTGACAGCATGTACACACGCTCACATCAAAGACACACACATTGCATGCACACCCTCTAGGAGGACATGCAGGCCCTCACACCACACATTCAC